>NW_027363997.1:0-348342 GCF_046119375.1 Phyllobates terribilis | reverse complement strand
AGCTACTGACTGAATGAAAGGAGCTGGCATCTCACTCTCTTTGAATCTTCTTTATCATGCTAGGATTAGCAGGAAAAAGCAAAAAATTTCAGAATTGCACCTTGCAATGTGGAGATATTACTGTTTGTGCATTTACAATATTCATTGATTTTTGCCATTGAAAAACGTTTTTCATATACCAGAAATGTTTGAAGCTACTGACTGAATGAAAGGAGCTGGCATCTCACTCTCTTTGAATCTTCTTTATCATGCTAGGATTAGCAGGAAAAAGCAAAAAATTTCAGAATTGCACCTTGCAATGTGGAGATATTACTGTTTGTGCATTTACAATATTCATTGATTTTTGCCATTGAAAAACATGTTTTTCATATACCAGAAATGTTTGAAGCTACTGACTGAATGAAAGGAGCTGGCATCTCACTCTCTTTGAATCTTCTTTATCATGCTAGGATTAGCAGGAAAAAGCAAAAAATTTCAGAATTGCACCTTGCAATGTGGAGATATTACTGTTTGTGCATTTACAATATTCATTGATTTTTGCCATTGAAAAACGTCCAGAAATGTTTGAAGCTACTGACTGAATGAAAGGAGCTGGCATCTCACTCTCTTTGAATCTTCTTTATCATGCTAGGATTAGCAGGAAAAAGCAAAAAATTTCAGAATTGCACCTTGCAATGTGGAGATATTACTGTTTGTGCATTTACAATATTCATTGATTTTTGCCATTGAAAAACATGTTTTTCATATACCAGAAATGTTTGAAGCTACTGACTGAATGAAAGGAGCTGGCATCTCACTCTCTTTGAATCTTCTTTATCATGCTAGGATTAGCAGGAAAAAGCAAAAAATTTCAGAATTGCACCTTGCAATGTGGAGATATTACTGTTTGTGCATTTACAATATTCATTGATTTTTGCCATTGAAAAACGTCCAGAAATGTTTGAAGCTACTGACTGAATGAAAGGAGCTGGCATCTCACTCTCTTTGAATCTTCTTTATCATGCTAGGATTAGCAGGAAAAAGCAAAAAATTTCAGAATTGCACCTTGCAATGTGGAGATATTACTGTTTGTGCATTTACAATATTCATTGATTTTTGCCATTGAAAAACGTTTTTCATACACCAGAAATGTTTGAAGCTACTGACTGAATGAAAGGAGCTGGCATCTCACTCTCTTTGAATCTTTATCATGCTAGGATTAACAGGAAAAAGCTAAAAATTTCAGAATTGCACCTTGCAATGTGGAGATATTACTGTTTGTGCATTTACAATATTCATTGATTTTTGCCATTGAAAAACATGTTTTTCATATACCAGAAATGTTTGAAGCTACTGACTGAATGAAAGGAGCTGGCATCTCACTCTCTTTGAATCTTCTTTATCATGCTAGGATTAGCAGGAAAAAGCAAAAAATTTCAGAATTGCACCTTGCAATGTGGAGATATTACTGTTTGTGCATTTACAATATTCATTGATTTTTGCCATTGAAAAACATGTTTTTCATATACCAGAAATGTTTGAAGCTACTGACTGAATGAAAGGAGCTGGCATCTCACTCTCTTTGAATCTTCTTTATCATGCTAGGATTAACAGGAAAAAGCAAAAAATTTCAGAATTGCACCTTGCAATGTGGAGATATTACTGTTTGTGCATTTACAATATTCATTGATTTTTGCCATTGAAAAACGTCCAGAAATGTTTGAAGCTACTGACTGAATGAAAGGAGCTGGCATCTCACTCTCTTTGAATCTTCTTTATCATGCTAGGATTAGCAGGAAAAAGCAAAAAATTTCAGAATTGCACCTTGCAATGTGGAGATATTACTGTTTGTGCATTTACAATATTCATTGATTTTTGCCATTGAAAAACATGTTTTTCATATACCAGAAATGTTTGAAGCTACTGACTGAATGAAAGGAGCTGGCATCTCACTCTCTTTGAATCTTCTTTATCATGCTAGGATTAACAGGAAAAAGCAAAAAATTTCAGAATTGCACCTTGCAATGTGGAGATATTACTGTTTGTGCATTTACAATATTCATTGATTTTTGCCATTGAAAAACATGTTTTTCATATACCAGAAATGTTTGAAGCTACTGACTGAATGAAAGGAGCTGGCATCTCACTCTCTTTGAATCTTCTTTATCATGCTAGGATTAACAGGAAAAAGCAAAAAATTTCAGAATTGCACCTTGCAATGTGGAGATATTACTGTTTGTGCATTTACAATATTCATTGATTTTTGCCATTGAAAAACGTCCAGAAATGTTTGAAGCTACTGACTGAATGAAAGGAGCTGGCATCTCACTCTCTTTGAATCTTCTTTATCATGCTAGGATTAACAGGAAAAAGCAAAAAATTTCAGAATTGCACCTTGCAATGTGGAGATATTACTGTTTGTGCATTTACAATATTCATTGATTTTTGCCATTGAAAAACATGTTTTTCATATACCAGAAATGTTTGAAGCTACTGACTGAATGAAAGGAGCTGGCATCTCACTCTCTTTGAATCTTCTTTATCATGCTAGGATTAGCAGGAAAAAGCAAAAAATTTCAGAATTGCACCTTGCAATGTGGAGATATTACTGTTTGTGCATTTACAATATTCATTGATTTTTGCCATTGAAAAACATGTTTTTCATATACCAGAAATGTTTGAAGCTACTGACTGAATGAAAGGAGCTGGCATCTCACTCTCTTTGAATCTTCTTTATCATGCTAGGATTAACAGGAAAAAGCAAAAAATTTCAGAATTGCACCTTGCAATGTGGAGATATTACTGTTTGTGCATTTACAATATTCATTGATTTTTGCCATTGAAAAACGTCCAGAAATGTTTGAAGCTACTGACTGAATGAAAGGAGCTGGCATCTCACTCTCTTTGAATCTTCTTTATCATGCTAGGATTAGCAGGAAAAAGCAAAAAATTTCAGAATTGCACCTTGCAATGTGGAGATATTACTGTTTGTGCATTTACAATATTCATTGATTTTTGCCATTGAAAAACATGTTTTTCATATACCAGAAATGTTTGAAGCTACTGACTGAATGAAAGGAGCTGGCATCTCACTCTCTTTGAATCTTCTTTATCATGCTAGGATTAACAGGAAAAAGCAAAAAATTTCAGAATTGCACCTTGCAATGTGGAGATATTACTGTTTGTGCATTTACAATATTCATTGATTTTTGCCATTGAAAAACATGTTTTTCATATACCAGAAATGTTTGAAGCTACTGACTGAATGAAAGGAGCTGGCATCTCACTCTCTTTGAATCTTCTTTATCATGCTAGGATTAACAGGAAAAAGCAAAAAATTTCAGAATTGCACCTTGCAATGTGGAGATATTACTGTTTGTGCATTTACAATATTCATTGATTTTTGCCATTGAAAAACGTCCAGAAATGTTTGAAGCTACTGACTGAATGAAAGGAGCTGGCATCTCACTCTCTTTGAATCTTCTTTATCATGCTAGGATTAGCAGGAAAAAGCAAAAAATTTCAGAATTGCACCTTGCAATGTGGAGATATTACTGTTTGTGCATTTACAATATTCATTGATTTTTGCCATTGAAAAACATGTTTTTCATATACCAGAAATGTTTGAAGCTACTGACTGAATGAAAGGAGCTGGCATCTCACTCTCTTTGAATCTTCTTTATCATGCTAGGATTAACAGGAAAAAGCAAAAAATTTCAGAATTGCACCTTGCAATGTGGAGATATTACTGTTTGTGCATTTACAATATTCATTGATTTTTGCCATTGAAAAACGTCCAGAAATGTTTGAAGCTACTGACTGAATGAAAGGAGCTGGCATCTCACTCTCTTTGAATCTTCTTTATCATGCTAGGATTAGCAGGAAAAAGCAAAAAATTTCAGAATTGCACCTTGCAATGTGGAGATATTACTGTTTGTGCATTTACAATATTCATTGATTTTTGCCATTGAAAAACATGTTTTTCATATACCAGAAATGTTTGAAGCTACTGACTGAATGAAAGGAGCTGGCATCTCACTCTCTTTGAATCTTCTTTATCATGCTAGGATTAGCAGGAAAAAGCAAAAAATTTCAGAATTGCACCTTGCAATGTGGAGATATTACTGTTTGTGCATTTACAATATTCATTGATTTTTGCCATTGAAAAACGTCCAGAAATGTTTGAAGCTACTGACTGAATGAAAGGAGCTGGCATCTCACTCTCTTTGAATCTTCTTTATCATGCTAGGATTAGCAGGAAAAAGCAAAAAATTTCAGAATTGCACCTTGCAATGTGGAGATATTACTGTTTGTGCATTTACAATATTCATTGATTTTTGCCATTGAAAAACGTCCAGAAATGTTTGAAGCTACTGACTGAATGAAAGGAGCTGGCATCTCACTCTCTTTGAATCTTCTTTACCATGCTAGGATTAGCAGGAAAAAGCAAAAAATTTCAGAATTGCACCTTGCAATGTGGAGATATTACTGTTTGTGCATTTACAATATTCATTGATTTTTGCCATTGAAAAACGTCCAGAAATGTTTGAAGCTACTGACTGAATGAAAGGAGCTGGCATCTCACTCTCTTTGAATCTTCTTTATCATGCTAGGATTAGCAGGAAAAAGCAAAAAATTTCAGAATTGCACCTTGCAATGTGGAGATATTACTGTTTGTGCATTTACAATATTCATTGATTTTTGCCATTGAAAAACGTTTTTCATATACCAGAAATGTTTGAAGCTACTGACTGAATGAAAGGAGCTGGCATCTCACTCTCTTTGAATCTTCTTTATCATGCTAGGATTAACAGGAAAAAGCAAAAAATTTCAGAATTGCACCTTGCAATGTGGAGATATTACTGTTTGTGCATTTACAATATTCATTGATTTTTGCCATTGAAAAACGTCCAGAAATGTTTGAAGCTACTGACTGAATGAAAGGAGCTGGCATCTCACTCTCTTTGAATCTTCTTTATCATGCTAGGATTAACAGGAAAAAGCAAAAAATTTCAGAATTGCACCTTGCAATGTGGAGATATTACTGTTTGTGCATTTACAATATTCATTGATTTTTGCCATTGAAAAACATGTTTTTCATATACCAGAAATGTTTGAAGCTACTGACTGAATGAAAGGAGCTGGCATCTCACTCTCTTTGAATCTTCTTTATCATGCTAGGATTAGCAGGAAAAAGCAAAAAATTTCAGAATTGCACCTTGCAATGTGGAGATATTACTGTTTGTGCATTTACAATATTCATTGATTTTTGCCATTGAAAAACATGTTTTTCATATACCAGAAATGTTTGAAGCTACTGACTGAATGAAAGGAGCTGGCATCTCACTCTCTTTGAATCTTCTTTATCATGCTAGGATTAGCAGGAAAAAGCAAAAAATTTCAGAATTGCACCTTGCAATGTGGAGATATTACTGTTTGTGCATTTACAATATTCATTGATTTTTGCCATTGAAAAACATGTTTTTCATATACCAGAAATGTTTGAAGCTACTGACTGAATGAAAGGAGCTGGCATCTCACTCTCTTTGAATCTTCTTTATCATGCTAGGATTAGCAGGAAAAAGCAAAAAATTTCAGAATTGCACCTTGCAATGTGGAGATATTACTGTTTGTGCATTTACAATATTCATTGATTTTTGCCATTGAAAAACGTCCAGAAATGTTTGAAGCTACTGACTGAATGAAAGGAGCTGGCATCTCACTCTCTTTGAATCTTCTTTATCATGCTAGGATTAGCAGGAAAAAGCAAAAAATTTCAGAATTGCACCTTGCAATGTGGAGATATTACTGTTTGTGCATTTACAATATTCATTGATTTTTGCCATTGAAAAACATGTTTTTCATATACCAGAAATGTTTGAAGCTACTGACTGAATGAAAGGAGCTGGCATCTCACTCTCTTTGAATCTTCTTTATCATGCTAGGATTAGCAGGAAAAAGCAAAAAATTTCAGAATTGCACCTTGCAATGTGGAGATATTACTGTTTGTGCATTTACAATATTCATTGATTTTTGCCATTGAAAAACATGTTTTTCATATACCAGAAATGTTTGAAGCTACTGACTGAATGAAAGGAGCTGGCATCTCACTCTCTTTGAATCTTCTTTATCATGCTAGGATTAGCAGGAAAAAGCAAAAAATTTCAGAATTGCACCTTGCAATGTGGAGATATTACTGTTTGTGCATTTACAATATTCATTGATTTTTGCCATTGAAAAACGTCCAGAAATGTTTGAAGCTACTGACTGAATGAAAGGAGCTGGCATCTCACTCTCTTTGAATCTTCTTTATCATGCTAGGATTAGCAGGAAAAAGCAAAAAATTTCAGAATTGCACCTTGCAATGTGGAGATATTACTGTTTGTGCATTTACAATATTCATTGATTTTTGCCATTGAAAAACGTTTTTCATATACCAGAAATGTTTGAAGCTACTGACTGAATGAAAGGAGCTGGCATCTCACTCTCTTTGAATCTTCTTTATCATGCTAGGATTAACAGGAAAAAGCAAAAAATTTCAGAATTGCACCTTGCAATGTGGAGATATTACTGTTTGTGCATTTACAATATTCATTGATTTTTGCCATTGAAAAACGTCCAGAAATGTTTGAAGCTACTGACTGAATGAAAGGAGCTGGCATCTCACTCTCTTTGAATCTTCTTTATCATGCTAGGATTAACAGAGAAAGCTAAAAATTTCAGAATTGCACCTTGCAATGTGGAGATATTACTGTTTGTGCATTTACAATATTCATTGATTTTTGCCATTGAAAAACATGTTTTTCATATACCAGAAATGTTTGAAGCTACTGACTGAATGAAAGGAGCTGGCATCTCACTCTCTTTGAATCTTCTTTATCATGCTAGGATTAGCAGGAAAAAGCAAAAAATTTCAGAATTGCACCTTGCAATGTGGAGATATTACTGTTTGTGCATTTACAATATTCATTGATTTTTGCCATTGAAAAACATGTTTTTCATATACCAGAAATGTTTGAAGCTACTGACTGAATGAAAGGAGCTGGCATCTCACTCTCTTTGAATCTTCTTTATCATGCTAGGATTAACAGGAAAAAGCAAAAAATTTCAGAATTGCACCTTGCAATGTGGAGATATTACTGTTTGTGCAATTACAATATTCATTGATTTTTGCCATTGAAAAACGTCCAGAAATGTTTGAAGCTACTGACTGAATGAAAGGAGCTGGCATCTCACTCTCTTTGAATCTTCTTTATCATGCTAGGATTAGCAGGAAAAAGCAAAAAATTTCAGAATTGCACCTTGCAATGTGGAGATATTACTGTTTGTGCATTTACAATATTCATTGATTTTTGCCATTGAAAAACATGTTTTTCATATACCAGAAATGTTTGAAGCTACTGACTGAATGAAAGGAGCTGGCATCTCACTCTCTTTGAATCTTCTTTATCATGCTAGGATTAGCAGGAAAAAGCAAAAAATTTCAGAATTGCACCTTGCAATGTGGAGATATTACTGTTTGTGCATTTACAATATTCATTGATTTTTGCCATTGAAAAACATGTTTTTCATATACCAGAAATGTTTGAAGCTACTGACTGAATGAAAGGAGCTGGCATCTCACTCTCTTTGAATCTTCTTTATCATGCTAGGATTAACAGGAAAAAGCAAAAAATTTCAGAATTGCACCTTGCAATGTGGAGATATTACTGTTTGTGCATTTACAATAGTCATTGATTTTTGCCATTGAAAAACGTCCAGAAATGTTTGAAGCTACTGACTGAATGAAAGGAGCTGGCATCTCACTCTCTTTGAATCTTCTTTATCATGCTAGGATTAACAGGAAAAAGCTAAAAATTTCAGAATTGCACCTTCCAATGTGGAGATATTACTGTTTGTGCATTTACAATATTCATTGATTTTTGCCATTGAAAAACATGTTTTTCATATACCAGAAATGTTTGAAGCTACTGACTGAATGAAAGGAGCTGGCATCTCACTCTCTTTGAATCTTCTTTATCATGCTAGGATTAGCAGGAAAAAGCAAAAAATTTCAGAATTGCACCTTGCAATGTGGAGATATTACTGTTTGTGCATTTACAATATTCATTGATTTTTGCCATTGAAAAACATGTTTTTCATATACCAGAAATGTTTGAAGCTACTGACTGAATGAAAGGAGCTGGCATCTCACTCTCTTTGAATCTTCTTTATCATGCTAGGATTAACAGGAAAAAGCAAAAAATTTCAGAATTGCACCTTGCAATGTGGAGATATTACTGTTTGTGCATTTACAATATTCATTGATTTTTGCCATTGAAAAACGTCCAGAAATGTTTGAAGCTACTGACTGAATGAAAGGAGCTGGCATCTCACTCTCTTTGAATCTTCTTTATCATGCTAGGATTAACAGGAAAAAGCTAAAAATTTCAGAATTGCACCTTGCAATGTGGAGATATTACTGTTTGTGCATTTACAATATTCATTGATTTTTGCCATTGAAAAACATGTTTTTCATATACCAGAAATGTTTGAAGCTACTGACTGAATGAAAGGAGCTGGCATCTCACTCTCTTTGAATCTTCTTTATCATGCTAGGATTAGCAGGAAAAAGCAAAAAATTTCCGAATTGCACCTTGCAATGTGGAGATATTACTGTTTGTGCATTTACAATATTCATTGATTTTTGTCATTGAAAAACATGTTTTTCATATACCAGAAATGTTTGAAGCTACTGACTGAATGAAAGGAGCTGGCATCTCACTCTCTTTGAATCTTCTTTATCATGCTAGGATTAGCAGGAAAAAGCAAAAAAATTCAGAATTGCACCTTGCAATGTGGAGATATTACTGTTTGTGCATTTACAATATTCATTGATTTTTGCCATTGAAAAACATGTTTTTCATATACCAGAAATGTTTGAAGCTACTGACTGAATGAAAGGAGCTGGCATCTCACTCTTTGAATCTTCTTTATCATGCTAGGATTAGCAGGAAAAAGCAAAAAATTTCAGAATTGCACCTTGCAATGTGGAGATATTACTGTTTGTGCATTTACAATATTCATTGATTTTTGCCATTGAAAAACATGTTTTTCATATACCAGAAATGTTTGAAGCTACTGACTGAATGAAAGGAGCTGGCATCTCACTCTCTTTGAATCTTCTTTATCATGCTAGGATTAACAGGAAAAAGCAAAAAATTTCAGAATTGCACCTTGCAATGTGGAGATATTACTGTTTGTGCATTTACAATATTCATTGATTTTTGCCATTGAAAAACGTCCAGAAATGTTTGAAGCTACTGACTGAATGAAAGGAGCTGGCATCTCACTCTCTTTGAATCTTCTTTATCATGCTAGGATTAGCAGGAAAAAGCAAAAAATTTCAGAATTGCACCTTGCAATGTGGAGATATTACTGTTTGTGCATTTACAATATTCATTGATTTTTGCCATTGAAAAACATCATGTTATTCATATACCAGAAATGTTTGAAGCTACTGACTGAATGAAAGGAGCTGGCATCTCACTCTGAATCTTCTTTATCATGCTAGGATTAGCAGGAAAAAGCAAAAAATTTCCGAATTGCACCTTGCAATGTGGAGATATTACTGTTTGTGCATTTACAATATTCATTGATTTTTGCCATTGAAAAACATGTTTTTCATATACCAGAAATGTTTGAAGCTACTGACTGAATGAAAGGAGCTGGCATCTCACTCTCTTTGAATCTTCTTTATCATGCGAGGATTAGCAGGAAAAAGCAAAAAATTTCAGAATTGCACCTTGCAATGTGGAGATATTACTGTTTGTGCATTTACAATATTCATTGATTTTTGCCATTGAAAAACATGTTTTTCATATACCAGAAATGTTTGAAGCTACTGACTGAATGAAAGGAGCTGGCATCTCACTCTCTTTGAATCTTCTTTATCATGCTAGGATTAACAGGAAAAAGCTAAAAATTTCAGAATTGCACCTTGCAATGTGGAGATATTACTGTTTGTGCATTTACAATATTCATTGATTTTTGCCATTGAAAAACATGTTTTTCATATACCAGAAATGTTTGAAGCTACTGACTGAATGAAAGGAGCTGGCATCTCACTCTCTTTGAATCTTCTTTATCATGCTAGGATTAGCAGGAAAAAGCAAAAAATTTCAGAATTGCACCTTGCAATGTGGAGATATTACTGTTTGTGCATTTACAATATTCATTGATTTTTGCCATTGAAAAACATGTTTTTCATATACCAGAAATGTTTGAAGCTACTGACTGAATGAAAGGAGCTGGCATCTCACTCTCTTTGAATCTTCTTTATCATGCTAGGATTAACAGGAAAAAGCAAAAAATTTCAGAATTGCACCTTGCAATGTGGAGATATTACTGTTTGTGCATTTACAATAGTCATTGATTTTTGCCATTGAAAAACGTCCAGAAATGTTTGAAGCTACTGACTGAATGAAAGGAGCTGGCATCTCACTCTCTTTGAATCTTCTTTATCATGCTAGGATTAACAGGAAAAAGCTAAAAATTTCAGAATTGCACCTTCCAATGTGGAGATATTACTGTTTGTGCATTTACAATATTCATTGATTTTTGCCATTGAAAAACATGTTTTTCATATACCAGAAATGTTTGAAGCTACTGACTGAATGAAAGGAGCTGGCATCTCACTCTCTTTGAATCTTCTTTATCATGCTAGGATTAGCAGGAAAAAGCAAAAAATTTCAGAATTGCACCTTGCAATGTGGAGATATTACTGTTTGTGCATTTACAATATTCATTGATTTTTGCCATTGAAAAACATGTTTTTCATATACCAGAAATGTTTGAAGCTACTGACTGAATGAAAGGAGCTGGCATCTCACTCTCTTTGAATCTTCTTTATCATGCTAGGATTAACAGGAAAAAGCAAAAAATTTCAGAATTGCACCTTGCAATGTGGAGATATTACTGTTTGTGCATTTACAATATTCATTGATTTTTGCCATTGAAAAACGTCCAGAAATGTTTGAAGCTACTGACTGAATGAAAGGAGCTGGCATCTCACTCTCTTTGAATCTTCTTTATCATGCTAGGATTAACAGGAAAAAGCTAAAAATTTCAGAATTGCACCTTGCAATGTGGAGATATTACTGTTTGTGCATTTACAATATTCATTGATTTTTGCCATTGAAAAACATGTTTTTCATATACCAGAAATGTTTGAAGCTACTGACTGAATGAAAGGAGCTGGCATCTCACTCTCTTTGAATCTTCTTTATCATGCTAGGATTAGCAGGAAAAAGCAAAAAATTTCCGAATTGCACCTTGCAATGTGGAGATATTACTGTTTGTGCATTTACAATATTCATTGATTTTTGTCATTGAAAAACATGTTTTTCATATACCAGAAATGTTTGAAGCTACTGACTGAATGAAAGGAGCTGGCATCTCACTCTCTTTGAATCTTCTTTATCATGCTAGGATTAGCAGGAAAAAGCAAAAAAATTCAGAATTGCACCTTGCAATGTGGAGATATTACTGTTTGTGCATTTACAATATTCATTGATTTTTGCCATTGAAAAACATGTTTTTCATATACCAGAAATGTTTGAAGCTACTGACTGAATGAAAGGAGCTGGCATCTCACTCTTTGAATCTTCTTTATCATGCTAGGATTAGCAGGAAAAAGCAAAAAATTTCAGAATTGCACCTTGCAATGTGGAGATATTACTGTTTGTGCATTTACAATATTCATTGATTTTTGCCATTGAAAAACATGTTTTTCATATACCAGAAATGTTTGAAGCTACTGACTGAATGAAAGGAGCTGGCATCTCACTCTCTTTGAATCTTCTTTATCATGCTAGGATTAACAGGAAAAAGCAAAAAATTTCAGAATTGCACCTTGCAATGTGGAGATATTACTGTTTGTGCATTTACAATATTCATTGATTTTTGCCATTGAAAAACGTCCAGAAATGTTTGAAGCTACTGACTGAATGAAAGGAGCTGGCATCTCACTCTCTTTGAATCTTCTTTATCATGCTAGGATTAGCAGGAAAAAGCAAAAAATTTCAGAATTGCACCTTGCAATGTGGAGATATTACTGTTTGTGCATTTACAATATTCATTGATTTTTGCCATTGAAAAACATCATGTTATTCATATACCAGAAATGTTTGAAGCTACTGACTGAATGAAAGGAGCTGGCATCTCACTCTGAATCTTCTTTATCATGCTAGGATTAGCAGGAAAAAGCAAAAAATTTCCGAATTGCACCTTGCAATGTGGAGATATTACTGTTTGTGCATTTACAATATTCATTGATTTTTGCCATTGAAAAACATGTTTTTCATATACCAGAAATGTTTGAAGCTACTGACTGAATGAAAGGAGCTGGCATCTCACTCTCTTTGAATCTTCTTTATCATGCGAGGATTAGCAGGAAAAAGCAAAAAATTTCAGAATTGCACCTTGCAATGTGGAGATATTACTGTTTGTGCATTTACAATATTCATTGATTTTTGCCATTGAAAAACATGTTTTTCATATACCAGAAATGTTTGAAGCTACTGACTGAATGAAAGGAGCTGGCATCTCACTCTCTTTGAATCTTCTTTATCATGCTAGGATTAACAGGAAAAAGCTAAAAATTTCAGAATTGCACCTTGCAATGTGGAGATATTACTGTTTGTGCATTTACAATATTCATTGATTTTTGCCATTGAAAAACATGTTTTTCATATACCAGAAATGTTTGAAGCTACTGACTGAATGAAAGGAGCTGGCATCTCACTCTCTTTGAATCTTCTTTATCATGCTAGGATTAGCAGGAAAAGGCAAAAAATTTCAGAATTGCACCTTGCAATGTGGAGATATTACTGTTTGTGCATTTACAATATTCATTGATTTTTGTCATTGAAAAACATGTTTTTCATATACCAGAAATGTTTGAAGCTACTGACTGAATGAAAGGAGCTGGCATCTCACTCTCTTTGAATCTTCTTTATCATGCTAGGATTAGCAGGAAAAAGCAAAAAATTTCAGAATTGCACCTTGCAATGTGGAGATATTACTGTTTGTGCATTTACAATATTCATTGATTTTTGCCATTGAAAAACATGTTTTTCATATACCAGAAATGTTTGAAGCTACTGACTGAATGAAAGGAGCTGGCATCTCACTCTTTGAATCTTCTTTATCATGCTAGGATTAGCAGGAAAAAGCAAAAAATTTCCGAATTGCACCTTGCAATGTGGAGATATTACTGTTTGTGCATTTACAATATTCATTGATTTTTGTCATTGAAAAACATGTTTTTCATATACCAGAAATGTTTGAAGCTACTGACTGAATGAAAGGAGCTGGCATCTCACTCTCTTTGAATCTTCTTTATCATGCTAGGATTAGCAGGAAAAAGCAAAAAATTTCAGAATTGCACCTTGCAATGTGGAGATATTACTGTTTGTGCATTTACAATATTCATTGATTTTTGCCATTGAAAAACATGTTTTTCATATACCAGAAATGTTTGAAGCTACTGACTGAATGAAAGGAGCTGGCATCTCACTCTTTGAATCTTCTTTATCATGCTAGGATTAGCAGGAAAAAGCAAAAAATTTCAGAATTGCACCTTGCAATGTGGAGATATTACTGTTTGTGCATTTACAATATTCATTGATTTTTGCCATTGAAAAACATGTTTTTCATATACCAGAAATGTTTGAAGCTACTGACTGAATGAAAGGAGCTGGCATCTCACTCTCTTTGAATCTTCTTTATCATGCTAGGATTAACAGGAAAAAGCAAAAAATTTCAGAATTGCACCTTGCAATGTGGAGATATTACTGTTTGTGCATTTACAATATTCATTGATTTTTGCCATTGAAAAACGTCCAGAAATGTTTGAAGCTACTGACTGAATGAAAGGAGCTGGCATCTCACTCTCTTTGAATCTTCTTTATCATGCTAGGATTAGCAGGAAAAAGCAAAAAATTTCAGAATTGCACCTTGCAATGTGGAGATATTACTGTTTGTGCATTTACAATATTCATTGATTTTTGCCATTGAAAAACATCATGTTATTCATATACCAGAAATGTTTGAAGCTACTGACTGAATGAAAGGAGCTGGCATCTCACTCTGAATCTTCTTTATCATGCTAGGATTAGCAGGAAAAAGCAAAAAATTTCCGAATTGCACCTTGCAATGTGGAGATATTACTGTTTGTGCATTTACAATATTCATTGATTTTTGCCATTGAAAAACATGTTTTTCATATACCAGAAATGTTTGAAGCTACTGACTGAATGAAAGGAGCTGGCATCTCACTCTCTTTGAATCTTCTTTATCATGCGAGGATTAGCAGGAAAAAGCAAAAAATTTCAGAATTGCACCTTGCAATGTGGAGATATTACTGTTTGTGCATTTACAATATTCATTGATTTTTGCCATTGAAAAACATGTTTTTCATATACCAGAAATGTTTGAAGCTACTGACTGAATGAAAGGAGCTGGCATCTCACTCTCTTTGAATCTTCTTTATCATGCTAGGATTAACAGGAAAAAGCTAAAAATTTCAGAATTGCACCTTGCAATGTGGAGATATTACTGTTTGTGCATTTACAATATTCATTGATTTTTGCCATTGAAAAACATGTTTTTCATATACCAGAAATGTTTGAAGCTACTGACTGAATGAAAGGAGCTGGCATCTCACTCTCTTTGAATCTTCTTTATCATGCTAGGATTAGCAGGAAAAAGCAAAAAATTTCAGAATTGCACCTTGCAATGTGGAGATATTACTGTTTGTGCATTTACAATATTCATTGATTTTTGCCATTGAAAAACATGTTTTTCATATACCAGAAATGTTTGAAGCTACTGACTGAATGAAAGGAGCTGGCATCTCACTCTCTTTGAATCTTCTTTATCATGCTAGGATTAACAGGAAAAAGCAAAAAATTTCAGAATTGCACCTTGCAATGTGGAGATATTACTGTTTGTGCATTTACAATATTCATTGATTTTTGCCATTGAAAAACGTCCAGAAATGTTTGAAGCTACTGACTGAATGAAAGGAGCTGGCATCTCACTCTCTTTGAATCTTCTTTATCATGCTAGGATTAGCAGGCAAAAGCAAAAAATTTCAGAATTGCACCTTGCAATGTGGAGATATTACTGTTTGTGCATTTACAATATTCATTGATTTTTGCCATTGAAAAACATCATGTTATTCATATACCAGAAATGTTTGAAGCTACTGACTGAATGAAAGGAGCTGGCATCTCACTCTCTTTGAATCTTCTTTATCATGCTAGGATTAGCAGGAAAAAGCAAAAAATTTCCGAATTGCACCTTGCAATGTGGAGATATTACTGTTTGTGCATTTACAATATTCATTGATTTTTGCCATTGAAAAACATGTTTTTCATATACCAGAAATGTTTGAAGCTACTGACTGAATGAAAGGAGCTGGCATCTCACTCTCTTTGAATCTTCTTTATCATGCTAGGATTAGCAGGAAAAAGCAAAAAATTTCAGAATTGCACCTTGCAATGTGGAGATATTACTGTTTGTGCATTTACAATATTCATTGATTTTTGCCATTGAAAAACATGTTTTTCATATACCAGAAATGTTTGAAGCTACTGACTGAATGAAAGGAGCTGGCATCTCACTCTCTTTGAATCTTCTTTATCATGCTAGGATTAACAGGAAAAAGCTAAAAATTTCAGAATTGCACCTTGCAATGTGGAGATATTACTGTTTGTGCATTTACAATATTCATTGATTTTTGCCATTGAAAAACATGTTTTTCATATACCAGAAATGTTTGAAGCTACTGACTGAATGAAAGGAGCTGGCATCTCACTCTCTTTGAATCTTCTTTATCATGCTAGGATTAGCAGGAAAAAGCAAAAAATTTCAGAATTGCACCTTGCAATGTGGAGATATTACTGTTTGTGCATTTACAATATTCATTGATTTTTGCCATTGAAAAACATGTTTTTCATATACCAGAAATGTTTGAAGCTACTGACTGAATGAAAGGAGCTGGCATCTCACTCTCTTTGAATCTTCTTTATCATGCTAGGATTAACAGGAAAAAGCAAAAAATTTCAGAATTGCACCTTGCAATGTGGAGATATTACTGTTTGTGCATTTACAATATTCATTGATTTTTGCCATTGAAAAACGTCCAGAAATGTTTGAAGCTACTGACTGAATGAAAGGAGCTGGCATCTCACTCTCTTTGAATCTTCTTTATCATGCTAGGATTAGCAGGAAAAAGCAAAAAATTTCAGAATTGCACCTTGCAATGTGGAGATATTACTGTTTGTGCATTTACAATATTCATTGATTTTTGCCATTGAAAAACATCATGTTATTCATATACCAGAAATGTTTGAAGCTACTGACTGAATGAAAGGAGCTGGCATCTCACTCTCTTTGAATCTTCTTTATCATGCTAGGATTAGCAGGAAAAAGCAAAAAATTTCCGAATTGCACCTTGCAATGTGGAGATATTACTGTTTGTGCATTTACAATATTCATTGATTTTTGCCATTGAAAAACATGTTTTTCATATACCAGAAATGTTTGAAGCTACTGACTGAATGAAAGGAGCTGGCATCTCACTCTCTTTGAATCTTCTTTATCATGCTAGGATTAACAGGAAAAAGCAAAAAATTTCAGAATTGCACCTTGCAATGTGGAGATATTACTGTTTGTGCATTTACAATATTCATTGATTTTTGCCATTGAAAAACGTCCAGAAATGTTTGAAGCTACTGACTGAATGAAAGGAGCTGGCATCTCACTCTCTTTGAATCTTCTTTATCATGCTAGGATTAGCAGGAAAAAGCAAAAAATTTCAGAATTGCACCTTGCAATGTGGAGATATTACTGTTTGTGCATTTACAATATTCATTGATTTTTGCCATTGAAAAACATCATGTTATTCATATACCAGAAATGTTTGAAACTACTGACTGAATGAAAGGAGCTGGCATCTCACTCTCTTTGAATCTTCTTTATCATGCTAGGATTAGCAGGAAAAAGCAAAAAATTTCCGAATTGCACCTTGCAATGTGGAGATATTACTGTTTGTGCATTTACAATATTCATTGATTTTTGCCATTGAAAAACGTCCAGAAATGTTTGAAGCTACTGACTGAATGAAAGGAGCTGGCATCTCACTCTCTTTGAATCTTCTTTATCATGCTAGGATTAACAGGAAAAAGCAAAAAATTTCAGAATTGCACCTTGCAATGTGGAGATATTACTGTTTGTGCATTTACAATATTCATTGATTTTTGCCATTGAAAAACATGTTTTTCATATACCAGAAATGTTTGAAGCTACTGACTGAATGAAAGGAGCTGGCATCTCACTCTTTGAATCTTCTTTATCATGCTAGGATTAGCAGGAAAAAGCAAAAAATTTCAGAATTGCACCTTGCAATGTGGAGATATTACTGTTTGTGCATTTACAATATTCATTGATTTTTGCCATTGAAAAACATGTTTTTCATATACCAGAAATGTTTGAAGCTACTGACTGAATGAAAGGAGCTGGCATCTCACTCTCTTTGAATCTTCTTTATCATGCTAGGATTAACAGGAAAAAGCAAAAAATTTCAGAATTGCACCTTGCAATGTGGAGATATTACTGTTTGTGCATTTACAATATTCATTGATTTTTGCCATTGAAAAACATGTTTTTCATATACCAGAAATGTTTGAAGCTACTGACTGAATGAAAGGAGCTGGCATCTCACTCTCTTTGAATCTTCTTTATCATGCCAGGACTAACAGGAAAAAGCAAAAAATTTCAGAATTGCACCTTGCAATGTGGAGATATTACTGTTTGTGCATTTACAATATTCATTGATTTTTGCCATTGAAAAACGTCCAGAAATGTTTGAAGCTACTGACTGAATGAAAGGAGCTGGCATCTCACTCTCTTTGAATCTTCTTTATCATGCTAGGATTAGCAGGAAAAAGCAAAAAATTTCAGAATTGCACCTTGCAATGTGGAGATATTACTGTTTGTGCATTTACAATATTCATTGATTTTTGCCATTGAAAAACATGTTTTTCATATACCAGAAATGTTTGAAGCTACTGACTGAATGAAAGGAGCTGGCATCTCACTCTCTTTGAATCTTCTTTATCATGCTAGGATTAGCAGGAAAAAGCAAAAAATTTCAGAATTGCACCTTGCAATGTGGAGATATTACTCTTTGTGCATTTACAATATTCATTGATTTTTGCCATTGAAAAACATGTTTTTCATATACCAGAAATGTTTGAAGCTACTGACTGAATGAAAGGAGCTGGCATCTCACTCTCTTTGAATCTTCTTTATCATGCTAGGATTAACGGGAAAAATCAAAAAATTTCAGAATTGCACCTTGCAATGTGGAGATATTACTGTTTGTGCATTTACAATATTCATTGATTTTTGCCATTGAAAAACATGTTTTTCATATTCCAGAAATGTTTGAAGCTACTGACTGAATGAAAGGAGCTGGCATCTCACTCTCTTTGAATCTTCTTTATCATGCTAGGATTAACAGGAAAAAGCAAAAAATTTCAGAATTGCACCTTGCAATGTGGAGATATTACTGTTTGTGCATTTACAATATTCATTGATTTTTGCCATTGAAAAACGTCCAGAAATGTTTGAAGCTACTGACTGAATGAAAGGAGCTGGCATCTCACTCTCTTTGAATCTTCTTTATCATGCTAGGATTAGCAGGAAAAAGCAAAATTCAGAATTGCACCTTGCAATGTGGAGATATTACTGTTTGTGCATTTACAATATTCATTGATTTTTGCCATTGAAAAACGTTTTTCATATACCAGAAATGTTTGAAGCTACTGACTGAATGAAAGGAGCTGGCATCTCACTCTCTTTGAATCTTCTTTATCATGCTAGGATTAACAGGAAAAAGCAAAAAATTTCAGAATTGCACCTTGCAATGTGGAGATATTACTGTTTGTGCATTTACAATATTCATTGATTTTTGCCATTGAAAAATGTCCAGAAATGTTTGAAGCTACTGACTGAATGAAAGGAGCTGGCATCTCACTCTCTTTGAATCTTCTTTATCATGCTAGGATTAGCAGGAAAAAGCAAAAAATTTCAGAATTGCACCTTGCAATGTGGAGATATTACTGTTTGTGCATTTACAATATTCATTGATTTTTGCCATTGAAAAACATGTTTTTCATATACCAGAAATGTTTGAAGCTACTGACTGAATGAAAGGAGCTGGCATCTCACTCTCTTTGAATCTTCTTTATCATGCTAGGATTAACAGGAAAAAGCAAAAAATTTCAGAATTGCACCTTGCAATGTGGAGATATTACTGTTTGTGCATTTACAATATTCATTGATTTTTGCCATTGAAAAACGTCCAGAAATGTTTGAAGCTACTGACTGAATGAAAGGAGCTGGCATCTCACTCTCTTTGAATCTTCTTTATCATGCTAGGATTAGCAGGAAAAAGCAAAAAATTTCAGAATTGCACCTTGCAATGTGGAGATATTACTGTTTGTGCATTTACAATATTCATTGATTTTTGCCATTGAAAAACATGTTTTTCATATACCAGAAATGTTTGAAGCTACTGACTGAATGAAAGGAGCTGGCATCTCACTCTCTTTGAATCTTCTTTATCATGCTAGGATTAGCAGGAAAAAGCAAAAAATTTCAGAATTGCACCTTGCAATGTGGAGATATTACTGTTTGTGCATTTACAATATTCATTGATTTTTGCCATTGAAAAACATGTTTTTCATATACCAGAAATGTTTGAAGCTACTGACTGAATGAAAGGAGCTGGCATCTCACTCTCTTTGAATCTTCTTTATCATGCTAGGATTAACAGGAAAAATCAAAAAATTTCAGAATTGCACCTTGCAATGTGGAGATATTACTGTTTGTGCATTTACAATATTCATTGATTTTTGCCATTGAAAAACATGTTTTTCATATTCCAGAAATGTTTGAAGCTACTGACTGAATGAAAGGAGCTGGCATCTCACTCTCTTTGAATCTTCTTTATCATGCTAGGATTAACAGGAAAAAGCAAAAAATTTCAGAATTGCACCTTGCAATGTGGAGATATTACTGTTTGTGCATTTACAATATTCATTGATTTTTGCCATTGAAAAACGTCCAGAAATGTTTGAAGCTACTGACTGAATGAAAGGAGCTGGCATCTCACTCTCTTTGAATCTTCTTTATCATGCTAGGATTAGCAGGAAAAAGCAAAAAATTTCAGAATTGCACCTTGCAATGTGGAGATATTACTGTTTGTGCATTTACAATATTCATTGATTTTTGCCATTGAAAAACATGTTTTTCATATACCAGAAATGTTTGAAGCTACTGACTGAATGAAAGGAGCTGGCATCTCACTCTCTTTGAATCTTCTTTATCATGCTAGGATTAGCAGGAAAAAGCAAAAAATTTCAGAATTGCACCTTGCAATGTGGAGATATTACTGTTTGTGCATTTACAATATTCATTGATTTTTGCCATTGAAAAACATGTTTTTCATATACCAGAAATGTTTGAAGCTACTGACTGAATGAAAGGAGCTGGCATCTCACTCTCTTTGAATCTTCTTTATCATGCTAGGATTAACAGGAAAAAGCAAAAAATTTCAGAATTGCACCTTGCAATGTGGAGATATTACTGTTTGTGCATTTACAATATTCATTGATTTTAGCCATTGAAAAACGTCCAGAAATGTTTGAAGCTACTGACTGAATGAAAGGAGCTGGCATCTCACTCTCTTTGAATCTTCTTTATCATGCTAGGATTAACAGGAAAAAGCTAAAAATTTCAGAATTGCACCTTGCAATGTGGAGATATTACTGTATGTGCATTTACAATATTCATTGATTTTTGCCATTGAAAAACATGTTTTTCATATACCAGAAATGTTTGAAGCTACTGACTGAATGAAAGGAGCTGGCATCTCACTCTCTTTGAATCTTCTTTATCATGCTAGGGTTAGCAGGAAAAAGCAAAAAATTTCAGAATTGCACCTTGCATTGTGGAGATATTACTGTTTGTGCATTTACAATATTCATTGATTTTTGCCATTGAAAAACGTTTTTCATATACCAGAAATGTTTGAAGCTACTGACTGAATGAAAGGAGCTGGCATCTCACTCTCTTTGAATCTTCTTTATCATGCTAGGATTAGCAGGAAAAAGCAAAAAATTTCAGAATTGCACCTTGCAATGTGGAGATATTACTGTTTGTGCATTTACAATATTCATTGATTTTTGCCATTGAAAAACATGTTTTTCATATACCAGAAATGTTTGAAGCTACTGACTGAATGAAAGGAGCTGGCATCTCACTCTCTTTGAATCTTCTTTATCATGCTAGGATTAACAGGAAAAAGCAAAAAATTTCAGAATTGCACCTTGCAATGTGGAGATATTACTGTTTGTGCATTTACAATATTCATTGATTTTTGCCATTGAAAAACGTCCAGAAATGTTTGAAGCTACTGACTGAATGAAAGGAGCTGGCATCTCACTCTCTTTGAATCTTTATCATGCTAGGATTAGCAGGAAAAAGCAAAAAATTTCAGAATTGCACCTTGCAATGTGGAGATATTACTGTTTGTGCATTTACAATATTTCAATGGCAAAAATCAATGAATATTGTAAAAGCACAAACAGTAATTTCTCCGCATTGCAAGGTGCAATTCTGAAATTTTTTGCTTTTTCCTGCTCCTCTTAGCATGATAAAGAAGATTCAAAGAGAGTGAGATGCCAGCTCCTTTCATTCAGTCAGTAGCTTCAATCATTTCTGGACGTTTTTCAATGGCAAAAATCAATAAATATTGTAAATGCACAAACAGTAATTTCTCCGCATTGCAGGGTGCAATTCTGAAATTTTTTGCTTTTTCCTGCTCCTCTTAGCATGATAAAGAAGATTCAAAGAGAGTGAGATGCCAGCTCCTTTCATTCAGTCAGTAGCTTCAAACATTTCTGGTATATGAATAACATGATGTTTTTCAATGGCAAAAATCAATGAATATTGTAAATGCACAAACAGTAATTTCTCCGCATTGCAAGGTGCAATTCTGAAATTTTTTGCTTTTTCCTGCTCCTCTTAGCATGATAAAGAAGATTCAAAGTGAGTGAGATGCCAGCTCCTTTCATTCAGTCAGTAGCTTCAATCATTTCTGGACGTTTTTCAATGGCAAAAATCAATGAATATTGTAAATGCACAAACAGTAATTTCTCCGCATTGCAAGGTGCAATTCTGAAATTTTTTACTTTTTCCTGCTCCTCTTAGCATGGTAAAGAAGATTCAAAGAGAGTGAGATGCCAGCTCCTTTCATTCAGTCAGTAGCTTCAATCATTTCTGGTATATGAATAACATGATGTTTTTCAATGGCAAAAATCAATGAATATTGTAAATGCACAAACAGTAATTTCTCCGCATTGCAAGGTGCAATTCTGAAATTTTTTGCTTTTTCCTGCTCCTCTTAGCATGATAAAGAAGATTCAAAGAGAGTGAGATGCCAGCTCCTTTCATTCAGTCAGTAGCTTCAATCATTTCTGGACGTTTTTCAATGGCAAAAATCAATGAATATTGTAAATGCATAAACTAATTTCTCCGCATTGCAAGGTGCAATTCTGAAATTTTTTGCTTTTTCCTGCTCCTCTTAGCATGATAAAGAAGATTCAAAGAGAGTGAGATGCCAGCTCCTTTCATTCAGTCAGTAGCTTCAATCATTTCTGGTAAATGAATAACATGATGTTTTTCAATGGCAAAAATCAATGAATTTTGTAAATGCACAAACAGTAATTTCTCCGCATTGCAAGGTGCAATTCTGAAATTTTTTGCTTTTTCCTGCTCCTCTTAGCATGATAAAGAAGATTCAAAGAGAGTGAGATGCCAGCTCCTTTCATTCAGTCAGTAGCTTCAATCATTTCTGGACGTTTTTCAATGGCAAAAATCAATGAATATTGTAAATGCACAAACAGTAATTTCTCCGCATTGCAAGGTGCAATTCTGAAATTTTTTGCTTTTTCCTGCTCCTCTTAGCATGATAAAGAAGATTCAAAGAGAGTGAGATGCCAGCTCCTTTCATTCAGTCACTAGGTTCAATCATTTCTGGACGTTTTTCAATGGCAAAAATCAATGAATATTGTAAATGCACAAACAGTAATTTCTCCGCATTGCAAGGTGCAATTCTGAAATTTTTTGCTTTTTCCTGCTCCTCTTATCATGATAAAGAAGATTCAAAGAGAGTGAGGTGCCAGCTCCTTTCATTCAGTCAGTAGCTTCAAACATTTCTGGTATATGAATAACATGTTTTTCAATGGCAAAAATCAATGAATATTGTAAATGCACAAACAGTAATTTCTCCGCATTGCAAGGTGCAATTCTGAAATTTTTTGCTTTTTCCTGCTCCTCTTAGCATGATAAAGAAGATTCAAAGAGAGTGAGATGCCAGCTCCTTTCATTCAGTCAGTAGCTTCAATCATTTCTGGACGTTTTTCAATGTCAAAAATCAATGAATATTGTAAATGCACAAACAGTAATTTCTCCGCATTGCAAGGTGCAATTCTGAAATTTTTTGCTTTTTCCTGCTCCTCTTAGCATGATAAAGAAGATTCAAAGAGAGTGAGATGCCAGCTCCTTTCATTCAGTCAGTAGCTTCAATCATTTCTGGAAGTTTTTCAATGGCAAAAATCAATGAATATTGTAAATGCACAAACTGTAATTTCTCCGCATTGCAAGGTGCAATTCTGAAATTTTTTGCTTTTTCCTGCTCCTCTTAGCATGATAAAGAAGACTCAAAGAGAGTGAGATGCCAGCTCCTTTCATTCAGTCAGTAGCTTCAATCATTTCTGGACGTTTTTCAATGGCAAAAATCAATGAATATTGTAAATGCACAAACAGTAATTTCTCCGCATTGCAAGGTGCAATTCTGAAATTTTTTGCTTTTTCCTGCTCCTCTTAGCATGATAAAGAAGATTCAAAGAGAGTGAGATGCCAGCTCCTTTCATTCAGTCAGTAGCTTCAAACATTTCTGGTATATGAATAACATGATGTTTTTCAATGGCAAAAATCAATGAATATTGTAAATGCACAAACAGTAATTTCTCCGCATTGCAAGGTGCAATTCTGAAATTTTTTGCTTTTTCCTGCTCCTCTTAGCATGATAAAGAAGATTCAAAGAGAGTGAGATGCCAGCTCCTTTCATTCAGTCAGTAGCTTCAATCATTTCTGGACGTTTTTCAATGGCAAAAATCAATGAATATTGTAAATGCACAAACAGTAATTTCTCCGCATTGCAAGGTGCAATTCTGAAATTTTTTGCTTTTTCCTGCTCCTCTTAGCATGATAAAGAAGATTCAAAGAGAGTGAGATGCCAGCTCCTTTCATTCAGTCAGTAGCTTCAAACATTTCTGGTATATGAATAACATGATGTTTTTCAATGGCAAAAATCAATGAATATTGTAAATGCACAAACAGTAATTTCTCCGCATTGCAAGGTGCAATTCTGAAATTTTTTGCTTTTTCCTGCTCCTCTTAGCATGATAAAGAAGATTCAAAGAGAGTGAGATGCCAGCTCCTTTCATTCAGTCAGTAGCTTCAAACATTTCTGGACGTTTTTCAATTGCAAAAATCAATGGATATTGTAAATGCACAAACAGTAATTTCTCCGCATTGCAAGGTGCAATTCTGAAATTTTTTGCTTTTTCCTGCTCCTCTTAGCATGATAAAGAAGATTCAAAGAGAGTGAGATGCCAGCTACTTTCATTCAGTCAGTAGCTTCAATCATTTCTGGTATATGAATAACATGATGTTTTTCAAAGGCAAAAATCAATGAATATTGTAAATGCACAAACAGTAATTTCTCCGCATTGCAAGGTGCAATTCTGAAATTTTTTGCTTTTTCCTGCTCCTCTTAGCATGATAAAGAAGATTCAAAGAGAGTGAGATGCCAGCTCCTTTCATTCAGTCAGTAGCTTCAAACATTTCTGGTATATGAATAACATGATGTTTTTCAATGGCAAAAATCAATGAATATTGTAAATGCACAAACAGTAATTTCTCCGCATTGCAAGGTGCAATTCTGAAATTTTTTGCTTTTTCCTGCTCCTCTTAGCATGATAAAGAAGATTCAAAGAGAGTGAGATGCCAGCTCCTTTCATTCAGTCAGTAGCTTCAAACATTTCTGGACGTTTTTCAATTGCAAAAATCAATGGATATTGTAAATGCACAAACAGTAATTTCTCCGCATTGCAAGGTGCAATTCTGAAATTTTTTGCTTTTTCCTGCTCCTCTTAGCATGATAAAGAAGATTCAAAGAGAGTGAGATGCCAGCTACTTTCATTCAGTCAGTAGCTTCAATCATTTCTGGTATATGAATAACATGATGTTTTTCAATGGCAAAAATCAATGAATATTGTAAATGCACAAACAGTAATTTCTCCGCATTGCAAGGTGCAATTCTGAAATTTTTTGCTTTTTCCTGCTCCTCTTAGCATGATAAAGAAGATTCAAAGAAAGTGAGATGCCAGCTCCTTTCATTCAGTCAGTAGCTTCAATCATTTCTGGTATATGAATAACATGATGTTTTTCAATGGCAAAAATCAATGAATATTGTAAATGCGCAAAGAGTAATTTATCCGCATTGCAAGGTGCAATTCTGAAATTTTTTGCTTTTTCCTGCTCCTCTTAGCATGATAAAGAAGATTCAAAGAGAGTGAGATGCCAGCTCCTTTCATTCAGTCAGTAGCTTCAAACATTTCTGGTATATGAATAACATGATGTTTTTCAATGGCAAAAATCAATGAATATTGTAAATGCACAAACAGTAATTTCTCCGCATTGCAAGGTGCAATTCTGAAATTTTTTGCTTTTTCCTGCTCCTCTTAGCATGATAAAGAAGATTCAAAGAGAGTGAGATGCCAGCTCCTTTCATTCAGTCAGTAGCTTCAATCATTTCTGGTATATGAATAACATGATGTTTTTCAATGGCAAAAATCAATGAATTTTGTAAATGCACAAACAGCAATTTCTCCGCATTGCAAGGTGCAATTCTGAAATTTTTTGCTTTTTCCTGCTCCTCTTAGCATGATAAAGAAGATTCAAAGAGAGTGAGATGCCAGCTCCTTTCATTCAGTCAGTAGCTTCAATCATTTCTGGACGTTTTTCAATGGCAAAAATCAATGAATATTGTAAATGCAAAAACAGTAATTTCTCCGCATTGCAAGGTGCAATTCTGAAATTTTTTGCTTTTTCCTGCTCCTCTTAGCATGATAAAGAAGATTCAAAGAGAGTGAGATGCCAGCTCCTTTCATTCAGTCAGTAGCTTCAAACATTTCTGGTATATGAATAACATGATGTTTTTCAATGGCAAAAATCAATGAATATTGTAAATGCACAAACAGTAATTTCTCCGCATTGCAAGGTGCAATTCTGAAATTTTTTGCTTTTTCCTGCTCCTCTTAGCATGATAAAGAAGATTCAAAGAGAGTGAGATGCCAGCTCCTTTCGTTCAGTCAGTAGCTTCAATCATTTCTGGACGTTTTTCAATGGTAAAAATCAATGAATATTGTAAATGCACAAACAGTAATTTCTCCGCATTGCAAGGTGCAATTCTGAAATTTTTTGCTTTTTCCTGCTCCTCTTAGCATGATAAAGAAGATTCAAAGAGAGTGAGATGCCAGCTCCTTTCATTCAGTCAGTAGCTTCAAACATTTCTGGTATATGAATAACATGATGTTTTTCAATGGCAAAAATCAATGAATATTGTAAATGCACAAACAGTAATTTCTCCGCATTGCAAGGTGCAATTCTGAAATTTTTTGCTTTTTCCTGCTCCTCTTAGCATGATAAAGAAGATTCAAAGAGAGTGAGATGCCAGCTCCTTTCATTCAGTCAGTAGCTTCAAACATTTCTGGTATATGAATAACATGATGTTTTTCAATGGCAAAAATCAATGAATATTGTAAATGCACAAACAGTAATTTCTCCGCATTGCAAGGTGCAATTCTGAAATTTTTTGCTTTTTCCTGCTCCTCTTAGCATGATAAAGAAGATTCAAAGAGAGTGAGATGCCAGCTCCTTTCATTCAGTCAGTAGCTTCAATCATTTCTGGACGTTTTTCAATGGCAAAAATCAATGAATATTGTAAATGCACAAACAGTAATTTCTCCGCATTGCAAGGTGCAATTCTGAAATTTTTTGCTTTTTCCTGCTCCTCTTAGCATGATAAAGAAGATTCAAAGAGAGTGAGATGCCAGCTCCTTTCATTCAGTCACTAGGTTCAATCATTTCTGGACGTTTTTCAATGGCAAAAATCAATGAATATTGTAAATGCACAAACAGTAATTTCTCCGCATTGCAAGGTGCAATTCTGAAATTTTTTGCTTTTTCCTGCTCCTCTTATCATGATAAAGAAGATTCAAAGAGAGTGAGGTGCCAGCTCCTTTCATTCAGTCAGTAGCTTCAAACATTTCTGGTATATGAATAACATGTTTTTCAATGGCAAAAATCAATGAATATTGTAAATGCACAAACAGTAATTTCTCCGCATTGCAAGGTGCAATTCTGAAATTTTTTGCTTTTTCCTGCTCCTCTTAGCATGATAAAGAAGATTCAAAGAGAGTGAGATGCCAGCTCCTTTCATTCAGTCAGTAGCTTCAATCATTTCTGGACGTTTTTCAATGTCAAAAATCAATGAATATTGTAAATGCACAAACAGTAATTTCTCCGCATTGCAAGGTGCAATTCTGAAATTTTTTGCTTTTTCCTGCTCCTCTTAGCATGATAAAGAAGATTCAAAGAGAGTGAGATGCCAGCTCCTTTCATTCAGTCAGTAGCTTCAATCATTTCTGGAAGTTTTTCAATGGCAAAAATCAATGAATATTGTAAATGCACAAACTGTAATTTCTCCGCATTGCAAGGTGCAATTCTGAAATTTTTTGCTTTTTCCTGCTCCTCTTAGCATGATAAAGAAGACTCAAAGAGAGTGAGATGCCAGCTCCTTTCATTCAGTCAGTAGCTTCAATCATTTCTGGACGTTTTTCAATGGCAAAAATCAATGAATATTGTAAATGCACAAACAGTAATTTCTCCGCATTGCAAGGTGCAATTCTGAAATTTTTTGCTTTTTCCTGCTCCTCTTAGCATGATAAAGAAGATTCAAAGAGAGTGAGATGCCAGCTCCTTTCATTCAGTCAGTAGCTTCAAACATTTCTGGTATATGAATAACATGATGTTTTTCAATGGCAAAAATCAATGAATATTGTAAATGCACAAACAGTAATTTCTCCGCATTGCAAGGTGCAATTCTGAAATTTTTTGCTTTTTCCTGCTCCTCTTAGCATGATAAAGAAGATTCAAAGAGAGTGAGATGCCAGCTCCTTTCATTCAGTCAGTAGCTTCAATCATTTCTGGACGTTTTTCAATGGCAAAAATCAATGAATATTGTAAATGCACAAACAGTAATTTCTCCGCATTGCAAGGTGCAATTCTGAAATTTTTTGCTTTTTCCTGCTCCTCTTAGCATGATAAAGAAGATTCAAAGAGAGTGAGATGCCAGCTCCTTTCATTCAGTCAGTAGCTTCAAACATTTCTGGTATATGAATAACATGATGTTTTTCAATGGCAAAAATCAATGAATATTGTAAATGCACAAACAGTAATTTCTCCGCATTGCAAGGTGCAATTCTGAAATTTTTTGCTTTTTCCTGCTCCTCTTAGCATGATAAAGAAGATTCAAAGAGAGTGAGATGCCAGCTCCTTTCATTCAGTCAGTAGCTTCAAACATTTCTGGACGTTTTTCAATTGCAAAAATCAATGGATATTGTAAATGCACAAACAGTAATTTCTCCGCATTGCAAGGTGCAATTCTGAAATTTTTTGCTTTTTCCTGCTCCTCTTAGCATGATAAAGAAGATTCAAAGAGAGTGAGATGCCAGCTACTTTCATTCAGTCAGTAGCTTCAATCATTTCTGGTATATGAATAACATGATGTTTTTCAAAGGCAAAAATCAATGAATATTGTAAATGCACAAACAGTAATTTCTCCGCATTGCAAGGTGCAATTCTGAAATTTTTTGCTTTTTCCTGCTCCTCTTAGCATGATAAAGAAGATTCAAAGAGAGTGAGATGCCAGCTCCTTTCATTCAGTCAGTAGCTTCAAACATTTCTGGTATATGAATAACATGATGTTTTTCAATGGCAAAAATCAATGAATATTGTAAATGCACAAACAGTAATTTCTCCGCATTGCAAGGTGCAATTCTGAAATTTTTTGCTTTTTCCTGCTCCTCTTAGCATGATAAAGAAGATTCAAAGAGAGTGAGATGCCAGCTCCTTTCATTCAGTCAGTAGCTTCAAACATTTCTGGACGTTTTTCAATTGCAAAAATCAATGGATATTGTAAATGCACAAACAGTAATTTCTCCGCATTGCAAGGTGCAATTCTGAAATTTTTTGCTTTTTCCTGCTCCTCTTAGCATGATAAAGAAGATTCAAAGAGAGTGAGATGCCAGCTACTTTCATTCAGTCAGTAGCTTCAATCACTTCTGGTATATGAATAACATGATGTTTTTCAATGGCAAAAATCAATGAATATTGTAAATGCACAAACAGTAATTTCTCCGCATTGCAAGGTGCAATTCTGAAATTTTTTGCTTTTTCCTGCTCCTCTTAGCATGATAAAGAAGATTCAAAGAAAGTGAGATGCCAGCTCCTTTCATTCAGTCAGTAGCTTCAATCATTTCTGGTATATGAATAACATGATGTTTTTCAATGGCAAAAATCAATGAATATTGTAAATGCGCAAAGAGTAATTTATCCGCATTGCAAGGTGCAATTCTGAAATTTTTTGCTTTTTCCTGCTCCTCTTAGCATGATAAAGAAGATTCAAAGAGAGTGAGATGCCAGCTCCTTTCATTCAGTCAGTAGCTTCAAACATTTCTGGTATATGAATAACATGATGTTTTTCAATGGCAAAAATCAATGAATATTGTAAATGCACAAACAGTAATTTCTCCGCATTGCAAGGTGCAATTCTGAAATTTTTTGCTTTTTCCTGCTCCTCTTAGCATGATAAAGAAGATTCAAAGAGAGTGAGATGCCAGCTCCTTTCATTCAGTCAGTAGCTTCAATCATTTCTGGTATATGAATAACATGATGTTTTTCAATGGCAAAAATCAATGAATTTTGTAAATGCACAAACAGCAATTTCTCCGCATTGCAAGGTGCAATTCTGAAATTTTTTGCTTTTTCCTGCTCCTCTTAGCATGATAAAGAAGATTCAAAGAGAGTGAGATGCCAGCTCCTTTCATTCAGTCAGTAGCTTCAATCATTTCTGGACGTTTTTCAATGGCAAAAATCAATGAATATTGTAAATGCAAAAACAGTAATTTCTCCGCATTGCAAGGTGCAATTCTGAAATTTTTTGCTTTTTCCTGCTCCTCTTAGCATGATAAAGAAGATTCAAAGAGAGTGAGATGCCAGCTCCTTTCATTCAGTCAGTAGCTTCAAACATTTCTGGTATATGAATAACATGATGTTTTTCAATGGCAAAAATCAATGAATATTGTAAATGCACAAACAGTAATTTCTCCGCATTGCAAGGTGCAATTCTGAAATTTTTTGCTTTTTCCTGCTCCTCTTAGCATGATAAAGAAGATTCAAAGAGAGTGAGATTCCAGCTCCTTTCGTTCAGTCAGTAGCTTCAATCATTTCTGGACGTTTTTCAATGGTAAAAATCAATGAATATTGTAAATGCACAAACAGTAATTTCTCCGCATTGCAAGGTGCAATTCTGAAATTTTTTGCTTTTTCCTGCTCCTCTTAGCATGATAAAGAAGATTCAAAGAGAGTGAGATGCCAGCTCCTTTCATTCAGTCAGTAGCTTCAAACATTTCTGGTATATGAATAACATGATGTTTTTCAATGGCAAAAATCAATGAATATTGTAAATGCACAAACAGTAATTTCTCCGCATTGCAAGGTGCAATTCTGAAATTTTTTGCTTTTTCCTGCTCCTCTTAGCATGATAAAGAAGATTCAAAGAGAGTGAGATGCCAGCTCCTTTCATTCAGTCAGTAGCTTCAAACATTTCTGGTATATGAATAACATGATGTTTTTCAATGGCAAAAATCAATGAATATTGTAAATGCACAAACAGTAATTTCTCCGCATTGCAAGGTGCAATTCTGAAATTTTTTGCTTTTTCCTGCTCCTCTTAGCATGATAAAGAAGATTCAAAGAGAGTGAGATGCCAGCTCCTTTCATTCAGTCAGTAGCTTCAATCATTTCTGGACGTTTTTCAATGGCAAAAATCAATGAATATTGTAAATGCACAAACAGTAATTTCTCCGCATTGCAAGGTGCAATTCTGAAATTTTTTGCTTTTTCCTGCTCCTCTTAGCATGATAAAGAGATTCAAAGAGAGTGAGATGCCAGCTCCTTTCATTCAGTCAGTAGCTTCAAACATTTCTGGTATATGAATAACATGATGTTTTTCAATGGTAAAAATCAATGAATATTGTAAATGCACAAACAGTAATTTCTCCGCATTGCAAGGTGCAATTCTGAAATTTTTTGCTTTTTCCTGCTCCTCTTAGCATGATAAAGAAGATTCAAAGAGAGTGAGATGCCAGCTCCTTTCATTCAGTCAGTAGCTTCAATCATTTCTGGTATATGAATAACATGATGTTTTTCAATGGCAAAAATCAATGAATATTGTAAATGCACAAACAGTAATTTATCCGCATTGCAAGGTGCAATTCTGAAATTTTTTGCTTTTTCCTGCTCCTCTTAGCATGATAAAGAAGATTCAAAGAGAGTGAGATGCCAGCTCCTTTCATTCAGTCAGTAGCTTCAAACATTTCTGGTATATGAATAACATGATGTTTTTCAATGGCAAAAATCAATGAATATTGTAAATGCACAAACAGTAATTTCTCCGCATTGCAAGGTGCAATTCTGAAATTTTTTGCTTTTTCCTGCTCCTCTTAGCATGATAAATAAGATTCAAAGAGAGTGAGATGCCAGCTCCTTTCATTCAGTCAGTAGCTTCAATCATTTCTGGAAGTTTTTCAATGGCAAAAATCAATGAATATTGTAAATGCACAAACAGTAATTTCTCCGCATTGCAAGGTGCAATTCTGAAATTTTTTGCTTTTTCCTGCTCCTCTTAGCATGATAAAGAAGATTCAAAGAGAGTGAGATGCCAGCTCCTTTCATTCAGTCAGTAGCTTCAATCATTTCTGGACGTTTTTCAATGGCAAAAATCAATGAATATTGTAAATGCACAAACAGTAATTTCTCCGCATTGCAAGGTGCAATTCTGAAATTTTTTGCTTTTTCCTGCTCCTCTTAGCATGATAAAGAAGATTCAAAGAGAGTGAGATGCCAGCTCCTTTCATTCAGTCAGTAGCTTCAATCATTTCTGGAAGTTTTTCAATGGCAAAAATTAATGAATATTGTAAATGCACAAACAGTAATTTCTCCGCATTGCAAGGTGCAATTCTGAAATTTTTTGCTTTTTCCTGCTCCTCTTAGCATGATAAAGAAGATTCAAAGAGAGTGAGATGCCAGCTCCTTTCATTCAGTCAGTAGCTTCAATCATTTCTGGACGTTTTTCAATGGCAAAAATCAATGAATATTGTAAATGCACAAACAGTAATTTCTCCGCATTGCAAGGTGCAATTCTGAAATTTTTTGCTTTCTCCTGCTCCTCTTAGCATGATAAAGAAGATTCAAAGAGAGTGAGATGCCAGCTCATTTCATTCAGTCAGTAGCTTCAATCATTTCTGGACGTTTTTCAATGGCAAAAATCAGTGAATATTGTAAATGCACAAACAGTAATTTCTCCGCATTGCAAGGTGCAATTCTGAAATTTTTTGCTTTTTCCTGCTCCTCTTAGCATGATAAAGAAGATTCAAAGAGAGTGAGATGCCAGCTCCTTTCATTCAGTCAGTAGCTTCAAACATTTCTGGTATATGAAAAACATGATGTTTTTCAATGGCAAAAATCAATGAATATTGTAAATGCACAAACAGTAATTTCTCCGCATTGCAAGGTGCAATTCTGAAATTTTTTGCTTTTTCCTGCTCCTCTTAGCATGATAAAGAAGATTCAAAGAGAGTGAGATGCCAGCTCCTTTCATTCAGTCAGTAGCTTCAATCATTTCTGGACGTTTTTCAATGGCAAAAATCAATGAATATTGTAAATGCACAAACAGTAATTTCTCCGCATTGCAAGGTGCAATTCTGAAATTTTTTGCTTTTTCCTGCTCCTCTTAGCATGATAAAGAAGATTCAAAGAGAGTGAGATGCCAGCTCCTTTCATTCAGTCAGTAGCTTCAAACATTTCTGGTATATGAATAACATGATGTTTTTCAATGGCAAAAATCAATGAATATTGTAAATGCACAAACAGTAATTTCTCCGCATTGCAAGGTGCAATTCTGAAATTTTTTGCTTTTTCCTGCTCCTCTTAGCATGATAAAGAAGATTCAAAGAGAGTGAGATGCCAGCTCCTTTCATTCAGTCAGTAGCTTCAATCATTTCTGGACGTTTTTCAATGGCAAAAATCAATGAATATTGTAAATGCACAAACAGTAATTTCTCCGCATTGCAAGGTGCAATTCTGAAATTTTTTGCTTTTTCCTGCTCCTCTTAGCATGATAAAGAAGATTCAAAGAGAGTGAGATGCCAGCTCCTTTCATTCAGTCAGTAGCTTCAATCATTTCTGGAAGTTTTTCAATGGCAAAAATCAATGAATATTGTAAATGCACAAACAGTAATTTCTCCGCATTGCAAGGTGCAATTCTGAAATTTTTTGCTTTTTCCTGCTCCTCTTAGCATGATAAAGAAGATTCAAAGAGAGTGAGATGCCAGCTCCTTTCATTCAGTCAGTAGCTTCAATCATTTCTGGACGTTTTTCAATGGCAAAAATCAATGAATATTGTAAATGCACAAACAGTAATTTCTCCGCATTGCAAGGTGCAATTCTGAAATTTTTTGCTTTTTCCTGCTCCTCTTAGCATGATAAAGAAGATTCAAAGAGAGTGAGATGCCAGCTCCTTTCATTCAGTCAGTAGCTTCAATCATTTCTGGAAGTTTTTCAATGGCAAAAATTAATGAATATTGTAAATGCACAAACAGTAATTTCTCCGCATTGCAAGGTGCAATTCTGAAATTTTTTGCTTTTTCCTGCTCCTCTTAGCATGATAAAGAAGATTCAAAGAGAGTGAGATGCCAGCTCCTTTCATTCAGTCAGTAGCTTCAATCATTTCTGGACGTTTTTCAATGGCAAAAATCAATGAATATTGTAAATGCACAAACAGTAATTTCTCCGCATTGCAAGGTGCAATTCTGAAATTTTTTGCTTTTTCCTGCTCCTCTTAGCATGATAAAGAAGATTCAAAGAGAGTGAGATGCCAGCTCCTTTCATTCAGTCAGTAGCTTCAATCATTTCTGGACGTTTTTCAATGGCAAAAATCAGTGAATATTGTAAATGCACAAACAGTAATTTCTCCGCATTGCAAGGTGCAATTCTGAAATTTTTTGCTTTTTCCTGCTCCTCTTAGCATGATAAAGAAGATTCAAAGAGAGTGAGATGCCAGCTCCTTTCATTCAGTCAGTAGCTTCAAACATTTCTGGTATATGAATAACATGATGTTTTTCAATGGCAAAAATCAATGAATATTGTAAATGCACAAACAGTAATTTCTCCGCATTGCAAGGTGCAATTCTGAAATTTTTTGCTTTTTCCTGCTCCTCTTAGCATGATAAAGAAGACTCAAAGAGAGTGAGATGCCAGCTCCTTTCATTCAGTCAGTAGCTTCAATCATTTCTGGACGTTTTTCAATGGCAAAAATCAATGAATATTGTAAATGCACAAACAGTAATTTCTCCGCATTGCAAGGTGCAATTCTGAAATTTTTTGCTTTTTCCTGCTCCTCTTAGCATGATAAAGAAGATTCAAAGAGAGTGAGATGCCATCTCCTTTCATTCAGTCAGTAGCTTCAATCATTTCTGGAAGTTTTTCAATGGCAAAAATCAATGAATATTGTAAATGCACAAACAGTAATTTCTCCGCATTGCAAGGTGCAATTCTGAAATTTTTTGCTTTTTCCTGCTCCTCTTAGCATGATAAAGAAGATTCAAAGAGAGTGAGATGCCAGCTCCTTTCATTCAGTCAGTAGCTTCAATCATTTCTGGACGTTTTTCAATGGCAAAAATCAATGAATATTGTAAATGCACAAACAGTAATTTCTCCGCATTGCAAGGTGCAATTCTGAAATTTTTTGCTTTTTCCTGCTCCTCTTAGCATGATAAAGAAGATTCAAAGAGAGTGAGATGCCAGCTCCTTTCATTCAGTCAGTAGCTTCAATCATTTCTGGAAGTTTTTCAATGGCAAAAATTAATGAATATTGTAAATGCACAAACAGTAATTTCTCCGCATTGCAAGGTGCAATTCTGAAATTTTTTGCTTTTTCCTGCTCCTCTTAGCATGATAAAGAAGATTCAAAGAGAGTGAGATGCCAGCTCCTTTCATTCAGTCAGTAGCTTCAATCATTTCTGGACGTTTTTCAATGGCAAAAATCAATGAATATTGTAAATGCACAAACAGTAATTTCTCCGCATTGCAAGGTGCAATTCTGAAATTTTTTGCTTTTTCCTGCTCCTCTTAGCATGATAAAGAAGATTCAAAGAGAGTGAGATGCCAGCTCCTTTCATTCAGTCAGTAGCTTCAATCATTTCTGGACGTTTTTCAATGGCAAAAATCAGTGAATATTGTAAATGCACAAACAGTAATTTCTCCGCATTGCAAGGTGCAATTCTGAAATTTTTTGCTTTTTCCTGCTCCTCTTAGCATGATAAAGAAGATTCAAAGAGAGTGAGATGCCAGCTCCTTTCATTCAGTCAGTAGCTTCAAACATTTCTGGTATATGAATAACATGATGTTTTTCAATGGCAAAAATCAATGAATATTGTAAATGCACAAACAGTAATTTCTCCGCATTGCAAGGTGCAATTCTGAAATTTTTTGCTTTTTCCTGCTCCTCTTAGCATGATAAAGAAGATTCAAAGAGAGTGAGATGCCAGCTCCTTTCATTCAGTCAGTAGCTTCAATCATTTCTGGACATTTTTCAATGGCAAAAATCAATGAATATTGTAAATGCACAAAACAGTAATTTCTCCGCATTGCAAGGTGCAATTCTGAAATTTTTTGCTTTTTCCTGCTCCTCTTAGCATGATAAAGAAGATTCAAAGAGAGTGAGATGCCAGCTCCTTTCATTCAGTCAGTAGCTTCAAACATTTCTGGTATATGAATAACATGATGTTTTTCAATGGCAAAAATCAATGAATATTGTAAATGCACAAACAGTAATTTCTCCGCATTGCAAGGTGCAATTCTGAAATTTTTTGCTTTTTCCTGCTCCTCTTAGCATGATAAAGAAGATTCAAAGAGAGTGAGATGCCAGCTCCTTTCATTCAGTCAGTAGCTTCAATCATTTCTGGACGTTTTTCAATGGCAAAAATCAATGAATATTGTAAATGCACAAACAGTAATTTCTCCGCATTGCAAGGTGCAATTCTGAAATTTTTTGCTTTTTCCTGCTCCTCTTAGCATGATAAAGAAGATTCAAAGAGAGTGAGATGCCAGCTCCTTTCATTCAGTCAGTAGCTTCAATCATTTCTGGAAGTTTTTCAATGGCAAAAATCAATGAATATTGTAAATGCACAAACAGTAATTTCTCCGCATTGCAAGGTGCAATTCTGAAATTTTTTGCTTTTTCCTGCTCCTCTTAGCATGATAAAGAAGATTCAAAGAGAGTGAGATGCCAGCTCCTTTCATTCAGTCAGTAGCTTCAATCATTTCTGGACGTTTTTCAATGGCAAAAATCAATGAATATTGTAAATGCACAAACAGTAATTTCTCCGCATTGCAAGGTGCAATTCTGAAATTTTTTGCTTTTTCCTGCTCCTCTTAGCATGATAAAGAAGATTCAAAGAGAGTGAGATGCCAGCTCCTTTCATTCAGTCAGTAGCTTCAAACATTTCTGGTATATGAATAACATGATGTTTTTCAATGGCAAAAATCAATGAATATTGTAAATGCACAAACAATAATTTCTCCGCATTGCAAGGTGCAATTCTGAAATTTTTTGCTTTTTCCTGCTCCTCTTAGCATGATAAAGAAGATTCAAAGAGAGTGAGATGCCAGCTCCTTTCATTCAGTCAGTAGCTTCAATCATTTCTGGACGTTTTTCAATGGCAAAAATCAATGAATATTGTAAATGCACAAACAGTAATTTCTCCGCATTGCAAGGTGCAATTCTGAAATTTTTTGCTTTTTCCTGCTCCTCTTAGCATGATAAAGAAGATTCAAAGAGAGTGAGATGCCAGCTCCTTTCATTCAGTCAGTAGCTTCAATCATTTCTGGACGTTTTTCAATGGCAAAAATCAATGAATATTGTAAATGCACAAACAGTAATTTCTCCGCATTGCAAGGTGCAATTCTGAAATTTTTTGCTTTTTCCTGCTCCTCTTAGCATGATAAAGAAGATTCAAAGAGAGTGAGATGCCAGCTCCTTTCATTCAGTCAGTAGCTTCAAACATTTCTGGTATATGAATAACATGATGTTTTTCAATGGCAAAAATCAATGAATATTGTAAATGCACAAACAGTAATTTCTCCGCATTGCAAGGTGCAATTCTGAAATTTTTTGCTTTTTCCTGCTCCTCTTAGCATGATAAAGAAGATTCAAAGAGAGTGAGATGCCAGCTCCTTTCATTCAGTCAGTAGCTTCAATCATTTCTGGACGTTTTTCAATGGCAAAAATCAATGAATATTGTAAATGCACAAACAGTAATTTCTCCGCATTGCAAGGTGCAATTCTGAAATTTTTTGCTTTTTCCTGCTCCTCTTAGCATGATAAAGAAGATTCAAAGAGAGTGAGATGCCAGCTCCTTTCATTCAGTCAGTAGCTTCAATCATTTCTGGAAGTTTTTCAATGGCAAAAATCAATGAATATTGTAAATGCACAAACAGTAATTTCTCCGCATTGCAAGGTGCAATTCTGAAATTTCTTGCTTTTTCCTGCTCCTCTTAGCATGATAAAGAAGATTCAAAGAGAGTGAGATGCCAGCTCCTTTCATTCAGTCAGTAGCTTCAAACATTTCTGGTATATGAATAACATGATGTTTTTCAATGGCAAAAATCAATGAATATTGTAAATGCACAAACAGTAATTTCTCCGCATTGCAAGGTGCAATTCTGAAATTTTTTGCTTTTTCCTGCTCCTCTTAGCATGATAAAGAAGATTCAAAGAGAGTGAGATGCCAGCTCCTTTCATTCAGTCAGTAGCTTCAATCATTTCTGGACGTTTTTCAATGGCAAAAATCAATGAATATTGTAAATGCACAAACAGTAATTTCTCCGCATTGCAAGGTGCAATTCTGAAATTTTTTGCTTTTTCCTGCTCCTCTTAGCATGATAAAGAGATTCAAAGAGAGTGAGATGCCAGCTCCTTTCATTCAGTCAGTAGCTTCAAACATTTCTGGTATATGAATAACATGATGTTTTTCAATGGTAAAAATCAATGAATATTGTAAATGCACAAACAGTAATTTCTCCGCATTGCAAGGTGCAATTCTGAAATTTTTTGCTTTTTCCTGCTCCTCTTAGCATGATAAAGAAGATTCAAAGAGAGTGAGATGCCAGCTCCTTTCATTCAGTCAGTAGCTTCAATCATTTCTGGTATATGAATAACATGATGTTTTTCAATGGCAAAAATCAATGAATATTGTAAATGCACAAACAGTAATTTATCCGCATTGCAAGGTGCAATTCTGAAATTTTTTGCTTTTTCCTGCTCCTCTTAGCATGATAAAGAAGATTCAAAGAGAGTGAGATGCCAGCTCCTTTCATTCAGTCAGTAGCTTCAAACATTTCTGGTATATGAATAACATGATGTTTTTCAATGGCAAAAATCAATGAATATTGTAAATGCACAAACAGTAATTTCTCCGCATTGCAAGGTGCAATTCTGAAATTTTTTGCTTTTTCCTGCTCCTCTTAGCATGATAAATAAGATTCAAAGAGAGTGAGATGCCAGCTCCTTTCATTCAGTCAGTAGCTTCAATCATTTCTGGAAGTTTTTCAATGGCAAAAATCAATGAATATTGTAAATGCACAAACAGTAATTTCTCCGCATTGCAAGGTGCAATTCTGAAATTTTTTGCTTTTTCCTGCTCCTCTTAGCATGATAAAGAAGATTCAAAGAGAGTGAGATGCCAGCTCCTTTCATTCAGTCTGTAGCTTCAATCATTTCTGGACGTTTTTCAATGGCAAAAATCAATGAATATTGTAAATGCACAAACAGTAATTTCTCCGCATTGCAAGGTGCAATTCTGAAATTTTTTGCTTTTTCCTGCTCCTCTTAGCATGATAAAGAAGATTCAAAGAGAGTGAGATGCCAGCTCCTTTCATTCAGTCAGTAGCTTCAATCATTTCTGGAAGTTTTTCAATGGCAAAAATTAATGAATATTGTAAATGCACAAACAGTAATTTCTCCGCATTGCAAGGTGCAATTCTGAAATTTTTTGCTTTTTCCTGCTACTCTTAGCATGATAAAGAAGATTCAAAGAGAGTGAGATGCCAGCTCCTTTCATTCAGTCAGTAGCTTCAATCATTTCTGGACGTTTTTCAATGGCAAAAATCAATGAATATTGTAAATGCACAAACAGTAATTTCTCCGCATTGCAAGGTGCAATTCTGAAATTTTTTGCTTTCTCCTGCTCCTCTTAGCATGATAAAGAAGATTCAAAGAGAGTGAGATGCCAGCTCCTTTCATTCAGTCAGTAGCTTCAATCATTTCTGGACGTTTTTCAATGGCAAAAATCAGTGAATATTGTAAATGCACAAACAGTAATTTCTCCGCATTGCAAGGTGCAATTCTGAAATTTTTTGCTTTTTCCTGCTCCTCTTAGCATGATAAAGAAGATTCAAAGAGAGTGAGATGCCAGCTCCTTTCATTCAGTCAGTAGCTTCAAACATTTCTGGTATATGAAAAACATGATGTTTTTCAATGGCAAAAATCAATGAATATTGTAAATGCACAAACAGTAATTTCTCCGCATTGCAAGGTGCAATTCTGAAATTTTTTGCTTTTTCCTGCTCCTCTTAGCATGATAAAGAAGATTCAAAGAGAGTGAGATGCCAGCTCCTTTCATTCAGTCAGTAGCTTCAATCATTTCTGGACGTTTTTCAATGGCAAAAATCAATGAATATTGTAAATGCACAAACAGTAATTTCTCCGCATTGCAAGGTGCAATTCTGAAATTTTTTGCTTTTTCCTGCTCCTCTTAGCATGATAAAGAAGATTCAAAGAGAGTGAGATGCCAGCTCCTTTCATTCAGTCAGTAGCTTCAAACATTTCTGGTATATGAATAACATGATGTTTTTCAATGGCAAAAATCAATGAATATTGTAAATGCACAAACAGTAATTTCTCCGCATTGCAAGGTGCAATTCTGAAATTTTTTGCTTTTTCCTGCTCCTCTTAGCATGATAAAGAAGATTCAAAGAGAGTGAGATGCCAGCTCCTTTCATTCAGTCAGTAGCTTCAATCATTTCTGGACGTTTTTCAATGGCAAAAATCAATGAATATTGTAAATGCACAAACAGTAATTTCTCCGCATTGCAAGGTGCAATTCTGAAATTTTTTGCTTTTTCCTGCTCCTCTTAGCATGATAAAGAAGATTCAAAGAGAGTGAGATGCCAGCTCCTTTCATTCAGTCAGTAGCTTCAATCATTTCTGGAAGTTTTTCAATGGCAAAAATCAATGAATATTGTAAATGCACAAACAGTAATTTCTCCGCATTGCAAGGTGCAATTCTGAAATTTTTTGCTTTTTCCTGCTCCTCTTAGCATGATAAAGAAGATTCAAAGAGAGTGAGATGCCAGCTCCTTTCATTCAGTCAGTAGCTTCAATCATTTCTGGACGTTTTTCAATGGCAAAAATCAATCAATATTGTAAATGCACAAACAGTAATTTCTCCGCATTGCAAGGTGCAATTCTGAAATTTTTTGCTTTTTCCTGCTCCTCTTAGCATGATAAAGAAGATTCAAAGAGAATGAGATGCCAGCTCCTTTCATTCAGTCAGTAGCTTCAATCATTTCTGGAAGTTTTTCAATGGCAAAAATTAATGAATATTGTAAATGCACAAACAGTAATTTCTCCGCATTGCAAGGTGCAATTCTGAAATTTTTTGCTTTTTCCTGCTCCTCTTAGCATGATAAAGAAGATTCAAAGAGAGTGAGATGCCAGCTCCTTTCATTCAGTCAGTAGCTTCAATCATTTCTGGACGTTTTTCAATGGCAAAAATCAGTGAATATTGTAAATGCACAAACAGTAATTTCTCCGCATTGCAAGGTGCAATTCTGAAATTTTTTGCTTTTTCCTGCTCCTCTTAGCATGATAAAGAAGATTCAAAGAGAGTGAGATGCCAGCTCCTTTCATTCAGTCAGTAGCTTCAAACATTTCTGGTATATGAATAACATGATGTTTTTCAATGGCAAAAATCAATGAATATTGTAAATGCACAAACAGTAATTTCTCCGCATTGCAAGGTGCAATTCTGAAATTTTTTGCTTTTTCCTGCTCCTCTTAGCATGATAAAGAAGATTCAAAGAGAGTGAGATGCCAGCTCCTTTCATTCAGTCAGTAGCTTCAATCATTTCTGGACGTTTTTCAATGGCAAAAATCAATGAATATTGTAAATGCACAAACAGTAATTTCTCCGCATTGCAAGGTGCAATTCTGAAATTTTTTGCTTTTTCCTGCTCCTCTTAGCATGATAAAGAAGATTCAAAGAGAGTGAGATGCCAGCTCCTTTCATTCAGTCAGTAGCTTCAATCATTTCTGGAAGTTTTTCAATGGCAAAAATCAATGAATATTGTAAATGCACAAACAGTAATTTCTCCGCATTGCAAGGTGCAATTCTGAAATTTTTTGCTTTTTCCTGCTCCTCTTAGCATGATAAAGAAGATTCAAAGAGAGTGAGATGCCAGCTCCTTTCATTCAGTCAGTAGCTTCAATCATTTCTGGACGTTTTTCAATGGCAAAAATCAATGAATATTGTAAATGCACAAACAGTAATTTCTCCGCATTGCAAGGTGCAATTCTGAAATTTTTTGCTTTTTCCTGCTCCTCTTAGCATGATAAAGAAGATTCAAAGAGAGTGAGATGCCAGCTCCTTTCATTCAGTCAGTAGCTTCAATCATTTCTGGAAGTTTTTCAATGGCAAAAATTAATGAATATTGTAAATGCACAAACAGTAATTTCTCCGCATTGCAAGGTGCAATTCTGAAATTTTTTGCTTTTTCCTGCTCCTCTTAGCATGATAAAGAAGATTCAAAGAGAGTGAGATGCCAGCTCCTTTCATTCAGTCAGTAGCTTCAATCATTTCTGGACGTTTTTCAATGGCAAAAATCAATGAATATTGTAAATGCACAAACAGTAATTTCTCCGCATTGCAAGGTGCAATTCTGAAATTTTTTGCTTTTTCCTGCTCCTCTTAGCATGATAAAGAAGATTCAAAGAGAGTGAGATGCCAGCTCCTTTCATTCAGTCAGTAGCTTCAATCATTTCTGGACGTTTTTCAATGGCAAAAATCAGTGAATATTGTAAATGCACAAACAGTAATTTCTCCGCATTGCAAGGTGCAATTCTGAAATTTTTTGCTTTTTCCTGCTCCTCTTAGCATGATAAAGAAGATTCAAAGAGAGTGAGATGCCAGCTCCTTTCATTCAGTCAGTAGCTTCAATCATTTCTGGACGTTTTTCAATGGCAAAAATCAGTGAATATTGTAAATGCACAAACAGTAATTTCTCCGCATTGCAAGGTGCAATTCTGAAATTTTTTGCTTTTTCCTGCTCCTCTTAGCATGATAAAGAAGATTCAAAGAGAGTGAGATGCCAGCTCCTTTCATTCAGTCAGTAGCTTCAAACATTTCTGGTATATGAATAACATGATGTTTTTCAATGGCAAAAATCAATGAATATTGTAAATGCACAAACAGTAATTTCTCCGCATTGCAAGGTGCAATTCTGAAATTTTTTGCTTTTTCCTGCTCCTCTTAGCATGATAAAGAAGATTCAAAGAGAGTGAGATGCCAGCTCCTTTCATTCAGTCAGTAGCTTCAATCATTTCTGGACATTTTTCAATGGCAAAAATCAATGAATATTGTAAATGCACAAAACAGTAATTTCTCCGCATTGCAAGGTGCAATTCTGAAATTTTTTGCTTTTTCCTGCTCCTCTTAGCATGATAAAGAAGATTCAAAGAGAGTGAGATGCCAGCTCCTTTCATTCAGTCAGTAGCTTCAAACATTTCTGGTATATGAATAACATGATGTTTTTCAATGGCAAAAATCAATGAATATTGTAAATGCACAAACAGTAATTTCTCCGCATTGCAAGGTGCAATTCTGAAATTTTTTGCTTTTTCCTGCTCCTCTTAGCATGATAAAGAAGATTCAAAGAGAGTGAGATGCCAGCTCCTTTCATTCAGTCAGTAGCTTCAATCATTTCTGGACGTTTTTCAATGGCAAAAATCAATGAATATTGTAAATGCACAAACAGTAATTTCTCCGCATTGCAAGGTGCAATTCTGAAATTTTTTGCTTTTTCCTGCTCCTCTTAGCATGATAAAGAAGATTCAAAGAGAGTGAGATGCCAGCTCCTTTCATTCAGTCAGTAGCTTCAATCATTTCTGGAAGTTTTTCAATGGCAAAAATCAATGAATATTGTAAATGCACAAACAGTAATTTCTCCGCATTGCAAGGTGCAATTCTGAAATTTTTTGCTTTTTCCTGCTCCTCTTAGCATGATTAAGAAGATTCAAAGAGAGTGAGATGCCAGCTCCTTTCATTCAGTCAGTAGCTTCAATCATTTCTGGACGTTTTTCAATGGCAAAAATCAATGAATATTGTAAATGCACAAACAGTAATTTCTCCGCATTGCAAGGTGCAATTCTGAAATTTTTTGCTTTTTCCTGCTCCTCTTAGCATGATAAAGAAGATTCAAAGAGAGTGAGATGCCAGCTCCTTTCATTCAGTCAGTAGCTTCAAACATTTCTGGTATATGAATAACATGATGTTTTTCAATGGCAAAAATCAATGAATATTGTAAATGCACAAACAATAATTTCTCCGCATTGCAAGGTGCAATTCTGAAATTTTTTGCTTTTTCCTGCTCCTCTTAGCATGATAAAGAAGATTCAAAGAGAGTGAGATGCCAGCTCCTTTCATTCAGTCAGTAGCTTCAATCATTTCTGGACGTTTTTCAATGGCAAAAATCAATGAATATTGTAAATGCACAAACAGTAATTTCTCCGCATTGCAAGGTGCAATTCTGAAATTTTTTGCTTTTTCCTGCTCCTCTTAGCATGATAAAGAAGATTCAAAGAGAGTGAGATGCCAGCTCCTTTCATTCAGTCAGTAGCTTCAATCATTTCTGGACGTTTTTCAATGGCAAAAATCAATGAATATTGTAAATGCACAAACAGTAATTTCTCCGCATTGCAAGGTGCAATTCTGAAATTTTTTGCTTTTTCCTGCTCCTCTTAGCATGATAAAGAAGATTCAAAGAGAGTGAGATGCCAGCTCCTTTCATTCAGTCAGTAGCTTCAAACATTTCTGGTATATGAATAACATGATGTTTTTCAATGGCAAAAATCAATGAATATTGTAAATGCACAAACAGTAATTTCTCCGCATTGCAAGGTGCAATTCTGAAATTTTTTGCTTTTTCCTGCTCCTCTTAGCATGATAAAGAAGATTCAAAGAGAGTGAGATGCCAGCTCCTTTCATTCAGTCAGTAGCTTCAAACATTTCTGGTATATGAATAACATGATGTTTTTCAATGGCAAAAATCAATGAATATTGTAAATGCACAAACAATAATTTCTCCGCATTGCAAGGTGCAATTCTGAAATTTTTTGCTTTTTCCTGCTCCTCTTAGCATGATAAAGAAGATTCAAAGAGAGTGAGATGCCAGCTCCTTTCATTCAGTCAGTAGCTTCAATCATTTCTGGACGTTTTTCAATGGCAAAAATCAATGAATATTGTAAATGCACAAACAGTAATTTCTCCGCATTGCAAGGTGCAATTCTGAAATTTTTTGCTTTTTCCTGCTCCTCTTAGCATGATAAAGAAGATTCAAAGAGAGTGAGATGCCAGCTCCTTTCATTCAGTCAGTAGCTTCAATCATTTCTGGACGTTTTTCAATGGCAAAAATCAATGAATATTGTAAATGCACAAACAGTAATTTCTCCGCATTGCAAGGTGCAATTCTGAAATTTTTTGCTTTTTCCTGCTCCTCTTAGCATGATAAAGAAGATTCAAAGAGAGTGAGATGCCAGCTCCTTTCATTCAGTCAGTAGCTTCAAACATTTCTGGTATATGAATAACATGATGTTTTTCAATGGCAAAAATCAATGAATATTGTAAATGCACAAACAGTAATTTCTCCGCATTGCAAGGTGCAATTCTGAAATTTTTTGCTTTTTCCTGCTCCTCTTAGCATGATAAAGAAGATTCAAAGAGAGTGAGATGCCAGCTCCTTTCATTCAGTCAGTAGCTTCAATCATTTCTGGACGTTTTTCAATGGCAAAAATCAATGAATATTGTAAATGCACAAACAGTAATTTCTCCGCATTGCAAGGTGCAATTCTGAAATTTTTTGCTTTTTCCTGCTCCTCTTAGCATGGTAAAGAAGATTCAAAGAGAGTGAGATGCCAGCTCCTTTCATTCAGTCAGTAGCTTCAATCATTTCTGGAAGTTTTTCAATGGCAAAAATCAATGAATATTGTAAATGCACAAACAGTAATTTCTCCGCATTGCAAGGTGCAATTCTGAAATTTTTTGCTTTTTCCTGCTCCTCTTAGCATGATAAAGAAGATTCAAAGAGAGTGAGATGCCAGCTCCTTTCATTCAGTCAGTAGCTTCAATCATTTCTGGACGTTTTTCAATGGCAAAAATCAATGAATATTGTAAATGCACAAACAGTAATTTCTCCGCATTGCAAGGTGCAATTCTGAAATTTTTTGCTTTTTCCTGCTCCTCTTAGCATGATAAAGAAGATTCAAAGAGAGTGAGATGCCAGCTCCTTTCATTCAGTCAGTAGCTTCAATCATTTCTGGAAGTTTTTCAATGGCAAAAATTAATGAATATTGTAAATGCACAAACAGTAATTTCTCCGCATTGCAAGGTGCAATTCTGAAATTTTTTGCTTTTTCCTTCTCCTCTTAGCATGATAAAGAAGATTCAAAGAGAGTGAGATGCCAGCTCCTTTCATTCAGTCAGTAGCTTCAATCATTTCTGGACGTTTTTCAATGGCAAAAATCAATGAATATTGTAAATGCACAAACAGTAATTTCTCCGCATTGCAAGGTGCAATTCTGAAATTTTTTGCTTTTTCCTGCTCCTCTTAGCATGATAAAGAAGATTCAAAGAGAGTGAGATGCCAGCTCCTTTCATTCAGTCAGTAGCTTCAATCATTTCTGGACGTTTTTCAATGGCAAAAATCAATGAATATTGTAAATGCACAAACAGTAATTTCTCCGCATTGCAAGGTGCAATTCTGAAATTTTTTGCTTTTTCCTGCTCCTCTTAGCATGATAAAGAAGATTCAAAGAGAGTGAGATGCCAGCTCCTTTCATTCAGTCAGTAGCTTCAAACATTTCTGGTATATGAATAACATGATGTTTTTCAATGGCAAAAATCAATGAATATTGTAAATGCACAAACAGTAATTTCTCCGCATTGCAAGGTGCAATTCTGAAATTTTTTGCTTTTTCCTGCTCCTCTTAGCATGATAAAGAAGATTCAAAGAGAGTGAGATGCCAGCTCCTTTCATTCAGTCAGTAGCTTCAATCATTTCTGGACGTTTTTCAATGGCAAAAATCAATGAATATTGTAAATGCACAAACAGTAATTTCTCCGCATTGCAAGGTGCAATTCTGAAATTTTTTGCTTTTTCCTGCTCCTCTTAGCATGATAAAGAAGATTCAAAGAGAGTGAGATGCCAGCTCCTTTCATTCAGTCAGTAGCTTCAATCATTTCTGGAAGTTTTTCAATGGCAAAAATCAATGAATATTGTAAATGCACAAACAGTAATTTCTCCGCATTGCAAGGTGCAATTCTGAAATTTTTTGCTTTTTCCTGCTCCTCTTAGCATGATAAAGAAGATTCAAAGAGAGTGAGATGCCAGCTCCTTTCATTCAGTCAGTAGCTTCAATCATTTCTGGACGTTTTTCAATGGCAAAAATCAATGAATATTGTAAATGCACAAACAGTAATTTCTCCGCATTGCAAGGTGCAATTCTGAAATTTTTTGCTTTTTCCTGCTCCTCTTAGCATGATAAAGAAGATTCAAAGAGAGTGAGATGCACCTCCTTTCATTCAGTCAGTAGCTTCAAACATTTCTGGTATATGAATAACATGATGTTTTTCAATGGCAAAAATCAATGAATATTGTAAATGCACAAACAATAATTTATCCGCATTGCAAGGTGCAATTCTGAAATTTTTTGCTTTTTCCTGCTCCTCTTAGCATGATAAAGAAGATTCAAAGAGAGTGAGATGCCAGCTCCTTTCATTCAGTCAGTAGCTTCAATCATTTCTGGACGTTTTTCAATGGCAAAAATCAATGAATATTGTAAATGCACAAACAGTAATTTCTCCGCATTGCAAGGTGCAATTCTGAAATTTTTTGCTTTTTCCTGCTCCTCTTAGCATGATAAAGAAGATTCAAAGAGAGTGAGATGCCAGCTCCTTTCATTCAGTCAGTAGCTTCAATCATTTCTGGACGTTTTTCAATGGCAAAAATCAATGAATATTGTAAATGCACAAACAGTAATTTCTCCGCATTGCAAGGTGCAATTCTGAAATTTTTTGCTTTTTCCTGCTCCTCTTAGCATGATAAAGAAGATTCAAAGAGAGTGAGATGCCAGCTCCTTTCATTCAGTCAGTAGCTTCAAACATTTCTGGTATATGAATAACATGATGTTTTTCAATGGCAAAAATCAATGAATATTGTAAATGCACAAACAGTAATTTCTCCGCATTGCAAGGTGCAATTCTGAAATTTTTTGCTTTTTCCTGCTCCTCTTAGCATGATAAAGAAGATTCAAAGAGAGTGAGATGCCAGCTCCTTTCATTCAGTCAGTAGCTTCAATCATTTCTGGACGTTTTTCAATGGCAAAAATCAATGAATATTGTAAATGCACAAACAGTAATTTCTCCGCATTGCAAGGTGCAATTCTGAAATTTTTTGCTTTTTCCTGCTCCTCTTAGCATGATAAAGAAGATTCAAAGAGAGTGAGATGCCAGCTCCTTTCATTCAGTCAGTAGCTTCAATCATTTCTGGAAGTTTTTCAATGGCAAAAATCAATGAATATTGTAAATGCACAAACAGTAATTTCTCCGCATTGCAAGGTGCAATTCTGAAATTTTTTGCTTTTTCCTGCTCCTCTTAGCATGATAAAGAAGATTCAAAGAGAGTGAGATGCCAGCTCCTTTCATTCAGTCAGTAGCTTCAATCATTTCTGGACGTTTTTCAATGGCAAAAATCAATGAATATTGTAAATGCACAAACAGTAATTTCTCCGCATTGCAAGGTGCAATTCTGAAATTTTTTGCTTTTTCCTGCTCCTCTTAGCATGATAAAGAAGATTCAAAGAGAGTGAGATGCCAGCTCCTTTCATTCAGTCAGTAGCTTCAATCATTTCTGGAAGTTTTTCAATGGCAAAAATTAATGAATATTGTAAATGCACAAACAGTAATTTCTCCGCATTGCAAGGTGCAATTCTGAAATTTTTTGCTTTTTCCTGCTCCTCTTAGCATGATAAAGAAGATTCAAAGAGAGTGAGATGCCAGCTCCTTTCATTCAGTCAGTAGCTTCAATCATTTCTGGACGTTTTTCAATGGCAAAAATCAATGAATATTGTAAATGCACAAACAGTAATTTCTCCGCATTGCAAGGTGCAATTCTGAAATTTTTTGCTTTTTCCTGCTCCTCTTAGCATGATAAAGAAGATTCAAAGAGAGTGAGATGCCAGCTCCTTTCATTCAGTCAGTAGCTTCAATCATTTCTGGACGTTTTTCAATGGCAAAAATCAGTGAATATTGTAAATGCACAAACAGTAATTTCTCCGCATTGCAAGGTGCAATTCTGAAATTTTTTGCTTTTTCCTGCTCCTCTTAGCATGATAAAGAAGATTCAAAGAGAGTGAGATGCCAGCTCCTTTCATTCAGTCAGTAGCTTCAAACATTTCTGGTATATGAATAACATGATGTTTTTAATGGCAAAAATCAATGAATATTGTAAATGCACAAACAGTAATTTCTCCGCATTGCAAGGTGCAATTCTGAAATTTTTTGCTTTTTCCTGCTCCTCTTAGCATGATAAAGAAGATTCAAAGAGAGTGAGATGCCAGCTCCTTTCATTCAGTCAGTAGCTTCAATCATTTCTGGACGTTTTTCAATGGCAAAAATCAATGAATATTGTAAATGCACAAACAGTAATTTCTCCGCATTGCAAGGTGCAATTCTGAAATTTTTTGCTTTTTCCTGCTCCTCTTAGCATTATAAAGAAGATTCAAAGAGAGTGAGATGCCAGCTCCTTTCATTCAGTCAGTAGCTTCAATCATTTCTGGAAGTTTTTCAATGGCAAAAATCAATGAATATTGTAAATGCACAAACAGTAATTTCTCCGCATTGCAATTTGCAATTCTGAAATTTTTTGCTTTTTCCTGCTCCTCTTAGCATGATAAAGAAGATTCAAAGAGAGTGAGATGCCAGCTCCTTTCATTCAGTCAGTAGCTTCAATCATTTCTGGACGTTTTTCAATGGCAAAAATCAATGAATATTGTAAATGCACAAACAGTAATTTCTCCGCATTGCAAGGTGCAATTCTGAAATTTTTTGCTTTTTCCTGCTCCTCTTAGCATGATAAAGAAGATTCAAAGAGAGTGAGATGCCAGCTCCTTTCATTCAGTCAGTAGCTTCAATCATTTCTGGAAGTTTTTCAATGGCAAAAATTAATGAATATTGTAAATGCACAAACAGTAATTTCTCCGCATTGCAAGGTGCAATTCTGAAATTTTTTGCTTTTTCCTGCTCCTCTTAGCATGATAAAGAAGATTCAAAGAGAGTGAGATGCCAGCTCCTTTCATTCAGTCAGTAGCTTCAATCATTTCTGGACGTTTTTCAATGGCAAAAATCAATGAATATTGTAAATGCACAAACAGTAATTTCTCCGCATTGCAAGGTGCAATTCTGAAATTTTTTGCTTTTTCCTGCTCCTCTTAGCATGAAAAAAGAAGATTCAAAGAGAGTGAGATGCCAGCTCCTTTCATTCAGTCAGTAGCTTCAATCATTTCTGGACGTTTTTCAATGGCAAAAATCAGTGAATATTGTAAATGCACAAACAGTAATTTCTCCGCATTGCAAGGTGCAATTCTGAAATTTTTTGCTTTTTCCTGCTCCTCTTAGCATGATAAAGAAGATTCAAAGAGAGTGAGATGCCAGCTCCTTTCATTCAGTCAGTAGCTTCAAACATTTCTGGTATATGAATAACATGATGTTTTTCAATGGCAAAAATCAATGAATATTGTAAATGCACAAACAGTAATTTCTCCGCATTGCAAGGTGCAATTCTGAAATTTTTTGCTTTTTCCTGCTCCTCTTAGCATGATAAAGAAGATTCAAAGAGAGTGAGATGCCAGCTCCTTTCATTCAGTCAGTAGCTTCAATCATTTCTGGACATTTTTCAATGGCAAAAATCAATGAATATTGTAAATGCACAAAACAGTAATTTCTCCGCATTGCAAGGTGCAATTCTGAAATTTTTTGCTTTTTCCTGCTCCTCTTAGCATGATAAAGAAGATTCAAAGAGAGTGAGATGCCAGCTCCTTTCATTCAGTCAGTAGCTTCAAACATTTCTGGTATATGAATAACATGATGTTTTTCAATGGCAAAAATCAATGAATATTGTAAATGCACAAACAGTAATTTCTCCGCATTGCAAGGTGCAATTCTGAAATTTTTTGCTTTTTCCTGCTCCTCTTAGCATGATAAAGAAGATTCAAAGAGAGTGAGATGCCAGCTCCTTTCATTCAGTCAGTAGCTTCAATCATTTCTGGACGTTTTTCAATGGCAAAAATCAATGAATATTGTAAATGCACAAACAGTAATTTCTCCGCATTGCAAGGTGCAATTCTGAAATTTTTTGCTTTTTCCTGCTCCTCTTAGCATGATAAAGAAGATTCAAAGAGAGTGAGATGCCAGCTCCTTTCATTCAGTCAGTAGCTTCAATCATTTCTGGAAGTTTTTCAATGGCAAAAATCAATGAATATTGTAAATGCACAAACAGTAATTTCTCCGCATTGCAAGGTGCAATTCTGAAATTTTTTGCTTTTTCCTGCTCCTCTTAGCATGATAAAGAAGATTCAAAGAGAGTGAGATGCCAGCTCCTTTCATTCAGTCAGTAGCTTCAAACATTTCTGGTATATGAATAACATGATGTTTTTCAATGGCAAAAATCAATGAATATTGTAAATGCACAAACAATAATTTCTCCGCATTGCAAGGTGCAATTCTGAAATTTTTTGCTTTTTCCTGCTCCTCTTAGCATGATAAAGAAGATTCAAAGAGAGTGAGATGCCAGCTGCTTTCATTCAGTCAGTAGCTTCAAACATTTCTGGTATATGAATAACATGATGTTTTTCAATGGCAAAAATCAATGAATATTGTAAATGCACAAAAAGTAATTTCTCCGCATTGCAAGGTGAAATTCTGAAATTTTTTGCTTTTTCCTGCTCCTCTTAGCATGATAAACAAGATTCAAAGAGAGTGAGATAACAGCTCCTTTCATTCAGTCAGTAGCTTCAATCATTTCTGGACGTTTTTCAATGGCAAAAATCAATGAATATTGTAAATGCACAAACAGTAATTTCTCCGCATTGCAAGGTGCAATTCTGAAATTTTTTGCTTTTTCCTGCTCCTCTTAGCATGATAAAGAAGATTCAAAGAGAGTGAGATGCCAGCTCCTTTCATTCAGTCAGTAGCTTCAATCATTTCTGGACGTTTTTCAATTACAAAAATCAATGAATATTGTAAATGCACAAACAGTAATTTCTCCGCATTGCAAGGTGCAATTCTGAAATTTTTTGCTTTTTCCTGCTCCTCTTAGCATGATAAAGAAGATTCAAAGAGAGTGAGATGCCAGCTACTTTCATTCAGTCAGTAGCTTCAATCATTTCTGGTATATGAATAACATGATGTTTTTCAATGGCAAAAATCAATGAATATTGTAAATGCACAAACAGTAATTTCTCCGCATTGCAAGGTGCAATTCTGAAATTTTTTGCTTTATCCTGCTCCTCTTAGCATGATAAAGAAGATTCAAAGAGAGTGAGATGCCAGCTCCTTTCATTCAGTCAGTAGCTTCAATCATTTCTGGAAGTTTTTCAATGGCAAAAATCAATGAATATTGTAAATGCACAAACAGTAATTTCTCCGCATTGCAAGGTGCAATTCTGAAATTTTTTGCTTTTTCCTGCTCCTCTTAGCATGATAAAGAAGATTCAAAGAGAGTGAGATGCCAGCTCCTTTCATTCAGTCAGTAGCTTCAATCATTTCTGGTATATGAATAACATGATGTTTTTCAATGGCAAAAATCAATGAATTTTGTAAATGCACAAACAGTAATTTCTCCGCATTGCAAGGTGCAATTCTGAAATTTTTTGCTTTTTCCTGCTCCTCTTAGCATGATAAAGAAGATTCAAAGAGAGTGAGATGCCAGCTCCTTTCATTCAGTCAGTAGATTCAATCATTTCTGGACGTTTTTCAATGGCAAAAATCAATGAATATTGTAAATGCACAAACACTAATTTCTCCGCATTGCAAGGTGCAATTCTGAAATTTTTTGCTTTTTCCTGCTCCTCTTAGCATGATAAAGAATATTCAAAGAGAGTGAGATGCCAGCTCCTTTCATTCAGTCAGTAGCTTCAAACATTTCTGGTATATGAATAACATGATGTTTTTCAATGGCAAAAATCAATGAATATTGTAAATGCACAAACAGTAATTTCTCTGCATTGCAAGGTGCAATTCTGAAATTTTTTGCTTTTTCCTGCTCCTCTTAGCATGTTAAAGAAGATTCAAAGAGAGTGAGATGCCAGCTCCTTTCGGTCAGTCAGTAGCTTCAATCATTTCTGGACGTTTTTCAATGGTAAAAATCAATGAATATTGTAAATGCACAAACAGTAATTTCTCCGCATTGCAAGGTGCAATTCTGAAATTTTTTGCTTTTTCCTGCTCCTCTTAGCATGATAAAGAAGATTCAAAGAGAGTGAGATGCCAGCTCCTTTCATTCAGTCAGTAGCTTCAAACATTTCTGGTATATGAATAACATGATGTTTTTCAATGGCAAAAATCAATGAATATTGTAAATGCACAAACAGTAATTTCTCCGCATTGCAAGGTGCAATTCTGAAATTTTTTGCTTTTTCCTGCTCCTCTTAGCATGATAAAGAAGATTCAAAGAGAGTGAGATGCCAGCTCCTTTCATTCAGTCAGTAGCTTCAATCATTTCTGGACGTTTTTCAATGGCAAAAATCAATGAATATTGTAAATGCACAAACAGTAATTTCTCCGCATTGCAAGGTGCAATTCTGAAATTTTTTGCTTTTTCCTGCTCCTCTTAGCATGATAAAGAAGATTCAAAGAGAGTGAGATGCCATCTCCTTTCATTCAGTCAGTAGCTTCAAACATTTCTGGTATATGAATAACATGATGTTTTTCAATGGCAAAAATCAATGAATATTGTAAATGCACAAACAATAATTTCTCCGCATTGCAAGGTGCAATTCTGAAATTTTTTGCTTTTTCCTGCTCCTCTTAGCATGATAAAGAAGATTCAAAGAGAGTGAGATGCCAGCTCCTTTCATTCAGTCAGTAGCTTCAATCATTTCTGGACGTTTTTCAATGGCAAAAATCAATGAATATTGTAAATGCACAAACAGTAATTTCTCCGCATTGCAAGGTGCAATTCTGAAATTTTTTGCTTTTTCCTGCTCCTCTTAGCATGATAAAGAAGATTCAAAGAGAGTGAGATGCCAGCTCCTTTCATTCAGTAAGTAGCTTCAATCATTTCTGGACGTTTTTCAATGGCAAAAATCAATGAATATTGTAAATGCACAAACAGTAATTTCTCCGCATTGCAAGGTGCAATTCTGAAATTTTTTGCTTTTTCCTGCTCCTCTTAGCATGATAAAGAAGATTCAAAGAGAGTGAGATGCCAGCTCCTTTCATTCAGTCAGTAGCTTCAAACATTTCTGGTATATGAATAACATGATGTTTTTCAATGGCAAAAATCAATGAATATTGTAAATGCACAAACAGTAATTTCTCCGCATTGCAAGGTGCAATTCTGAAATTTTTTGCTTTTTCCTGCTCCTCTTAGCATGATAAAGAAGATTCAAAGAGAGTGAGATGCCAGCTCCTTTCATTCAGTCAGTAGCTTCAATCATTTCTGGACGTTTTTCAATGGCAAAAATCAATGAATATTGTAAATGCACAAACAGTAATTTCTCCGCATTGCAAGGTGCAATTCTGAAATTTTTTGCTTTTTCCTGCTCCTCTTAGCATGATAAAGAAGATTCAAAGAGAGTGAGATGCCAGCTGCTTTCATTCAGTCAGTAGCTTCAAACATTTCTGGTATATGAATAACATGATGTTTTTCAATGGCAAAAATCAATGAATATTGTAAATGCACAAACAGTAATTTCTCCGCATTGCAAGGTGCAATTCTGAAATTTTTTGCTTTTTCCTGCTCCTCTTAGCATGATAAAGAAGATTCAAAGAGAGTGAGATGCCAGCTCCTTTCGTTCAGTCAGTAGCTTCAATCATTTCTGGACGTTTTTCAATGGCAAAAATCATTGAATATTGTAAATGCACAAACAGTAATTTCTCCGCATTGCAAGGTGCAATTCTGAAATTTTTTACTTTTTCCTGCTCCTCTTAGCATGATAAAGAAGATTCAAAGAGAGTGAGATGTCAGCTCCTTTCATTCAGTCAGTAGCTTCAATCATTTCTGGTATATGAATAACATGATGTTTTTCAATGGCAAAAATCAATGAATATTGTAAATGCACAAACAGTAATTTCTCCGCATTGCAAGGTGAAATTCTGAAATTTTTTGCTTTTTCCTGCTCCTCTTAGCATGATAAACAAGATTCAAAGAGAGTGAGATAACAGCTCCTTTCATTCAGTCAGTAGCTTCAATCATTTCTGGACGTTTTTCAATGGCAAAAATCAATGAATATTGTAAATGCACAAACAGTAATTTCTCCGCATTGCAAGGTGCAATTCTGAAATTTTTTGCTTTTTCCTGCTCCTCTTAGCATGATAAAGAAGATTCAAAGAGAGTGAGATGCCAGCTCCTTTCATTCAGTCAGTAGCTTCAATCATTTCTGGACGTTTTTCAATTGCAAAAATCAATGAATATTGTAAATGCACAAACAGTAATTTCTCCGCATTGCAAGGTGCAATTCTGAAATTTTTTGCTTTTTCCTGCTCCTCTTAGCATGATAAAGAAGATTCAAAGAGAGTGAGATGCCAGCTACTTTCAATCAGTCAGTAGCTTCAATCATTTCTGGAAGTTTTTCAATGGCAAAAATCAATGAATATTGTAAATGCACAAACAGTAATTTCTCCGCATTGCAAGGTGCAATTCTGAAATTTTTTGCTTTATCCTGCTCCTCTTAGCATGATAAAGAAGATTCAAAGAGAGTGAGATGCCAGCTCCTTTCATTCAGTCAGTAGCTTCAATCATTTCTGGAAGTTTTTCAATGGCAAAAATCAATGAATATTGTAAATGCACAAACAGTAATTTCTCCGCATTGCAAGGTGCAATTCTGAAATTTTTTGCTTTTTCCTGCTCCTCTTAGCATGATAAAGAAGATTCAAAGAGAGTGAGATGCCAGCTCCTTTCATTCAGTCAGTAGCTTCAATCATTTCTGGTATATGAATAACATGATGTTTTTCAATGGCAAAAATCAATGAATTTTGTAAATGCACAAACAGTAATTTCTCCGCATTGCAAGGTGCAATTCTGAAATTTTTTGCTTTTTCCTGCTCCTCTTAGCATGATAAAGAAGATTCAAAGAGAGTGAGATGCCAGCTCCTTTCATTCAGTCAGTAGATTCAATCATTTCTGGACGTTTTTCAATGGCAAAAATCAATGAATATTGTAAATGCACAAACACTAATTTCTCCGCATTGCAAGGTGCAATTCTGAAATTTTTTGCTTTTTCCTGCTCCTCTTAGCATGATAAAGAAGATTCAAAGAGAGTGAGATGCCAGCTCCTTTCATTCAGTCAGTAGCTTCAAACATTTCTGGTATATGAATAACATGATGTTTTTCAATGGCAAAAATCAATGAATATTGTAAATGCACAAACAGTAATTTCTACGCATTGCAAGGTGCAATTCTGAAATTTTTTGCTTTTTCCTGCTCCTCTTAGCATGTTAAAGAAGATTCAAAGAGAGTGAGATGCCAGCTCCTTTCGGTCAGTCAGTAGCTTCAATCATTTCTGGACGTTTTTCAATGGCAAAAATCAATGAATATTGTAAATGCACAAACACTAATTTCTCCGCATTGCAAGGTGCAATTCTGAAATTTTTTGCTTTTTCCTGCTCCTCTTAGCATGATAAAGAAGATTCAAAGAGAGTGACATGCCAGCTCCTTTCATTCAGTCAGTAGCTTCAAACATTTCTGGTATATGAATAACATGATGTTTTTCAATGGCAAAAATCAATGAATATTGTAAATGCACAAACAGTAATTTCTCCGCATTGCAAGGTGCAATTCTGAAATTTTTTGCTTTTTCCTGCTCCTCTTAGCATGTTAAAGAAGATTCAAAGAGAGTGAGATGCCAGCTCCTTTCGGTCAGTCAGTAGCTTCAATCATTTCTGGACGTTTTTCAATGGTAAAAATCAATGAATATTGTAAATGCACAAACAGTAATTTCTCCGCATTGCAAGGTGCAATTCTGAAATTTTTTGCTTTTTCCTGCTCCTCTTAGCATGATAAAGAAGATTCAAAGAGAGTGAGATGCCAGCTCCTTTCATTCAGTCAGTAGCTTCAAACATTTCTGGTATATGAATAACATGATGTTTTTCAATGGCAAAAATCAATGAATATTGTAAATGCACAAACAGTAATTTCTCCGCATTGCAAGGTGCAATTCTGAAATTTTTTGCTTTTTCCTGCTCCTCTTAGCATGATAAAGAAGATTCAAAGAGAGTGAGATGCCAGCTCCTTTCATTCAGTCAGTAGCTTCAATCATTTCTGGACGTTTTTCAATGGCAAAAATCAATGAATATTGTAAATGCACAAACAGTAATTTCTCCGCATTGCAAGGTGCAATTCTGAAATTTTTTGCTTTTTCCTGCTCCTCTTAGCATGATAAAGAAGATTCAAAGAGAGTGAGATGCCAGCTCCTTTCATTCAGTCAGTAGCTTCAAACATTTCTGGTATATGAATAACATGATGTTTTTCAATGGCAAAAATCAATGAATATTGTAAATGCACAAACAGTAATTTCTCCGCATTGCAAGGTGCAATTCTGAAATTTTTTGCTTTTTCCTGCTCCTCTTAGCATGATAAAGAAGATTCAAAGAGAGTGAGATGCCAGCTCCTTTCATTCAGTCAGTAGCTTCAAAATTTCTCTTATATGAATAACATGATGTTTTTCAATGGCAAAAATCAATGAATATTGTAAATGCACAAACAGTAATTTCTCCGCATTGCAAGGTGCAATTCTGAAATTTTTTGCTTTTTCCTGCTCCTCTTAGCATGATAAAGAAGATTCAAAGAGAGTGAGATGCCAGCTCCTTTCATTCAGTCAGTAGCTTCAAACATTTCTGGTATATGAATAACATGATGTTTTTCAATGGCAAAAATCAATGAATATTGTAAATGCACAAACAGTAATTTCTCCGCATTGCAAGGTGCAATTCTGAAATTTTTTGCTTTTTCCTGCTCCTCTTAGCATGATAAAGAAGATTCAAAGAGAGTGAGATGCCAGCTCCTTTCATTCAGTCAGTAGCTTCAATCATTTCTGGACGTTTTTCAATGGCAAAAATCAATGAATATTGTAAATGCACAAACAGTAATTTCTCCGCATTGCAAGGTGCAATTCTGAAATTTTTTGCTTTTTCCTGCTCCTCTTAGCATGATAAAGAAGATTCAAAGAGAGTGAGATGCCAGCTGCTTTCATTCAGTCAGTAGCTTCAAACATTTCTGGTATATGAATAACATGATGTTTTTCAATGGCAAAAATTTCAGAATTGCACCTTGCAATGTGGAGATATTACTGTTTGTGCATTTACAATATTCATTGATTTTTGCCATTGAAAAACATGTTTTTCATATTCCAGAAATGTTTGAAGCTACTGACTGAATGAAAGGAGCTGGCATCTCACTCTCTTTGAATCTTCTTTATCATGCTAGGATTAACAGGAAAAAGCAAAAAATTTCAGAATTGCACCTTGCAATGTGGAGATATTACTGTTTGTGCATTTACAATATTCATTGATTTTTGCCATTGAAAAACGTCCAGAAATGTTTGAAGCTACTGACTGAATGAAAGGAGCTGGCATCTCACTCTCTTTGAATCTTCTTTATCATGCTAGGATTAGCAGGAAAAAGCAAAAAATTTCTGAATTGCACCTTGCAATGTGGAGATATTACTGTTTGTGCATTTACAATATTCATTGATTTTTGCCATTGAAAAACATGTTTTTCATATACCAGAAATGTTTGAAGCTACTGACTGAATGAAAGGAGCTGGCATCTCACTCTTTGAATCTTCTTTATCATGCTAGGATTAGCAGGAAAAAGCAAAAAATTTCAGAATTGCACCTTGCAATGTGGAGATATTACTGTTTGTGCATTTACAATATTCATTGATTTTTGCCATTGAAAAACATGTTTTTCATATACCAGAAATGTTTGAAGCTACTGACTGAATGAAAGGAGCTGGCATCTCACTCTCTTTGAATTTTCTTTATCATGCTAGGATTAACAGGAAAAAGCAAAAAATTTCAGAATTGCACCTTGCAATGTGGAGATATTACTGTTTGTGCATTTACAATATTCATTGATTTTTCCCATTGAAAAACGTCCAGAAATGTTTGAAGCTACTGACTGAATGAAAGGAGCTGGCATCTCACTCTCTTTGAATCTTCTTTATCATGCTAGGATTAGCAGGAAAAAGCAAAAAATTTCAGAATTGCACCTTGCAATGTGGAGATATTACTGTTTGTGCATTTACAATATTCATTGATTTTTGCCATTGAAAAACATGTTTTTCATATACCAGAAATGTTTGAAGCTACTGACTGAATGAAAGGAGCTGGCATCTCACTCTCTTTGAATCTTCTTTATCATGCCAGGATTAGCAGGAAAAAGCAAAAAATTTCAGAATTGCACCTTACAATGTGGAGATATTACTGTTTGTGCATTTACAATATTCATTGATTTTTGCCATTGAAAAACGTCCAGAAATGTTTGAAGCTACTGACTGAATGAAAGGAGCTGGCATCTCACTCTCTTTGAATCTTCTTTATCATGCTAGGATTAGCAGGAAAAAGCAAAAAATTTCAGAATTGCACCTTGCAATGTGGAGATATTACTGTTTGAGCATTTACAATATTCATTGATTTTTGCCATTGAAAAACATGTTTTTCATATACCAGAAATGTTTGAAGCTACTGACTGAATGAAAGGAGCTGGCATCTCACTCTCTTTGAATCTTCTTTATCATGCTAGCATTAGCAGGAAAAAGCAAAAAATTTCAGAATTGCACCTTGCAATGTGGAGATATTACTGTTTGTGCATTTACAATATTCATTGATTTTTGCCATTGAAAAACATGTTTTTCATATACCAGAAATGTTTGAAGCTACTGACTGAATGAAAGGAGCTGGCATCTCACTCTCTTTGAATCTTCTTTATCATGCTAGGATTAACAGGAAAAAGCAAAAAATTTCAGAATTGCACCTTGCAATGTGGAGATATTACTGTTTGTGCATTTACAATATTCATTGATTTTTCCCATTGAAAAACGTCCAGAAATGTTTGAAGCTACTGACTGAATGAAAGGAGCTGGCATCTCACTCTCTTTGAATCTTCTTTATCATGCTAGGATTAGCAGGAAAAAGCAAAAAATTTCAGAATTGCACCTTGCAATGTGGAGATATTACTGTTTGTGCATTTACAATATTCATTGATTTTTGCCATTGAAAAACATGTTTTTCATATACCAGAAATGTTTGAAGCTACTGACTGAATGAAAGGAGCTGGCATCTCACTCTCTTTGAATCTTCTTTATCATGCCAGGATTAGCAGGAAAAAGCAAAAAATTTCAGAATTGCACCTTACAATGTGGAGATATTACTGTTTGTGCATTTACAATATTCATTGATTTTTGCCATTGAAAAACGTCCAGAAATGTTTGAAGCTACTGACTGAATGAAAGGAGCTGGCATCTCACTCTCTTTGAATCTTCTTTATCATGCTAGGATTAGCAGGAAAAAGCAAAAAATTTCAGAATTGCACCTTGCAATGTGGAGATATTACTGTTTGTGCATTTACAATATTCATTGATTTTTGCCATTGAAAAACATGTTTTTCATATACCAGAAATGTTTGAAGCTACTGACTGAATGAAAGGAGCTGGCATCTCACTCTCTTTGAATCTTCTTTATCATGCTAGGATTAACAGGAAAAAGCAAAAAATTTCAGAATTGCACCTTGCAATGTGGAGATATTACTGTTTGTGCATTTACAATATTCATTGATTTTTGCCATTGAAAAACGTCCAGAAATGTTTGAAGCTACTGACTGAAAGGAGCTGGCAACTCACTCTCTTTGAATCTTCTTTATCATGCTAGGATTAACAGGAAAAAGCTAAAAATTTCAGAATTGCACCTTGCAATGTGGAGATATTACTGTTTGTGCATTTACAATATTCATTGATTTTTGCCATTGAAAAACATGTTTTTCATATACCAGAAATGTTTGAAGCTACTGACTGAATGAAAGGAGCTGGCATCTCACTCTCTTTGAATCTTCTTTATCATGCTAGGATTAGCAGGAAAAAGCAAAAAATTTCAGAATTGCACCTTGCAATGTGGAGATATTACTGTTTGTGCATTTACAATATTCATTGATTTTTACCATTGAAAAACATGTTTTTCATATACCAGAAATGTTTGAAGCTACTGACTGAATGAAAGGAGCTGGCATCTCACTCTCTTTGAATCTTCTTTATCATGCTAGGATTAGCAGGAAAAAGCAAAAAATTTCAGAATTGCACCTTGCAATGTGGAGATATTACTGTTTGTGCATTAACAATATTCATTGATTTTTGCCATTGAAAAACATGTTTTTCATATACCAGAAATGTTTGAAGCTACTGACTGAATGAAAGAAGCTGGCATCTCACTCTCTTTGAATCTTCTTTATCATGCTAGGATTAACAGGAAAAAGCAAAAAATTTCAGAATTGCACCTTGCAATGTGGAGATATTACTGTTTGTGCATTTACAATATTCATTGATTTTTGCCATTGAAAAACGTCCAGAAATGTTTGAAGCTACTGACTGAATGAAAGGAGCTGGCATCTCACTCTCTTTGAATCTTCTTTATCATGCTAGGATTATCAGGAAAAAGCAAAAAATTTCAGAATTGCACCTTGCAATGTGGAGATATTACTGTTTGTGCATTTACAATATTCATTGATTTTTGCCATTGAAAAACATGTTTTTCATATACCAGAAATGTTTGAAGCTACTGACTGAATGAAAGGAGCTGGCATCTCACTCTCTTTGAATCTTCTTTATCATGCTAAGAGGAGCAGGAAAAAGTAAAAAATTTCAGAATTGCACCTTGCAATGCGGAGAAATTACTGTTTGTGCATTTATAATATTAAATGATTTTTGCCATTGAAAAACGTCCAGAAATGATTGAAGCTACTGACTGAACGAAAGGAGCTGGCATCTCACTCTCTTTGAATCTTCTTTATCATGCTAAGAGGAGCAGGAAAAAGCAAAAAATTTCAGAATTGCACCTTGCAATGCGGACAAATTACTGTTTGTGCATTTACAATATTCATTGATTTTTGCCATTGAAAAACATCATGTTATTCATATTCCAGAAATGTTTGAAGCTACTGACTGAATGAAAGGAGCTGGCATCTCACTCTCTTTGAATCTTCTTTATCATGCTAAGAGGAGCAGGAAAAAGCAAAAAATTTCAGAATTGCACCTTGCAATGCGGAGAAATTACTGTTTGTGCATTTACAATATTCATTGATTTTTGCCATTGAAAAACGTCCAGAAATGATTGAAGCTACTGACTGAATGAAAGGAGCTGGCATCTCACTCTCTTTGAATCTTCTTTATCATGCTAAGAGGAGCAGGAAAAAGCAAAAAATTTCAGAATTGCACCTTGCAATGCGGAGAAATTACTGTTTGTGCATTTACAATATTCATTGATTTTTGCCATTGAAAAACGTCCAGAAATGATTGAAGCTACTGACTGAATGAAAGGAGCTGGCATCTCACTCTCTTTGAATCTTGTTTATCATGCTAAGAGGAGCAGGAAAAAGCAAAAAATTTCAGAATTGCACCTTGCAATGCGGAGAAATTACTGTTTGTGCATTTACAACATACATTGATTTTTGCCATTGAAAAACGTCCAGAAATGATTGAAGCTACTGACTGAATGAAAGGAGCTGGCATCTCACTCTCTTTGAATCTTCTTTATCATGCTAAGAGGAGCAGGAAAAAGCAAAAAATTTCAGAATTGCACCTTGCAATGCGGAGAAATTACTGTTTGTGCATTTACAATATTCATTGATTTTTGCCATTGAAAAACATCATGTTATTCATATACCAGAAATGATTGAAGCTACTGACTGAATGAAAGGAGCTGGCATCTCACTCTCTTTGAATCTTCTTTATCATGCTAAGAGGAGCAGGAAAAAGTAAAAAATTTCAGAATTGCACCTTGCAATGCGGAGAAATTACTGTTTGTGCATTTATAATATTCAATGATTTTTGCCATTGAAAAACGTCCAGAAATGATTGAAGCTACTGACTGAACGAAAGGAGCTGGCATCTCACTCTCTTTGAATCTTCTTTATCATGCTAAGAGGAGCAGGAAAAAGCAAAAAATTTCAGAATTGCACCTTGCAATGCGGAGAAATTACTGTTTGTGCATTTACAATATTCATTGATTTTTGCCATTGAAAAACATCATGTTATTCATATACCAGAAATGTTTGAAGCTACTGACTGAATGAAAGGAGTTGGCATCTCACTCTCTTTGAATCTTCTTTATCATGCTAATAGGAGCAGGAAAAAGCAAAAAATTTCAGAATTGCACCTTGCAATGCGGAGAAATTACTGTTTGTGAATTTACAAAATTCATTGATTTTTGCCATTGAAAAACGTCCAGAAATGATTGAAGCTACTGACTGAATGAAAGGAGCTGGCATCTCACTCTCTTTGAATCTTCTTTATCATGCTAAGAGGAGCAGGAAAAAGCAAAAAATTTCAGAATTGCACCTTGCAATGCGGAGAAATTACTGTTTGTGCATTTACAATATTCATTGATTTTTGCCATTGAAAAACATCCAGAAATGATTGAAGCTACTGACTGAATGAAAGGAACTGGCATCTCACTCTCTTTGAATCTTGTTTATCATGCTAAGAGGAGCAGGAAAAAGCAAAAAATTTCAGAATTGCACCTTGCAATGCGGAGAAATTACAGTTTGTGCATTTACAATATTCATTGATTTTTGCCATTGAAAAACGTCCAGAAATGATTGAAGCTACTGACTGAATGAAAGGAGCTGGCATCTCACTCTCTTTGAATCTTCTTTATCATGCTAAGAGGAGCAGGAAAAAGCAAAAAATTTCAGAATTGCACCTTGCAATGCGGAGAAATTACTGTTTGTGCATTTACAATATTCATTGATTTTTGCCATTGAAAAACATCATGTTATTCATATACCAGAAATGATTGAAGCTACTGACTGAATGAAAGGAGCTGGCATCTCACTCTCTTTGAATCTTCTTTATCATGCTAAGAGGAGCAGGAAAAAGTAAAAAATTTCAGAATTGCACCTTGCAATGCGGAGAAATTACTGTTTGTGCATTTATAATATTCAATGATTTTTGCCATTGAAAAACGTCCAGAAATGATTGAAGCTACTGACTGAACGAAAGGAGCTGGCATCTCACTCTCTTTGAATCTTCTTTATCATGCTAAGAGGAGCAGGAAAAAGCAAAAAATTTCAGAATTGCACCTTGCAATGCGGAGAAATTACTGTTTGTGCATTTACAATATTCATTGATTTTTGCCATTGAAAAACATCCAGAAATGATTGAAGCTACTGACTGAATGAAAGGAGCTGGAATCTCACTCTCTTTGAATCTTCTTTATCATGCTAAGAGGAGCAGGAAAAAGCAAAAATTTCAGAATTGCACCTTGCAATGCGGAGAAATTACTGTTTGTGCATTTACAATATTCATTGATTTTTGCCATTGAAAAACATCATGTTATTCATATACCAGAAATGTTTGAAGCTACTGAATGAATGAAAGGAGCTGACATCTCACTCTCTTTGAATCTTCTTTATCATGCTAAGAGGAGCAGGAAAAAGCAAAAAATTTCAGAATTGCACCTTGCAATGCGGAGAAATTACTGTTTGTGCATTTACAATATTCATTGATTTTTTCCATTGAAAAACATCCAGAAATGATTGAAGCTACTGACTGAATGAAAGGAGCTGGCATCTCACACTCTTTGAATCTTCTTTATCATGCTAAGAGGAGCAGGAAAAAGCAAAAAATTTCAGAATTGCACCTTGCAATGCGGAGAAATTACTTTTTGTGCATTTACAATATTCATTGATTTTTGCCATTGAAAAACATCATGTTATTCATATACCAGAAATGTTTGAAGCTACTGACTGAATGAAAGGAGCTGGCATCTCACTCTCTTTGAATCTTCTTTATCATGCTAAGAGGAGCAGGAAAAAGCAAAAAATTTCAGAATTGCACCTTGCAATGCGGAGAAATTACTGTTTGTGCATTTACAATATTCATTGATTTTTGCCTTTGAAAAACATCATGTTATTCATATACCAGAAATGTTTGAAGCTACTGACTGAATGAAAGGAGCTGGCATCTCACTCTCTTTGAATCTTCTTTATCATGCTAAGAGGAGCAGGAAAAAGCAAAAAATTTCAGAATTGCACCTTGCAATGTGGAGAAATTACTGTTTGTGCATTTACAATATTCATTGATTTTTACCATTGAAAAACGTCCAGAAATGATTGAAGCTACTGACTGAATGAAAGTAACTGGCATCTCACTCTCTTTGAATCTTCTTTATCATGCTAAGAGGAGCAGGAAAAAGCAAAAAATTTCAGACTTGCACCTTGCAATGCGGAGAAATTACTGTTTGTGCATTTACAATATTCATTGATTTTTGCCATTGAAAAACATCATGTTATTCATATACCAGAAATGTTTGAAGCTACTGACTGAATGAAAGGAGCTGGCATCTCACTCTCTTTGAATCTTCTTTATCATGCTAAGAGGAGCAGGAAAAAGCAAAAAATTTCAGAATTGCACCTTGCAATGCGGAGAAATTACTGTTTGTGCATTTAAAATATTCATTGATTTTTGCCATTGAAAAACGTCCAGAAATGATTGAAGCTACTGACTGAATGAAAGGAGCTGGCATCTCACTCTCTTTGAATCTTCTTTATCATGCTAAGAGGAGCAGGAAAAATCAAAAAATTTCAGAATTGCACCTTGCAATGCGGAGAAATTACTGTTTGTGCATTTACAATATTCATTGATTTTTGCCATTGAAAAACATGTTATTCATATACCAGAAATGTTTGAAGCTACTGACTGAATGAAAGGAGCTGGCACCTCACTCTCTTTGAATCTTCTTTATCATGCTAAGAGGAGCGGGAAAAAGCAAAAAATTTCAGAATTGCACCTTGCAATGCGGAGAAATTACTGTTTGTGCATTTACAATATTCATTGATTTTTGCCATTGAAAAACGTCCAGAAATGATTGAAGGTACTGACTGAATGAAAGGAGCTGGCATCTCACTCTCTTTGAATCTTCTTTATCATGCTAAGAGGAGCAGGAAAAAGCAAAAAATTTCAGAATTGCACCTTGCAATGCGGAGAAATTACTGTTTGTGCATTTACAATATTCATTGATTTTTGCCACTGAAAAACGTCCAGAAATGATTGAAGCTACTAACTGAATGAAAGGAGCTGGCATCTCACTCTCTTTGAATCTTCTTTAACATGCTAAGAGGAGCAGGAAAAAGCAAAAAATTTCAGAATTGCACCTTGCAATGCGGAGAAATTACAGTTTGTGCATTTACAATATTCATTGATTTTTGCCATTGAAAAACATCCAGAAATGATTGAAGCTACTGACTGAATGAAAGGAGCTGGCATCTCACTCTCTTTGAATCTTCTTTATCATGCTAAGAGGAGCAGGAAAAAGCAAAAAATTTCAGAATTGCACCTTGCAATGCGGAGAAATTACTGTTTGTGCATTTACAATATTCATTGATTTTTGCCATTGAAAAACATCATGTTATTCATATACCAGAAATGTTTGAAGCTACTGACTGAATGAAAGGAGCTGGCATCTCACTCTCTTTGAATCTTCTTTATCATGCTAAGAGGAGCAGGAAAAAGCAAAAAATTTCAGAATTGCACCTTGCAATGTGGAGAAATTACTGTTTGTGCATTTACAATATTCATTGATTTTTACCATTGAAAAACGTCCAGAAATGATTGAAGCTACTGACTGAATGAAAGTAGCTGGCATCTCACTCTCTTTGAATCTTCTTTATCATGCTAAGAGGAGCAGGAAAAAGCAAAAAATTTCAGACTTGCACCTTGCAATGCGGAGAAATTACTGTTTGTGCATTTACAATATTCATTGATTTTTGCCATTGAAAAACATCATGTTATTCATATACCAGAAATGTTTGAAGCTACTGACTGAATGAAAGGAGCTGGCATCTCACTCTCTTTGAATCTTCTTTATCATGCTAAGAGGAGCAGGAAAAAGCAAAAAATTTCAGAATTGCACCTTGCAATGCGGAGAAATTACTGTTTGTGCATTTACAATATTCATTGATTTTTGCCATTGAAAAACATCATGTTATTCATATACCAGAAATGTTTAAAGCTACTGACTGAATGAAAGGAGCTGGCATCTCACTCTCTTTGAATCTTCTTTATCATGCTAAGAGGAGCAGGAAAAAGCAAAAAATTTCAGAATTGCACCTTGCAATGCGGAAAAATTACTGTTTGTGCATTTACAATATTCATTGATTTTTGCCATTGAAAAACGTCCAGAAATGATTGAAGCTACTGACTGAATGAAAGGAGCCGGCATCTCACTCTCTTTGAATCTTCTTTATCATGCTAAGAGGAGCAGGAAAAATCAAAAAATTTCAGAATTGCACCTTGCAATGCGGAGAAATTACTGTTTGTGCATTTACAATATTCATTGATTTTTGCCATTGAAAAACATGTTATTCATATACCAGAAATGTTTGAAGCTACTGACTGAATGAAAGGAGCTGGCACCTCACTCTCTTTGAATCTTCTTTATCATGCTAAGAGGAGCGGGAAAAAGCAAAAAATTTCAGAATTGCACCTTGCAATGCGGAGAAATTACTGTTTGTGCATTTACAATATTCATTGATTTTTGCCATTGAAAAACATGTTATTCATATACCAGAAATGTTTGAAGCTACTGACTGAATGAAAGGAGCTGGCATCTCACTCTCTTTGAATCTTCTTTATCATGCTAAGAGGAGCAGGAAAAAGCAAAAAATTTCAGAATTGCACCTTGCAATGCGGAGAAATTACAGTTTGTGCATTTACAATATTCATTGATTTTTGCCATTGAAAAACATCCAGAAATGATTGAAGCTACTGACTGAATGAAAGGAGCTGGCATCTCACTCTCTTTGAATCTTCTTTATCATGCTAAGAGGAGCAGGAAAAAGCAAAAAATTTCAGAATTGCACCTTGCAATGCGGAGAAATTACTGTTTGTGCATTTACAATATTCATTGATTTTTGCCATTGAAAAACATCATGTTATTCATATACCAGAAATGTTTGAAGCTACTGACTGAATGAAAGGAGCTGGCATCTCACTCTCTTTGAATCTTCTTTATCATGCTAAGAGGAGCAGGAAAAAGCAAAAAATTTCAGAATTGCACCTTGCAATGTGGAGAAATTACTGTTTGTGCATTTACAATATTCATTGATTTTTACCATTGAAAAACGTCCAGAAATGATTGAAGCTACTGACTGAATGAAAGTAGCTGGCATCTCACTCTCTTTGAATCTTCTTTATCATGCTAAGAGGAGCAGGAAAAAGCAAAAAATTTCAGACTTGCACCTTGCAATGCGGAGAAATTACTGTTTGTGCATTTACAATATTCATTGATTTTTGCCATTGAAAAACATCATGTTATTCATATACCAGAAATGTTTGAAGCTACTGACTGAATGAAAGGAGCTGGCATCTCACTCTCTTTGAATCTTCTTTATCATGCTAAGAGGAGCAGGAAAAAGCAAAAAATTTCAGAATTGCACCTTGCAATGCGGAGAAATTACTGTTTGTGCATTTACAATATTCATTGATTTTTGCCATTGAAAAACATCATGTTATTCATATACCAGAAATGTTTGAAGCTACTGACTGAATGAAAGGAGCTGGCATCTCACTCTCTTTGAATCTTCTTTATCATGCTAAGAGGAGCAGGAAAAAGCAAAAAATTTCAGAATTGCATCTTGCAATGCGGAGAAATTACTGTTTGTGCATTTACAATATTCATTGATTTTTGCCATTGAAAAACGTCCAGAAATGATTGAAGCTACTGACTGAATGAAAGGAGCTGGCATCTCACTCTCTTTGAATCTTCTTTATCATGCTAAGAGGAGCAGGAAAAATCAAAAAATTTCAGAATTGCACCTTGCAATGCGGAGAAATTACTGTTTGTGCATTTACAATATTCATTGATTTTTGCCATTGAAAAACATGTTATTCATATACCAGAAATGTTTGAAGCTACTGACTGAATGAAAGGAGCTGGCACCTCACTCTCTTTGAATCTTCTTTATCATGCTAAGAGGAGCGGGAAAAAGCAAAAAATTTCAGAATTGCACCTTGCAATGCGGAGAAATTACTGTTTGTGCATTTACAATATTCATTGATTTTTGCCATTGAAAAACGTCTAGAAATGATTGAAGGTACTGACTGAATGAAAGGAGCTGGCATCTCACTCTCTTTGAATCTTCTTTATCATGCTAAGAGGAGCAGGAAAAAGCAAAAAATTTCAGAATTGCACCTTGCAATGCGGAGAAATTACTGTTTGTGCATTTACAATATTCATTGATTTTTGCCATTGAAAAACGTCCAGAAATGATTGAAGCTACTGACTGAATGAAAGGAGCTGGCATCTCACTCTCTTTGAATCTTCTTTATCATGCTAAGAGGAGCAGGAAAAAGCAAAAAATTTCAGAATTGCACCTTGCAATGCGGAGAAATTACAGTTTGTGCATTTACAATATTCATTGATTTTTGCCATTGAAAAACATCCAGAAATGATTGAAGCTACTGACTGAATGAAAGGAGCTGGCATCTCACTCTCTTTGAATCTTCTTTATCATGCTAAGAGGAGCAGGAAAAAGCAAAAAATTTCAGAATTGCACCTTGCAATGCGGAGAAATTACTGTTTGTGCATTTACAATATTCATTGATTTTTGCCATTGAAAAACATCATGTTATTCATATACCAGAAATGTTTGAAGCTACTGACTGAATGAAAGGAGCTGGCATCTCACTCTCTTTGAATCTTCTTTATCATGCTAAGAGGAGCAGGAAAAAGCAAAAAATTTCAGAATTGCACCTTGCAATGTGGAGAAATTACTGTTTGTGCATTTACAATATTCATTGATTTTTACCATTGAAAAACGTCCAGAAATGATTGAAGCTACTGACTGAATGAAAGTAGCTGGCATCTCACTCTCTTTGAATCTTCTTTATCATGCTAAGAGGAGCAGGAAAAAGCAAAAAATTTCAGACTTGCACCTTGCAATGCGGAGAAATTACTGTTTGTGCATTTACAATATTCATTGATTTTTGCCATTGAAAAACGTCCAGAAATGATTGAAGGTACTGACTGAATGAAAGGAGCTGGCATCTCACTCTCTTTGAATCTTCTTTATCATGCTAAGAGGAGCAGGAAAAAGCAAAAAATTTCAGAATTGCACCTTGCAATGCGGAGAAATTACTGTTTGTGCATTTACAATATTCATTGATTTTTGCCACTGAAAAACGTCCAGAAATGATTGAAGCTACTGACTGAATGAAAGGAGCTGGCATCTCACTCTCTTTGAATCTTCTTTAACATGCTAAGAGGAGCAGGAAAAAGCAAAAAATTTCAGAATTGCACCTTGAAATGCGGAGAAATTACAGTTTGTGCATTTACAATATTCATTGATTTTTGCCATTGAAAAACATCCAGAAATGATTGAAGCTACTGACTGAATGAAAGGAGCTGGCATCTCACTCTCTTTGAATCTTCTTTATCATGCTAAGAGGAGCAGGAAAAAGCAAAAAATTTCAGAATTGCACCTTGCAATGCGGAGAAATTACTGTTTGTGCATTTACAATATTCATTGATTTTTGCCATTGAAAAACATCATGTTATTCATATACCAGAAATGTTTGAAGCTACTGACTGAATGAAAGGAGCTGGCATCTCACTCTCTTTGAATCTTCTTTATCATGCTAAGAGGAGCAGGAAAAAGCAAAAAAATTCAGAATTGCACCTTGCAATGTGGAGAAATTACTGTTTGTGCATTTACAATATTCATTGATTTTTACCATTGAAAAACGTCCAGAAATGATTGAAGCTACTGACTGAATGAAAGTAGCTGGCATCTCACTCTCTTTGAATCTTCTTTATCATGCTAAGAGGAGCAGGAAAAAGCAAAAAATTTCAGACTTGCACCTTGCAATGCGGAGAAATTACTGTTTGTGCATTTACAATATTCATTGATTTTTGCCATTGAAAAACATCATGTTATTCATATACCAGAAATGTTTGAAGCTACTGACTGAATGAAAGGAGCTGGCATCTCACTCTCTTTGAATCTTCTTTATCATGCTAAGAGGAGCAGGAAAAAGCAAAAAATTTCAGAATTGCACCTTGCAATGCGGAGAAATTACTGTTTGTGCATTTACAATATTCATTGATTTTTGCCATTGAAAAACATCATGTTATTCATATACCAGAAATGTTTGAAGCTACTGACTGAATGAAAGGAGCTGGCATCTCACTCTCTTTGAATCTTCTTTATCATGCTAAGAGGAGCAGGAAAAAGCAAAAAATTTCAGAATTGCACCTTGCAATGCGGAGAAATTACTGTTTGTGCATTTACAATATTCATTGATTTTAGCCATTGAAAAACGTCCAGAAATGATTGAAGCTACTGACTGAATGAAAGGAGCTGGCATCTCACTCTCTTTGAATCTTCTTTATCATGCTAAGAGGAGCAGGAAAAATCAAAAAATTTCAGAATTGCACCTTGCAATGCGGAGAAATTACTGTTTGTGCATTTACAATATTCATTGATTTTTGCCATTGAAAAACATGTTATTCATATACCAGAAATGTTTGAAGCTACTGACTGAATGAAAGGAGCTGGCACCTCACTCTCTTTGAATCTTCTTTATCATGCTAAGAGGAGCGGGAAAAAGCAAAAAATTTCAGAATTGCACCTTGCAATGCGGAGAAATTACTGTTTGTGCATTTACAATATTCATTGATTTTTGCCATTGAAAAACGTCCAGAAATGATTGAAGGTACTGACTGAATGAAAGGAGCTGGCATCTCACTCTCTTTGAATCTTCTTTATCATGCTAAGAGGAGCAGGAAAAAGCAAAAAATTTCAGAATTGCACCTTGCAATGCGGAGAAATTACTGTTTGTGCATTTACAATATTCATTGATTTTTGCCATTGAAAAACGTCCAGAAATGATTGAAGCTACTGACTGAATGAAAGGAGCTGGCATCTCACTCTCTTTGAATCTTCTTTATCATGCTAAGAGGAGCAGGAAAAAGCAAAAAATTTCAGAATTGCACCTTGCAATGCGGAGAAATTACAGTTTGTGCATTTACAATATTCATTGATTTTTGCCATTGAAAAACATCCAGAAATGATTGAAGCTACTGACTGAAAGAAAGGAGCTGGCATCTCACTCTCTTTGAATCTTCTTTATCATGGTAAGAGGAGCAGGAAAAAGCAAAAAATTTCAGAATTGCACCTTGCAATGCGGAGAAATTACTGTTTGTGCATTTACAATATTCATTGATTTTTGCCATTGAAAAACATCATGTTATTCATATACCAGAAATGTTTGAAGCTACTGACTGAATAAAAGGAGCTGGCATCGCACTCTCTTTGAATCTTCTTTATCATGCTAAGAGGAGCAGGAAAAAGCAAAAAATTTCAGAATTGCACCTTGCAATGCGGAGAAATTACAGTTTGTGCATTTACAATATTCATTGATTTTTGCCATTGAAAAACATCCAGAAATGATTGAAGCTACTGACTGAATGAAAGGAGCTGGCATCTCACTCTCTTTGAATCTTCTTTATCATGCTAAGAGGAGCAGGAAAAAGCAAAAAATTTCAGAATTGCACCTTGCAATGCGGAGAAATTACTGTTTGTGCATTTACAATATTCATTGATTTTTGCCATTGAAAAACATCATGTTATTCATATACCAGAAATGTTTGAAGCTACTGACTGAATGAAAGGAGCTGGCATCTCACTCTCTTTGAATCTTCTTTATCATGCTAAGAGGAGCAGGAAAAAGCAAAAAATTTCAGAATTGCACCTTGCAATGTGGAGAAATTACTGTTTGTGCATTTACAATATTCATTGATTTTTACCATTGAAAAACGTCCAGAAATGATTGAAGCTACTGACTGAATGAAAGTAGCTGGCATCTCACTCTCTTTGAATCTTCTTTATCATGCTAAGAGGAGCAGGAAAAAGCAAAAAATTTCAGACTTGCACCTTGCAATGCGGAGAAATTACTGTTTGTGCATTTACAATATTCATTGATTTTTGCCATTGAAAAACATCATGTTATTCATATACCAGAAATGTTTGAAGCTACTGACTGAATGAAAGGAGCTGGCATCTCACTCTCTTTGAATCTTCTTTATCATGCTAAGAGGAGCAGGAAAAAGCAAAAAATTTCAGAATTGCACCTTGCAATGCGGAGAAATTACTGTTTGTGCATTTACAATATTCATTGATTTTTGCCATTGAAAAACATCATGTTATTCATATACCAGAAATGTTTGAAGCTACTGACTGAATGAAAGGAGCTGGCATCTCACTCTCTTTGAATCTTCTTTATCATGCTAAGAGGAGCAGGAAAAAGCAAAAAATTTCAGAATTGCACCTTGCAATGCGGAGAAATTACTGTTTGTGCATTTACAATATTCATTGATTTTAGCCATTGAAAAACGTCCAGAAATGATTGAAGCTACTGACTGAATGAAAGGAGCTGGCATCTCACTCTCTTTGAATCTTCTTTATCATGCTAAGAGGAGCAGGAAAAATCAAAAAATTTCACAATTGCACCTTGCAATGCGGAGAAATTACTGTTTGTGCATTTACAATATTCATTGATTTTTGCCATTGAAAAACATGTTATTCATATACCAGAAATGTTTGAAGCTACTGACTGAATGAAAGGAGCTGGCACCTCACTCTCTTTGAATCTTCTTTATCATGATAAGAGGAGCGGGAAAAAGCAAAAAATTTCAGAATTGCACCTTGCAATGCGGAGAAATTACTGTTTGTGCATTTACAATATTCATTGATTTTTGCCATTGAAAAACGTCCAGAAATGATTGAAGGTACTGACTGAATGAAAGGAGCTGGCATCTCACTCTCTTTGAATCTTCTTTATCATGCTAAGAGGAGCAGGAAAAAGCAAAAAATTTCAGAATTGCACCTTGCAATGCGGAGAAATTACTGTTTGTGCATTTACAATATTCATTGATTTTTGCCATTGAAAAACGTCCAGAAATGATTGAAGCTACTGACTGAATGAAAGGAGCTGGCATCTCACTCTCTTTGAATCTTCTTTATCATGCTAAGAGGAGCAGGAAAAAGCAAAAAATTTCAGAATTGCACCTTGCAATGCGGAGAAATTACAGTTTGTGCATTTACAATATTCATTGATTTTTGCCATTGAAAAACATCCAGAAATGATTGAAGCTACTGACTGAAAGAAAGGAGCTGGCATCTCACTCTCTTTGAATCTTCTTTATCATGCTAAGAGGAGCAGGAAAAAGCAAAAAATTTCAGAATTGCACCTTGCAATGCGGAGAAATTACTGTTTGTGCATTTACAATATTCATTGATTTTTGCCATTGAAAAACATCATGTTATTCATATACCAGAAATGTTTGAAGCTACTGACTGAATGAAAGGAGCTGGCATCTCACTCTCTTTGAATCTTCTTTATCATGCTAAGAGGAGCAGGAAAAAGCAAAAAATTTCAGAATTGCACCTTGCAATGTGGAGAAATTACTGTTTGTGCATTTACAATATTCATTGATTTTTACCATTGAAAAACGTCCAGAAATGATTGAAGCTACTGACTGAATGAAAGTAGCTGGCATCTCACTCTCTTTGAATCTTCTTTATCATGCTAAGAGGAGCAGGAAAAAGCAAAAAATTTCAGACTTGCACCTTGCAATGCGGAGAAATTACTGTTTGTGCATTTACAATATTCATTGATTTTTGCCATTGAAAAACATTATGTTATTCATATACCAGAAATGTTTGAAGCTACTGACTGAATGAAAGTAGCTGGCATCTCACTCTCTTTGTATCTTCTTTATCATGCTAAGAGGAGCAGGAAAAATCAAAAAATTTCAGAATTGCACCTTGCAATGCGGAGAAATTACTGTTTGTGCATTTACAATATTCATTGATTTTTGCCATTGAAAAACGTCCAGAAATGATTGAAGCTACTGACTGAATGAAAGGAGCTGGCATCTCACTCTCTTTGAATCTTCTTTATCATGCTAAGAGGAGCAGGAAAAAGCAAAAAATTTCAGAATTGCACCTTGCAATGCGGAGAAATTACTGTTTGTGCATTTACAATATTCATTGATTTTTGCCATTGAAAAACATCATGTTATTCATATACCAGAAATGATTGAAGCTACTGACTGAATGAAAGGAGCTGGCATCTCACTCTCTTTGAATCTTCTTTATCATGCTAAGAGGAGCAGGAAAAAGTAAAAAATTTCAGAATTGCACCTTGCAATGCGGAGAAATTACTGTTTGTGCATTTATAATATTCAATGATTTTTGCCATTGAAAAACGTCCAGAAATGATTGAAGCTACTGACTGAACGAAAGGAGCTGGCATCTCACTCTCTTTGAATCTTCTTTATCATGCTAAGAGGAGCAGGAAAAAGCAAAAAATTTCAGAATTGCACCTTGCAATGCAGAGAAATTACTGTTTGTGCATTTACAATATTCATTGATTTTTGCCATTGAAAAACGTCCAGAAATGATTGAAGCTACTGACTGAATGAAAGGAGCTGGCATCTCACTCTCTTTGAATCTTCTTTATCATGCTAAGAGGAGCAGGAAAAAGCAAAAAATTTCAGAATTGCACCTTGCAATGCGGAGAAATTACTGTTTGTGCATTTACAATATTCATTGATTTTTGCCATTGAAAAACATCATGTTATTCATTTACCAGAAATGTTTGAAGCTACTGACTGAATGAAAGTAGCTGACATCTCACTCTCTTTGAATCTTCTTTATCATGCTAAGAGGAGCAGGAAAAAGCAAAAAATTTCAGAATTGCACCTTGCAATGCAGAGAAATTACTGTTTGTGCATTTACAATATTCATTGATTTTTGCCATTGAAAAACGTCCAGAAATGATTGAAGCTACTGACTGAATGAAAGGAGCTGGCATCTCACTCTCTTTGAATCTTCTTTATCATGCTAAGAGGAGCAGGAAAAAGGAAAAAATTTCAGACTTGCACCTTGCAATGCGGAGAAATTACTGTTTGTGCATTTACAATATTCATTGATTTTTGACATTGAAAAACATCATGTTATTCATATACCAGAAATGTTTGAAGCTACTGACTGAATGAAAGGAGCTGGCATCTCACTCTCTTTGAATCTTCTTTATCATGCTAAGCGGAGCAGGAAAAAGCAAAAAATTTCAGACTTGCACCTTGCAATGCGGAGAAATTACTGTTTGTGCATTTACAATATTCATTGATTTTTGCCTTTGAAAAACATGTTATTCATATACCAGAAATGTTTGAAGCTACTGACTGAATGAAAGGAGCTGGCACCTCACTCTCTTTGAATCTTCTTTATCATGCTAAGAGGAGCGTGAAAAAGCAAAAAAATTCAGAATTGCACCTTGCAATGCGGAGAAATTACTGTTTGTGCATTTACAATATTCATTGATTTTTGCCATTGAAAAACGTCCAGAAATGATTGAAAGTACTGACTGAATGAAAGGAGCTGGCATCTCACTCTCTTTGAATCTTCTTTATCATGCTAAGAGGAGCAGGAAAAAGCAAAAAATTTCGGAATTGCACCTTGCAATGCGGAGAAATTACTGTTTGTGCATTTACAATATTCATTGATTTTTGCCATTGAAAAACGTCCAGAAATGATTGAAGCTACTGACTGAATGAAAGGAGCTGGCATCTCACTCTCTTTGAATCTTCTTTATCATGCTAAGAGGAGCAGGAAAAAGTAAAAAATTTCAGAATTGCACCTTGCAATGCGGAGAAATTACAGTTTGTGCATTTACAATATTCATTGATTTTTGCCATTGAAAAACATCCAGAAATGATTGAAGCTACTGACTGAATGAAAGGAGCTGGCATCTCACTCTCTTTGAATCTTCTTTATCATGCTAAGAGGAGCAGGAAAAAGCAAAAAATTTCAGAATTGCACCTTGCAATGCGGAGAAATTACTGTTTGTGCATTTACAATATTCATTGATTTTTGCCATTGAAAAACATCATGTTATTCATATACCAGAAATGTTTGAAGCTACTGACTGAATGAAAGGAGCTGGCATCTCACTCTCTTTGAATCTTCATTATCATGCTAAGAGGAGCAGGAAAAAGCAAAAAATTTCAGAATTGCACCTTGCAATGCGGAGAAATTACTGTTTGTGCATTTACAATATTCATTGATTTTTGCCATTGAAAAACATCATGTTATTCATATACCAGAAATGTTTGAAGCTACTGACTGAATGAAAGGAGCTGGCATCTCACTCTCTTTGAATCTTCTTTATCATGCTAAGAGGAGCAGGAAAAAGCAAAAAATTTCAGAATTGCACCTTGCAATGTGGAGAAATTACTGTTTGTGCATTTACAATATTCATTGATTTTTACCATTGAAAAACGTCCAGAAATGATTGAAGCTACTGACTGAATGAAAGTAGCTGGCATCTCACTCTCTTTGAATCTTCTTTATCATACTAAGAGGAGCAGGAAAAAGCAAAAAATTTCAGACTTGCACCTTGCAATGCGGAGAAATTACTGTTTGTGCATTTACAATATTCATTGATTTTTGCCATTGAAAAACATCATGTTATTCATATACCAGAAATGTTTGAAGCTACTGACTGAATGAAAGGAGCTGGCATCTCACTCTCTTTGAATCTTCTTTATCATGCTAAGAGGAGCAGGAAAAAGCAAAAAATTTCAGAATTGCACCTTGCAATGCGGAGAAATTACTGTTTGTGCATTTACAATATTCATTGATTTTTGCCATTGAAAAACGTCCAGAAATGATTGAAGCTACTGACTGAATGAAAGGAGCTGGCATCTCACTCTCTTTGAATCTTCTTTATCATGCTAAGAGGAGCAGGAAAAAGCAAAAAATTTCAGAATTGCACCTTGCAATGCGGAGAAATTACTGTTTGTGCATTTACAATATTCATTGATTTTTGCCATTGAAAAACGTCCAGAAATGATTGAAGCTACTGACTGAATGAAAGGAGCTGGCATCTCACTCTCTTTGAATCTTCTTTATCATGCTAAGAGGAGCAGGAAAAAGCAAAAAATTTCAGAATTGCACCTTGCAATGCGGAGAAATTACTGTTTGTGCATTTACAATATTCATTGATTTTTGCCATTGAAAAACATCATGTTATTCATATACCAGAAATGTTTGAAGCTACTGACTGAATGAAAGGAGCTGGCATCTCACTCTCTTTGAATCTTCTTTATCATGCTAAGAGGAGCAGGAAAAAGCAAAAAATTTCAGAATTGCACCTTGCAATGCGGAGAAATTACTGTTTGTGCATTTACAATATTCATTGATTTTTGCCATTGAAAAACGTCCAGAAATGATTGAAGCTACTGACTGAATGAAAGGAGCTGGCATCTCACTCTCTTTGAATCTTCTTTATCATGCTAAGAGGAGCAGGAAAAAGCAAAAAATTTCAGAATTGCACCTTGCAATGCGGAGAAATTACTGTTTGTGCATTTACAATATTCATTGATTTTTGCCATTGAAAAACATCATGTTATTCATATACCAGAAATGATTGAAGCTACTGACTGAATGAAAGGAGCTGGCATCTCACTCTCTTTGAATCTTCTTTATCATGCTAAGAGGAGCAGGAAAAAGTAAAAAATTTCAGAATTGCACCTTGCAATGCGGAGAAATTACTGTTTGTGCATTTATAATATTCAATGATTTTTGCCATTGAAAAACGTCCAGAAATGATTGAAGCTACTGACTGAACGAAAGGAGCTGGCATCTCACTCTCTTTGAATCTTCTTTATCATGCTAAGAGGAGCAGGAAAAAGCAAAAAATTTCAGAATTGCACCTTGCAATGCGGAGAAATTACTGTTTGTGTATTTACAATATTCATTGATTTTTGCCATTGAAAAACGTCCAGAAATGATTGAAGCTACTGACTGAATGAAAGGAGCTGGCATCTCACTCTCTTTGAATCTTCTTTATCATGCTAAGAGGAGCAGGAAAAAGCAAATAATTTCAGAATTGCACCTTGCAATGCGGAGAAATTACTGTTTGTGCATTTACAATATTCATTGATTTTTGCCTTTGAAAAACATCATGTTATTCATATACCAGAAATGTTTGAAGCTACTGACTGAATGAAAGGAGCTGACATCTCACGCTCTTTGAATCTTCTTTATCATGCTAAGAGGAGCAGGAAAAAGCAAAACATTTCAGAATTGCACCTTGCAATGCGGAGAAATTACTGTTTGTGCATTTACAATATTCATTGATTTTTGCCATTGAAAAACGTCCAGAAATGATTGAAGCTACTGACTGAATGAAAGGAGCTGGCATCTCACTCTCTTTGAATCTTCTTTATCATGCTAAGAGGAGCAGGAAAAAGCAAAAATTTTCAGAATTGCACCTTGCAATGCGGAGAAATTACTGTTTGTGCATTTACAATATTCATTGATTTTTGCCATTGAAAAACATCATGTTATTCATATACCAGAAATGTTTGAAGCTACTGACTGAATGAAAGGAGCTGGCATCTCACTCTCTTTGAATCTTCTTTATCATGCTAAGAGGAGCAGGAAAAAGCAAAAAATTTCAGAATTGCACCTTGCAATGCGGAGAAATTACTGTTTGTGCATTTACAATATTCATTCATTTTTGCCATTGAAAAACGTCCAGAAATGATTGAAGCTACTGACTGAATGAAAGGAGCTGGCATCTCACTCTCTTTGAATCTTCTTTATCATGCTAAGAGGAGCAGGAAAAAGCAAAAAATTTCAGAATTGCACCTTGCAATGCGGAGAAATTACTGTTTGTGCATTTACAATATTCATTGATTTTTGCCATTGAAAAACATCATGTTATTCATATACCAGAAATGTTTGAAGCTACTGACTGAATGAAAGGAGCTGACATCTCACGCTCTTTGAATCTTCTTTATCATGCTAAGAGGAGCAGGAAAAAGCAAAAAATTTCAGAATTGCACCTTGCAATGCGGAGAAATTACTGTTTGTGCATTTACAATATTCATTGATTTTTGCCATTGAAAAACGTCCAGAAATGATTGAAGCTACTGACTGAATGAAAGGAGCTGGCATCTCACTCTCTTTGAATCTTCTTTATCATGCTAAGAGGAGCAGGAAAAAGCAAAAAATTTCAGAATTGCACCTTGCAATGCGGAGAAATTACTGTTTGTGCATTTACAATATTCATTGATTTTTGCCATTGAAAAACATCATGTTATTCATATACCAGAAATGTTTGAAGCTACTGACTGAATGAAAGGAGCTGGCATCTCACTCTCTTTGAATCTTCTTTATCATGCTAAGAGGAGCAGGAAAAAGCAAAAAATTTCAGAATTGCACCTTGCAATGCGGAGAAATTACTGTTTGTGCATTTACAATATTCATTGATTTTTGCCATTGAAAAACATCATGTTATTCATATACCAGAAATGTTTGAAGCTACTGACTGAATGAAAGGAGCTGGCATCTCACTCTCTTTGAATCTTCTTTATCATGCTAAGAGGAGCAGGAAAAAGCAAAAAATTTCAGAATTGCACCTTGCAATGCGGAGAAATTACTGTTTGTGCATTTACAATATTCATTGATTTTTGCCATTGAAAAACGTCCAGAAATGATTGAAGCTACTGACTGAATGAAAGGAGCTGGCATCTCACTCTCTTTGAATCTTCTTTATCATGCTAAGAGGAGCAGGAAAAAGCAAAACATTTCAGAATTGCACCTTGCAATGCGGAGAAATTACTGTTTGTGCATTTACAATATTCATTGATTTTTGCCATTGAAAAACGTCCAGAAATGATTGAAGCTACTGACTGAATGAAAGGAGCTGGCATCTCACTCTCTTTGAATCTTCTTTATCATGCTAAGAGGAGCAGGAAAAAGCAAAAAATTTCAGAATTGCACCTTGCAATGCGGAGAAATTACTGTTTGTGCATTTACAATATTCATTGATTTTTGCCATTGAAAAACGTCCAGAAATGATTGAAGCTACTGACTGAATGAAAGGAGCTGGCATCTCACTCTCTTTGAATCTTCTTTATCATGCTAAGAGGAGCAGGAAAAAGCAAAAAATTTCAGAATTGCACCTTGCAATGCGGAGAAATTACTGTTTGTGCATTTACAATATTCATTGATTTTTGCCATTGAAAAACATCATGTTATTCATATACCAGAAATGTTTGAAGCTACTGACTGAATGAAAGGAGCTGGCATCTCACTCTCTTTGAATCTTCTTTATCATGCTAAGAGGAGCAGGAAAAAGCAAAAAATTTCAGAATTGCACCTTGCAATGCGGAGAAATTACTGTTTGTGCATTTACAATATTCATTGATTTTTGCCTTTGAAAAACGTCCAGAAATGATTGAAGCTACTGACTGAATGAAAGGAGCTGGCATCTCACTCTCTTTGAATCTTGTTTATCATGCTAAGAGGAGCAGGAAAAAGCAAAAAATTTCAGAATTGCACCTTGCAATGCGGAGAAATTACTGTTTGTGCATTTACAATATTCATTGATTTTTGCCATTGAAAAACATCATGTTATTCATATACCAGAAATGATTGAAGCTACTGACTGAATGAAAGGAGCTGGCATCTCACTCTCTTTGAATCTTCTTTATCATGCTAAGAGGAGCAGGAAAAAGTAAAAAATTTCAGAATTGCACCTTGCAATGCGGAGAAATTACTGTTTGTGCATTTATAATATTCAATGATTTTTGCCATTGAAAAACGTCCAGAAATGATTGAAGCTACTGACTGAACGAAAGGAGCTGGCATCTCACTCTCTTTGAATCTTCTTTATCATGCTAAGAGGAGCAGGAAAAAGCAAAAAATTTCAGAATTGCACCTTGCAATGCGGAGAAATTACTGTTTGTGCATTTACAATATTCATTGATTTTTGCCATTGAAAAACGTCCAGAAATGATTGAAGCTACTGACTGAATGAAAGGAGCTGGCATCTCACTCTCTTTGAATCTTCTTTATCATGCTAAGAGGAGCAGGAAAAAGCAAAAAATTTCAGAATTGCACCTTGCAATGCGGAGAAATTACTGTTTGTGCATTTACAATATTCATTGATTTTTGCCATTGAAAAACATCATGTTATTCATATACCAGAAATGTTTGAAGCTACTGACTGAATGAAAGGAGCTGACATCTCACGCTCTTTGAATCTTCTTTATCATGCTAAGAGGAGCAGGAAAAAGCAAAAAATTTCAGAATTGCACCTTGCAATGCGGAGAAATTACTGTTTGTGCATTTACAATATTCATTGATTTTTGCCATTGAAAAACGTCCAGAATTGATTGAAGCTACTGACTGAATGAAAGGAGCTGGCATCTCACTCTCTTTGAATCTTCTTTATCATGCTAAGAGGAGCAGGAAAAAGCAAAAAATTTCAGAATTGCACCTTGCAATGCGGAGAAATTACTGTTTGTGCATTTACAATATTCATTGATTTTTGCCATTGAAAAACATCATGTTATTCATATACCAGAAATGTTTGAAGCTACTGACTGAATGAAAGGAGCTGGCATCTCACTCTCTTTGAATCTTCTTTATCATGCTAAGAGGAGCAGGAAAAAGCAAAAAATTTCAGAATTGCACCTTGCAATGCGGAGAAATTACTGTTTGTGCATTTACAATATTCATTGATTTTTGCCATTGAAAAACATCATGTTATTCATATACCAGAAATGTTTGAAGCTACTGACTGAATGAAAGGAGCTGGCATCTCACTCTCTTTGAATCTTCTTTATCATGCTAAGAGGAGCAGGGAAAAGCAAAAAATTTCAGAATTGCACCTTGCAATGTGGAGAAATTACTGTTTGTGCATTTACAATATTCATTGATTTTTACCATTGAAAAACGTCCAGAAATGATTGAAGCTACTGACTGAATGAAAGGAGCTGGCACCTCACTCTCTTTGAATCTTCTTTATCATGCTAAGAGGAGCGGGAAAAAGCAAAAAAATTCAGAATTGCACCTTGCAATGCGGAGAAATTACTGTTTGTGCATTTACAATATTCATTGATTTTTGCATTGAAAAACGTCCAGAAATGATTGAAAGTACTGACTGAATGAAAGGAGCTGGCATCTCACTCTCTTTGAATCTTCTTTATCATGCTAAGAGGAGCAGGAAAAAGCAAAAAATTTCAGAATTGCACCTTGCAATGCGGAGAAATTACTGTTTGTGCATTTACAATATTCATTGATTTTTGCCATTGAAAAACGTCCAGAAATGATTGAAGCTACTGACTGAATGAAAGGAGCTGGCATCTCACTCTCTTTGAATCTTCTTTATCATGCTAAGAGGAGCAGGAAAAAGTAAAAAATTTCAGAATTGCACCTTGCAATGCGGAGAAATTACAGTTTGTGCATTTACAATATTCATTGATTTTTGCCATTGAAAAACATCCAGAAATGATTGAAGCTATTGACTGAATGAAAGGAGCTGGCATCTCACTCTCTTTGAATCTTCTTTATCATGCTAAGAGGAGCAGGAAAAAGCAAAAAATTTCAGAATTGCACCTTGCAATGCGGAGAAATTACTGTTTGTGCATTTACAATATTCATTGATTTTTGCCATTGAAAAACATCATGTTATTCATATACCAGAAATGTTTGAAGCTACTGACTGAATGAAAGGAGCTGGCATCTCACTCTCTTTGAATCTTCATTATCATGCTAAGAGGAGCAGGAAAAAGCAAAAAATTTCAGAATTGCACCTTGCAATGCGGAGAAATTACTGTTTGTGCATTTACAATATTCATTGATTTTTGCCATTGAAAAACATGTTATTCATATACCAGAAATGTTTGAAGCTACTGACTGAATGAAAGGAGCTGGCACCTCACTCTCTTTGAATCTTCTTTATCATGCTAAGAGGAGCGGGAAAAAGCAAAAAAATTCAGAATTGCACCTTGCAATGCGGAGAAATTACTGTTTGTGCATTTACAATATTCATTGATTTTTGCCATTGAAAAACGTCCAGAAATGATTGAAAGTACTGACTGAATGAAAGGAGCTGGCATCTCACTCTCTTTGAATCTTCTTTATCATGCTAAGAGGAGCAGGAAAAAGCAAAAAATTTCAGAATTGCACCTTGCAATGCGGAGAAATTACTGTTTGTGCATTTACAATATTCATTGATTTTTGCCATTGAAAAACATCATGTTATTCATATACCAGAAATGTTTGAAGCTACTGACTGAATGAAAGGAGCTGGCATCTCACTCTCTTTGAATCTTCATTATCATGCTAAGAGGAGCAGGAAAAAGCAAAAAATTTCAGAATTGCACCTTGCAATGTGGAGAAATTACTGTTTGTGCATTTACAATATTCATTGATTTTTAACAATGAAAAACGTCCAGAAATGATTGAATCTACTGACTGAATGAAAGTAGCTGGCATCTCACTCTCTTTGAATCTTCTTTATCATGCTAAGAGGAGCAGGAAAAAGCAAAAAATTTCAGAATTGCACCTTGCAATGCGGAGAAATTACTGTTTGTGCATTTACAATATTCATTGATTTTTGCCATTGAAAAACATCATGTTATTCATATACCAGAAATGTTTGAAGCTACTGACTGAATGAAAGGAGCTGGCATCTCACTCTCTTTGAATCTTCTTTATCATGCTAAGAGGAGCAGGAAAAAGCAAAAAATTTCAGAATTGCACCTTGCAATGTGGAGAAATTACTGTTTGTGCATTTACAATATTCATTGATTTTTACCATTGAAAAACGTCCAGAAATGATTGAAGCTACTGACTGAATGAAAGTAGCTGGCATCTCACTCTCTTTGAATCTTCTTTATCATACTAAGAGGAGCAGGAAAAAGCAAAAAATTTCAGACTTGCACCTTGCAATGCGGAGAAATTACTGTTTGTGCATTTACAATATTCATTGATTTTTGCCATTGAAAAACATCATGTTATTCATATACCAGAAATGTTTGAAGCTACTGACTGAATGAAAGGAGCTGGCATCTCACTCTCTTTGAATCTTCTTTATCATGCTAAGAGGAGCAGGAAAAAGCAAAAAATTTCAGAATTGCACCTTGCAATGCGGAGAAATTACTGTTTGTGCATTTACAATATTCATTGATTTTTGCCATTGAAAAACGTCCAGAAATGATTGAAGCTACTGACTGAATGAAAGGAGCTGGCATCTCACTCTCTTTGAATCTTCTTTATCATGATAAGAGGAGCAGGAAAAAGCAAAAAATTTCAGAATTGCACCTTGCAATGCGGAGAAATTACTGTTTGTGCATTTACAATATTCATTGATTTTTGCCATTGAAAAACGTCCAGAAATGATTGAAGCTACTGACTGAATGAAAGGAGCTGGCATCTCACTCTCTTTGAATCTTCTTTATCATGCTAAGAGGAGCAGGAAAAAGCAAAAAATTTCAGAATTGCACCTTGCAATGCGGAGAAATTACTGTTTGTGCATTTACAATATTCATTGATTTTTGCCATTGAAAAACATCATGTTATTCATATACCAGAAATGTTTGAAGCTACTGACTGAATGAAAGGAGCTGGCATCTCACTCTCTTTCAATCTTCTTTATCATGCTAAGAGGAGCAGGAAAAAGCAAAAAATTTCAGAATTGCACCTTGCAATGCGGAGAAATTACTGTTTGTGCATTTACAATATTCATTGATTTTTGCCATTGAAAAACATCCAGAAATGATTGAAGCTACTGACTGAATGAAAGGAGCTGGCATCTCACTCTCTTTGAATCTTGTTTATCATGCTAAGAGGAGCAGGAGAAAGCAAAAAATTTCAGAATTGCACCTTGCAATGCGGAGAAATTACTGTTTGTGCATTTACAATATTCATTGATTTTTGCCATTGAAAAACATCATGTTATTCATATACCAGAAATGATTGAAGCTACTGACTGAATGAAAGGAGCTGGCATCTCACTCTCTTTGAATCTTCTTTATCATGCTAAGAGGAGCAGGAAAAAGTAAAAAATTTCAGAATTGCACCTTGCAATGCGGAGAAATTACTGTTTGTGCATTTATAATATTCAATGATTTTTGCCATTGAAAAACGTCCAGAAATGATTGAAGCTACTGACTGAACGAAAGGAGCTGGCATCTCACTCTCTTTGAATCTTCTTTATCATGCTAAGAGGAGCAGGAAAAAGCAAAAAATTTCAGAATTGCACCTTGCAATGCGGAGAAATTACTGTTTGTGCATTTACAATATTCATTGATTTTTGCCATTGAAAAACGTCCAGAAATGATTGAAGCTACTGACTGAATGAAAGGAGCTGGCATCTCACTCTCTTTGAATCTTCTTTATCATGCTAAGAGGAGCAGGAAAAAGCAAATAATTTCAGAATTGCACCTTGCAATGCGGAGAAATTACTGTTTGTGCATTTACAATATTCATTGATTTTTGCCTTTGAAAAACATCATGTTATTCATATCCCAGAAATGTTTGAAGCTACTGACTGAATGAAAGGAGCTGACATCTCACGCTCTTTGAATCTTCTTTATCATGCTAAGAGGAGCAGGAAAAAGCAAAACATTTCAGAATTGCACCTTGCAATGCGGAGAAATTACTGTTTGTGCATTTACAATATTCATTGATTTTTGCCATTGAAAAACGTCCAGAAATGATTGAAGCTACTGACTGAATGAAAGGAGCTGGCATCTCACTCTCTTTGAATCTTCTTTATCATGCTAAGAGGAGCAGGAAAAAGCAAAAAATTTCAGAATTGCACCTTGCAATGCCGAGAAATTACTGTTTGTGCATTTACAATATTCATTGATTTTTGCCATTGAAAAACATCATGTTATTCATATACCAGAAATGTTTGAAGCTACTGACTGAATGAAAGGAGCTGGCATCTCACTCTCTTTGAATCTTCAGTATCATGCTAAGAGGAGCAGGAAAAAGCAAAAAATTTCAGAATTGCACCTTGCAATGCGGAGAAATTACTGTTTGTGCATTTACAATATTCATTGATTTTTGCCATTGAAAAACATGTTATTCATATACCAGAAATGTTTGAAGCTACTGACTGAATGAAAGGAGCTGGCACCTCACTCTCTTTGAATCTTCTTTATCATGCTAAGAGGAGCGGGAAAAAGCAAAAAAATTCAGAATTGCACCTTGCAATGCGGAGAAATTACTGTTTGTGCATTTACAATATTCATTGATTTTTGCCATTGAAAAACGTCCAGAAATGATTGAAAGTACTGACTGAATGAAAGGAGCTGGCATCTCACTCTCTTTGAATCTTCTTTATCATGCTAAGAGGAGCAGGAAAAAGCAAAAAATTTCAGAATTGCACCTTGCAATGCGGAGAAATTACTGTTTGTGCATTTACAATATTCATTGATTTTTGCCATTGAAAAACGTCCAGAAATGATTGAAGCTACTGACTGAATGAAAGGAGCTGGCATCTCACTCTCTTTGAATCTTCTTTATCATGCTAAGAGGAGCAGGAAAAAGTAAAAAATTTCAGAATTGCACCTTGCAATGCGGAGAAATTACAGTTTGTGCATTTACAATATTCATTGATTTTTGCCATTGAAAAACATCCAGAAATGATTGAAGCTACTGACTGAATGAAAGGAGCTGGCATCTCACTATCTTTGAATCTTCTTTACCAGGCTAAGAGGAGCAGGAAAAAGCAAAAAATTTCAGAATTGCACCTTGCAATGCGGAGAAATTACTGTTTGTGCATTTACAATATTCATTGATTTTTGCCATTGAAAAACATCATGTTATTCATATACCAGAAATGTTTGAAGCTACTGACTGAATGAAAGGAGCTGGCATCTCACTCTCTTTGAATCTTCATTATCATGCTAAGAGGAGCAGGAAAAAGCAAAAAATTTCAGAATTGCACCTTGCAATGTGGAGAAATTACTGTTTGTGCATTTACAATATTCATTGATTTTTAACAATGAAAAACGTCCAGAAATGATTGAATCTACTGACTGAATGAAAGTAGCTGGCATCTCACTCTCTTTGAATCTTCTTTATCATGCTAAGAGGAGCAGGAAAAAGCAAAAAATTTCAGAATTGCACCTTGCAATGCGGAGAAATTACTGTTTGTGCATTTACAATATTCATTGATTTTTGCCATTGAAAAACATCATGTTATTCATATACCAGAAATGTTTGAAGCTACTGACTGAATGAAAGGAGCTGGCATCTCACTCTCTTTGAATCTTCTTTATCATGCTAAGAGGAGCAGGAAAAAGCAAAAAATTTCAGAATTGCACCTTGCAATGCGGAGAAATTACTGTTTGTGCATTTACAATATTCATTGATTTTTGCCATTGAAAAACATCATGTTATTCATATACCAGAAATGTTTGAAGCTACTGACTGAATGAAAGGAGCTGGCATCTCACTCTCTTTGAATCTTCTTTATCATGCTAAGAGGAGCAGGAAAAAGCAAAAAATTTCAGAATTGCACCTTGCAATGTGGAGAAATTACTGTTTGTGCATTTACAATATTCATTGATTTTTACCATTGAAAAACGTCCAGAAATGATTGAAGCTACTGACTGAATGAAAGTAGCTGGCATCTCACTCTCTTTGAATCTTCTTTATCATACTAAGAGGAGCAGGAAAAAGCAAAAAATTTCAGACTTGCACCTTGCAATGCGGAGAAATTACTGTTTGTGCATTTACAATATTCATTGATTTTTGCCATTGAAAAACATCATGTTATTCATATACCAGAAATGTTTGAAGCTACTGACTGAATGAAAGGAGCTGGCATCTCACTCTCTTTGAATCTTCTTTATCATGCTAAGAGGAGCAGGAAAAAGCAAAAAATTTCAGAATTGCACCTTGCAATGCGGAGAAATTACTGTTTGTGCATTTACAATATTCATTGATTTTTGCCATTGAAAAACGTCCAGAAATGATTGAAGCTACTGACTGAATGAAAGGAGCTGGCATCTCACTCTCTTTGAATCTTCTTTATCATGCTAAGAGGAGCAGGAAAAAGCAAAAAATTTCAGAATTGCACCTTGCAATGCGGAGAAATTACTGTTTGTGCATTTACAATATTCATTGATTTTTGCCATTGAAAAACGTCCAGAAATGATTGAAGCTACTGACTGAATGAAAGGAGCTGGCATCTCACTCTCTTTGAATCTTCTTTATCATGCTAAGAGGAGCAGGAAAAAGCAAAAAATTTCAGAATTGCACCTTGCAATGCGGAGAAATTACTGTTTGTGCATTTACAATATTCATTGATTTTTGCCATTGAAAAACATGTTATTCATATACCAGAAATGTTTGAAGCTACTGACTGAATGAAAGGAGCTGGCATCTCACTCTCTTTGAATCTTCTTTATCATGCTAAGAGGAGCAGGAAAAAGCAAAAAAATTTCAGAATTGCACCTTGCAATGCGGAGAAATTACTGTTTGTGCATTTACAATATTCATTGATTTTTGCCATTGAAAAACGTCCAGAAATGATTGAAGCTACTGACTGAATGAAAGGAGCTGGCATCTCACTCTCTTTGAATCTTGTTTATCATGCTAAGAGGAGCAGGAAAAAGCAAAAAATTTCAGAATTGCACCTTGCAATGCGGAGAAATTACTGTTTGTGCATTTACAATATTCATTGATTTTTGCCATTGAAAAACATCATGTTATTCATATACCAGAAATGATTGAAGCTACTGACTGAATGAAAGGAGCTGGCATCTCACTCTCTTTGAATCTTCTTTATCATGCTAAGAGGAGCAGGAAAAAGTAAAAAATTTCAGAATTGCACCTTGCAATGCGGAGAAATTACTGTTTGTGCATTTATAATATTCAATGATTTTTGCCATTGAAAAACGTCCAGAAATGATTGAAGCTACTGACTGAACGAAAGGAGCTGGCATCTCACTCTCTTTGAATCTTCTTTATCATGCTAAGAGGAGCAGGAAAAAGCAAAAAATTTCAGAATTGCACCTTGCAATGCGGAGAAATTACTGTTTGTGCATTTACAATATTCATTGATTTTTGCCATTGAAAAACGTCCAGAAATGATTGAAGCTACTGACTGAATGAAAGGAGCTGGCATCTCACTCTCTTTGAATCTTCTTTATCATGCTAAGAGGAGCAGGAAAAAGCAAATAATTTCAGAATTGCACCTTGCAATGCGGAGAAATTACTGTTTGTGCATTTACAATATTCATTGATTTTTGCCTTTGAAAAACATCATGTTATTCATATACCAGAAATGTTTGAAGCTACTGACTGAATGAAAGGAGCTGACATCTCACGCTCTTTGAATCTTCTTTATCATGCTAAGAGGAGCAGGAAAAAGCAAAACATTTCAGAATTGCACCTTGCAATGCGGAGAAATTACTGTTTGTGCATTTACAATATTCATTGATGTTTGCCATTGAAAAACGTCCAGAAATGATTGAAGCTACTGACTGAATGAAAGGAGCTGGCATCTCACTCTCTTTGAATCTTCTTTATCATGCTAAGAGGAGCAGGAAAAAGCAAAAAATTTCAGAATTGCACCTTGCAATGCGGAGAAATTACTGTTTGTGCATTTACAATATTCATTGATTTTTGCCATTGAAAAACATCATGTTATTCATATACCAGAAATGTTTGAAGCTACTGACTGAATGAAAGGAGCTGGCATCTCACTCTCTTTGAATCTTCTTTATCATGCTAAGAGGAGCAGGAAAAAGCAAAAAATTTCAGAATTGCACCTTGCAATGCGGAGAAATTACTGTTTGTGCATTTACAATATTCATTGATTTTTGCCATTGAAAAACGTCCAGAAATGATTGAAGCTACTGACTGAATGAAAGGAGCTGGCATCTCACTCTCTTTGAATCTTCTTTATCATGCTAAGAGGAGCAGGAAAAAGCAAAAAATTTCAGAATTGCACCTTGCAATGCGGAGAAATTACTGTTTGTGCATTTACAATATTCATTGATTTTTGCCATTGAAAAACGTCCAGAAATGATTGAAGCTACTGACTGAATGAAAGGAGCTGGCATCTCACTCTCTTTGAATCTTCTTTATCATGCTAAGAGGAGCAGGAAAAAGCAAAAAATTTCAGAATTGCACCTTGCAATGCGGAGAAATTACTGTTTGTGCATTTACAATATTCATTGATTTTTGCCATTGAAAAACATCATGTTATTCATATACCAGAAATGTTTGAAGCTACTGACTGAATGAAAGGAGCTGGCATCTCACTCTCTTTGAATCTTCTTTATCATGCTAAGAGGAGCAGGAAAAAGCAAAAAATTTCAGAATTGCACCTTGCAATGCGGAGAAATTACTGTTTGTGCATTTACAATATTCATTGATTTTTGCCATTGAAAAACATCATGTTATTCATATACCAGAAATGTTTGAAGCTACTGACTGAATGAAAGGAGCTGGCATCTCACTCTCTTTGAATCTTCTTTATCATGCTAAGAGGAGCAGGAAAAAGCAAAAAATTTCAGAATTGCACCTTGCAATGCGGAGAAATTACTGTTTGTGCATTTACAATATTCATTGATTTTTGCCATTGAAAAACGTCCAGAAATGATTGAAGCTACTGACTGAATGAAAGGAGCTGGCATCTCACTCTCTTTGAATCTTCTTTATCATGCTAAGAGGAGCAGGAAAAAGCAAAAAATTTCAGAATTGCACCTTGCAATGCGGAGAAATTACTGTTTGTGCATTTACAATATTCATTGATTTTTGCCATTGAAAAACGTCCAGAAATGATTGAAGCTACTGACTGAATGAAAGGAGCTGGCATCTCTCTCTCTTTGAATCTTCTTTATCATGCTAAGAGGAGCAGGAAAAAGCAAAAAATTTCAGAATTGCACCTTGCAATGCGGAGAAATTACTGTTTGTGCATTTACAATATTCATTGATTTTTGCCATTGAAAAACATCATGTTATTCATATACCAGAAATGTTTGAAGCTACTGACTGAATGAAAGGAGCTGGCATCTCACTCTCTTTGAATCTTCTTTATCATGCTAAGAGGAGCAGGAAAAAGCAAAAAATTTCAGAATTGCACCTTGCAATGCGGAGAAATTACTGTTTGTGCATTTACAATATTCATTGATTTTTGCCATTGAAAAACGTCCAGAAATGATTGAAGATACTGACTGAATGAAAGGAGCTGGCATCTCACTCTCTTTGAATCTTGTTTATCATGCTAAGAGGAGCAGGAAAAAGCAAAAAATTTCAGAATTGCACCTTGCAATGCGGAGAAATTACTGTTTGTGCATTTACAATATTCATTGATTTTTGCCATTGAAAAACATCATGTTATTCATATACCAGAAATGATTGAAGCTACTGACTGAATGAAAGGAGCTGGCATCTCACTCTCTTTGAATCTTCTTTATCATGCTAAGAGGAGCAGGAAAAAGTAAAAAATTTCAGAATTGCACCTTGCAATGCGGAGAAATTACTGTTTGTGCATTTATATTATTCAATGATTTTTGCCATTGAAAAACGTCCAGAAATGATTGAAGCTACTGACTGAACGAAAGGAGCTGGCATCTCACTCTCTTTGAATCTTCTTTATCATGCTAAGAGGAGCAGGAAAAAGCAAAAAATTTCAGAATTGCACCTTGCAATGCGGAGAAATTACTGTTTGTGCATTTACAATATTCATTGATTTTTGCCATTGAAAAACGTCCAGAAATGATTGAAGCTACTGACTGAATGAAAGGAGCTGGCATCTCACTCTCTTTGAATCTTCTTTATCATGCTAAGAGGAGCAGGAAAAAGCAAAAAATTTCAGAATTGCACCTTGCAATGCGGAGAAATTACTGTTTGTGCATTTACAATATTCATTGATTTTTGCCATTGAAAAACATCATGTTATTCATATACCAGAAATGTTTGAAGCTACTGACTGAATGAAAGGAGCTGACATCTCACGCTCTTTGAATCTTCTTTATCATGCTAAGAGGAGCAGGAAAAAGCAAAAAATTTCAGAATTGCACCTTGCAATGCGGAGAAATTACTGTTTGTGCATTTACAATATTCATTGATTTTTGCCATTGAAAAACGTCCAGAATTGATTGAAGCTACTGACTGAATGAAAGGAGCTGGCATCTCACTCTCTTTGAATCTTCTTTATCATGCTAAGAGGAGCAGGAAAAAGCAAAAAATTTCAGAATTGCACCTTGCAATGCGGAGAAATTACTGTTTGTGCATTTACAATATTCATTGATTTTTGCCATTGAAAAACATCATGTTATTCATATACCAGAAATGTTTGAAGCTACTGACTGAATGAAAGGAGCTGGCATCTCACTCTCTTTGAATCTTCTTTATCATGCTAAGAGGAGCAGGAAAAAGCAAAAAATTTCAGAATTGCACCTTGCAATGCGGAGAAATTACTGTTTGTGCATTTACAATATTCATTGATTTTTGCCATTGAAAAACATCATGTTATTCATATACCAGAAATGTTTGAAGCTACTGACTGAATGAAAGGAGCTGGCATCTCACTCTCTTTGAATCTTCTTTATCATGCTAAGAGGAGCAGGGAAAAGCAAAAAATTTCAGAATTGCACCTTGCAATGTGGAGAAATTACTGTTTGTGCATTTACAATATTCATTGATTTTTACCATTGAAAAACGTCCAGAAATGATTGAAGCTACTGACTGAATGAAAGGAGCTGGCACTTCACTCTCTTTGAATCTTCTTTATCATGCTAAGAGGAGCGGGAAAAAGCAAAAAAATTCAGAATTGCACCTTGCAATGCGGAGAAATTACTGTTTGTGCATTTACAATATTCATTGATTTTTGCCATTGAAAAACGTCCAGAAATGATTGAAAGTACTGACTGAATGAAAGGAGCTGGCATCTCACTCTCTTTGAATCTTCTTTATCATGCTAAGAGGAGCAGGAAAAAGCAAAAAATTTCAGAATTGCACCTTGCAATGCGGAGAAATTACTGTTTGTGCATTTACAATATTCATTGATTTTTGCCATTGAAAAATGTCCAGAAATGATTGAAGCTACTGACTGAATGAAAGGAGCTGGCATCTCACTCTCTTTGAATCTTCTTTATCATGCTAAGAGGAGCAGGAAAAAGTAAAAAATTTCAGAATTGCACCTTGCAATGCGGAGAAATTACAGTTTGTGCATTTACAATATTCATTGATTTTTGCCATTGAAAAACATCCAGAAATGATTGAAGCTACTGACTGAATGAAAGGAGCTGGCATCTCACTCTCTTTGAATCTTCTTTATCATGCTAAGAGGAGCAGGAAAAAGCAAAAAATTTCAGAATTGCACCTTGCAATGCGGAGAAATTACTGTTTGTGCATTTACAATATTCATTGATTTTTGCCATTGAAAAACATCATGTTATTCATATACCAGAAATGTTTGAAGCTACTGACTGAATGAAAGGAGCTGGCATCTCACTCTCTTTGAATCTTCATTATCATGCTAAGAGGAGCAGGAAAAAGCAAAAAATTTCAGAATTGCACCTTGCAATGCGGAGAAATTACTGTTTGTGCATTTACAATATTCATTGATTTTTGCCATTGAAAAACATGTTATTCATATACCAGAAATGTTTGAAGCTACTGACTGAATGAAAGGAGCTGGCACCTCACTCTCTTTGAATCTTCTTTATCATGCTAAGAGGAGCGGGAAAAAGCAAAAAAATTCAGAATTGCACCTTGCAATGCGGAGAAATTACTGTTTGTGCATTTACAATATTCATTGATTTTTGCCATTGAAAAACGTCCAGAAATGATTGAAAGTACTGACTGAATGAAAGGAGCTGGCATCTCACTCTCTTTGAATCTTCTTTATCATGCTAAGAGGAGCAGGAAAAAGCAAAAAATTTCAGAATTGCACCTTGCAATGCGGAGAAATTACTGTTTGTGCATTTACAATATTCATTGATTTTTGCCATTGAAAAACGTCCAGAAATGATTGAAGCTACTGACTGAATGAAAGGAGCTGGCATCTCACTCTCTTTGAATCTTCTTTATCATGCTAAGAGGAGCAGGAAAAAGTAAAAAATTTCAGAATTGCACCTTGCAATGCGGAGAAATTACAGTTTGTGCATTTACAATATTCATTGATTTTTGCCATTGAAAAACATCCAGAAATGATTGAAGCTACTGACTGAATGAAAGGAGCTGGCATCTCACTCTCTTTGAATCTTCTTTATCATGCTAAGAGGAGCAGGAAAAAGCAAAAAATTTCAGAATTGCACCTTGCAATGCGGAGAAATTACTGTTTGTGCATTTACAATATTCATTGATTTTTGCCATTGAAAAACATCATGTTATTCATATACCAGAAATGTTTGAAGCTACTGACTGAATGAAAGGAGCTGGCATCTCACTCTCTTTGAATCTTCATTATCATGCTAAGAGGAGCAGGAAAAAGCAAAAAATTTCAGAATTGCACCTTGCAATGTGGAGAAATTACTGTTTGTGCATTTACAATATTCATTGATTTTTAACAATGAAAAACGTCCAGAAATGATTGAATCTACTGACTGAATGAAAGTAGCTGGCATCTCACTCTCTTTGAATCTTCTTTATCATGCTAAGAGGAGCAGGAAAAAGCAAAAAATTTCAGAATTGCACCTTGCAATGCGGAGAAATTACTGTTTGTGCATTTACAATATTCATTGATTTTTGCCATTGAAAAACATCATGTTATTCATATACCAGAAATGTTTGAAGCTACTGACTGAATGAAAGGAGCTGGCATCTCACTCTCTTTGAATCTTCTTTATCATGCTAAGAGGAGCAGGAAAAAGCAAAAAATTTCAGAATTGCACCTTGCAATGCGGAGAAATTACTGTTTGTGCATTTACAATATTCATTGATTTTTGCCATTGAAAAACATCATGTTATTCATATACCAGAAATGTTTGAAGCTACTGACTGAATGAAAGGAGCTGGCATCTCACTCTCTTTGAATCTTCTTTATCATGCTAAGAGGAGCAGGAAAAAGCAAAAAATTTCAGAATTGCACCTTGCAATGCGGAGAAATTACTGTTTGTGCATTTACAATATTCATTGATTTTTGCCATTGAAAAACGTCCAGAAATGATTGAAGCTACTGACTGAATGAAAGGAGCTGGCATCTCTCTCTCTTTGAATCTTCTTTATCATGCTAAGAGGAGCAGGAAAAAGCAAAAAATTTCAGAATTGCACCTTGCAATGCGGAGAAATTACTGTTTGTGCATTTACAATATTCATTGATTTTTGCCATTGAAAAACATCATGTTATTCATATACCAGAAATGTTTGAAGCTACTGACTGAATGAAAGGAGCTGGCATCTCACTCTCTTTGAATCTTCTTTATCATGCTAAGAGGAGCAGGAAAAAGCAAAAAATTTCAGAATTGCACCTTGCAATGCGGAGAAATTACTGTTTGTGCATTTACAATATTCATTGATTTTTGCCATTGAAAAACGTCCAGAAATGATTGAAGCTACTGACTGAATGAAAGGAGCTGGCATCTCACTCTCTTTGAATCTTGTTTATCATGCTAAGAGGAGCAGGAAAAAGCAAAAAATTTCAGAATTGCACCTTGCAATGCGGAGAAATTACTGTTTGTGCATTTACAATATTCATTGATTTTTGCCATTGAAAAACATCATGTTATTCATATACCAGAAATGATTGAAGCTACTGACTGAATGAAAGGAGCTGGCATCTCACTCTCTTTGAATCTTCTTTATCATGCTAAGAGGAGCAGGAAAAAGTAAAAAATTTCAGAATTGCACCTTGCAATGCGGAGAAATTACTGTTTGTGCATTTATAATATTCAATGATTTTTGCCATTGAAAAACGTCCAGAAATGATTGAAGCTACTGACTGAACGAAAGGAGCTGGCATCTCACTCTCTTTGAATCTTCTTTATCATGCTAAGAGGAGCAGGAAAAAGCAAAAAATTTCAGAATTGCACCTTGCAATGCGGAGAAATTACTGTTTGTGCATTTACAATATTCATTGATTTTTGCCATTGAAAAACGTCCAGAAATGATTGAAGCTACTGACTGAATGAAAGGAGCTGGCATCTCACTCTCTTTGAATCTTCTTTATCATGCTAAGAGGAGCAGGAAAAAGCAAAAAATTTCAGAATTGCACCTTGCAATGCGGAGAAATTACTGTTTGTGCATTTACAATATTCATTGATTTTTGCCATTGAAAAACATCATGTTATTCATATACCAGAAATGTTTGAAGCTACTGACTGAATGAAAGGAGCTGACATCTCACGCTCTTTGAATCTTCTTTATCATGCTAAGAGGAGCAGGAAAAAGCAAAAAATTTCAGAATTGCACCTTGCAATGCGGAGAAATTACTGTTTGTGCATTTACAATATTCATTGATTTTTGCCATTGAAAAACGTCCAGAATTGATTGAAGCTACTGACTGAATGAAAGGAGCTGGCATCTCACTCTCTTTGAATCTTCTTTATCATGCTAAGAGGAGCAGGAAAAAGCAAAAAATTTCAGAATTGCACCTTGCAATGCGGAGAAATTACTGTTTGTGCATTTACAATATTCATTGATTTTTGCCATTGAAAAACATCATGTTATTCATATACCAGAAATGTTTGAAGCTACTGACTGAATGAAAGGAGCTGGCATCTCACTCTCTTTGAATCTTCTTTATCATGCTAAGAGGAGCAGGAAAAAGCAAAAAATTTCAGAATTGCACCTTGCAATGCGGAGAAATTACTGTTTGTGCATTTACAATATTCATTGATTTTTGCCATTGAAAAACATCATGTTATTCATATACCAGAAATGTTTGAAGCTACTGACTGAATGAAAGGAGCTGGCATCTCACTCTCTTTGAATCTTCTTTATCATGCTAAGAGGAGCAGGGAAAAGCAAAAAATTTCAGAATTGCACCTTGCAATGTGGAGAAATTACTGTTTGTGCATTTACAATATTCATTGATTTTTACCATTGAAAAATGTCCAGAAATGATTGAAGCTACTGACTGAATGAAAGGAGCTGGCACTTCACTCTCTTTGAATCTTCTTTATCATGCTAAGAGGAGCGGGAAAAAGCAAAAAAATTCAGAATTGCACCTTGCAATGCGGAGAAATTACTGTTTGTGCATTTACAATATTCATTGATTTTTGCCATTGAAAAACGTCCAGAAATGATTGAAAGTACTGACTGAATGAAAGGAGCTGGCATCTCACTCTCTTTGAATCTTCTTTATCATGCTAAGAGGAGCAGGAAAAAGCAAAAAATTTCAGAATTGCACCTTGCAATGCGGAGAAATTACTGTTTGTGCATTTACAATATTCATTGATTTTTGCCATTGAAAAATGTCCAGAAATGATTGAAGCTACTGACTGAATGAAAGGAGCTGGCATCTCACTCTCTTTGAATCTTCTTTATCATGCTAAGAGGAGCAGGAAAAAGTAAAAAATTTCAGAATTGCACCTTGCAATGCGGAGAAATTACAGTTTGTGCATTTACAATATTCATTGATTTTTGCCATTGAAAAACATCCAGAAATGATTGAAGCTACTGACTGAATGAAAGGAGCTGGCATCTCACTCTCTTTGAATCTTCTTTATCATGCTAAGAGGAGCAGGAAAAAGCAAAAAATTTCAGAATTGCACCTTGCAATGCGGAGAAATTACTGTTTGTGCATTTACAATATTCATTGATTTTTGCCATTGAAAAACATCATGTTATTCATATACCAGAAATGTTTGAAGCTACTGACTGAATGAAAGGAGCTGGCATCTCACTCTCTTTGAATCTTCATTATCATGCTAAGAGGAGCAGGAAAAAGCAAAAAATTTCAGAATTGCACCTTGCAATGCGGAGAAATTACTGTTTGTGCATTTACAATATTCATTGATTTTTGCCATTGAAAAACATGTTATTCATATACCAGAAATGTTTGAAGCTACTGACTGAATGAAAGGAGCTGGCACCTCACTCTCTTTGAATCTTCTTTATCATGCTAAGAGGAGCGGGAAAAAGCAAAAAAATTCAGAATTGCACCTTGCAATGCGGAGAAATTACTGTTTGTGCATTTACAATATTCATTGATTTTTGCCATTGAAAAACGTCCAGAAATGATTGAAAGTACTGACTGAATGAAAGGAGCTGGCATCTCACTCTCTTTGAATCTTCTTTATCATGCTAAGAGGAGCAGGAAAAAGCAAAAAATTTCAGAATTGCACCTTGCAATGCGGAGAAATTACTGTTTGTGCATTTACAATATTCATTGATTTTTGCCATTGAAAAACGTCCAGAAATGATTGAAGCTACTGACTGAATGAAAGGAGCTGGCATCTCACTCTCTTTGAATCTTCTTTATTATGCTAAGAGGAGCAGGAAAAAGTAAAAAATTTCAGAATTGCACCTTGCAATGCGGAGAAATTACAGTTTGTGCATTTACAATATTCATTGATTTTTGCCATTGAAAAACATCCAGAAATGATTGAAGCTACTGACTGAATGAAAGGAGCTGGCATCTCACTCTCTTTGAATCTTCTTTATCATGCTAAGAGGAGCAGGAAAAAGCAAAAAATTTCAGAATTGCACCTTGCAATGCGGAGAAATTACTGTTTGTGCATTTACAATATTCATTGATTTTTGCCATTGAAAAACATCATGTTATTCATATACCAGAAATGTTTGAAGCTACTGACTGAATGAAAGGAGCTGGCATCTCACTCTCTTTGAATCTTCATTATCATGCTAAGAGGAGCAGGAAAAAGCAAAAAATTTCAGAATTGCACCTTGCAATGTGGAGAAATTACTGTTTGTGCATTTACAATATTCATTGATTTTTAACAATGAAAAACGTCCAGAAATGATTGAATCTACTGACTGAATGAAAGTAGCTGGCATCTCACTCTCTTTGAATCTTCTTTATCATGCTAAGAGGAGCAGGAAAAAGCAAAAAATTTCAGAATTGCACCTTGCAATGCGGAGAAATTACTGTTTGTGCATTTACAATATTCATTGATTTTTGCCATTGAAAAACATCATGTTATTCATATACCAGAAATGTTTGAAGCTACTGACTGAATGAAAGGAGCTGGCATCTCACTCTCTTTGAATCTTCTTTATCATGCTAAGAGGAGCAGGAAAAAGCAAAAAATTTCAGAATTGCACCTTGCAATGCGGAGAAATTACTGTTTGTGCATTTACAATATTCATTGATTTTTGCCATTGAAAAACATCATGTTATTCATATACCAGAAATGTTTGAAGCTACTGACTGAATGAAAGGAGCTGGCATCTCACTCTCTTTGAATCTTCTTTATCATGCTAAGAGGAGCAGGAAAAAGCAAAAAATTTCAGAATTGCACCTTGCAATGTGGAGAAATTACTGTTTGTGCATTTACAATATTCATTGATTTTTGCCATTGAAAAACGTCCAGAAATGATTGAAGCTACTGACTGAATGAAAGGAGCTGGCATCTCACTCTCTTTGAATCTTCTTTATCATGCTAAGAGGAGCAGGAAAAAGCAAAAAATTTCAGAATTGCACCTTGCAATGCGGAGAAATTACTGTTTGTGCATTTACAATATTCATTGATTTTTGCCATTGAAAAACGTCCAGAAATGATTGAAGCTACTGACTGAATGAAAGGAGCTGGCATCTCACTCTCTTTGAATCTTCTTTATCATGCTAAGAGGAGCAGGAAAAAGCAAAAAATTTCAGAATTGCACCTTGCAATGCGGAGAAATTACTGTTTGTGCATTTACAATATTCATTGATTTTTGCCATTGAAAAACATCATGTTATTCATATACCAGAAATGTTTGAAGCTACTGACTGAATGAAAGGAGCTGGCATCTCACTCTCTTTGAATCTTCTTTATCATGCTAAGAGGAGCAGGAAAAAGCAAAAAATTTCAGAATTGCACCTTGCAATGCGGAGAAATTACTGTTTGTGCATTTACAATATTCATTGATTTTTGCCATTGAAAAACGTCCAGAAATGATTGAAGCTACTGACTGAATGAAAGGAGCTGGCATCTCACTCTCTTTGAATCTTGTTTATCATGCTAAGAGGAGCAGGAAAAAGCAAAAAATTTCAGAATTGCACCTTGCAATGCGGAGAAATTACTGTTTGTGCATTTACAATATTCATTGATTTTTGCCATTGAAAAACATCATGTTATTCATATACCAGAAATGATTGAAGCTACTGACTGAATGAAAGGAGCTGGCATCTCACTCTCTTTGAATCTTCTTTATCATGCTAAGAGGAGCAGGAAAAAGTAAAAAATTTCAGAATTGCACCTTGCAATGCGGAGAAATTACTGTTTGTGCATTTATAATATTCAATGATTTTTGCCATTGAAAAACGTCCAGAAATGATTGAAGCTACTGACTGAACGAAAGGAGCTGGCATCTCACTCTCTTTGAATCTTCTTTATCATGCTAAGAGGAGCAGGAAAAAGCAAAAAATTTCAGAATTGCACCTTGCAATGCGGAGAAATTACTGTTTGTGCATTTACAATATTCATTGATTTTTGCCATTGAAAAACATCATGTTATTCATATACCAGAAATGTTTGAAGCTACTGACTGAATGAAAGGAGCTGACATCTCACGCTCTTTGAATCTTCTTTATCATGCTAAGAGGAGCAGGAAAAAGCAAAAAATTTCAGAATTGCACCTTGCAATGCGGAGAAATTACTGTTTGTGCATTTACAATATTCATTGATTTTTGCCATTGAAAAACGTCCAGAATTGATTGAAGCTACTGACTGAATGAAAGGAGCTGGCATCTCACTCTCTTTGAATCTTCTTTATCATGCTAAGAGGAGCAGGAAAAAGCAAAAAATTTCAGAATTGCACCTTGCAATGCGGAGAAATTACTGTTTGTGCATTTACAATATTCATTGATTTTTGCCATTGAAAAACATCATGTTATTCATATACCAGAAATGTTTGAAGCTACTGACTGAATGAAAGGAGCTGGCATCTCACTCTCTTTGAATCTTCTTTATCATGCTAAGAGGAGCAGGAAAAAGCAAAAAATTTCAGAATTGCACCTTGCAATGCGGAGAAATTACTGTTTGTGCATTTACAATATTCATTGATTTTTGCCATTGAAAAACATCATGTTATTCATATACCAGAAATGTTTGAAGCTACTGACTGAATGAAAGGAGCTGGCATCTCACTCTCTTTGAATCTTCTTTATCATGCTAAGAGGAGCAGGGAAAAGCAAAAAATTTCAGAATTGCACCTTGCAATGTGGAGAAATTACTGTTTGTGCATTTACAATATTCATTGATTTTTACCATTGAAAAACGTCCAGAAATGATTGAAGCTACTGACTGAATGAAAGTAGCTGGCATCTCACTCTCTTTGAATCTTCTTTATCATGCTAAGACGAGCAGGAAAAAGCAAAAAATTTCAGACTTGCACCTTGCAATGCGGAGAAATTACTGTTTGTGCATTTACAATATTCATTGATTTTTGCCATTGAAAAACATCATGTTATTCATATACCAGAAATGTTTGAAGCTACTGACTGAATGAAAGGAGCTGGCATCTCACTCTCTTTGAATCTTCTTTATCATGCTAAGAGGAGCAGGAAAAAGCAAAAAATTTCAGAATTGCACCTTGCAATGCGGAGAAATTACTGTTTGTGCATTTACAATATTCATTGATTTTTGCCATTGAAAAACGTCCAGAAATGATTGAAGCTACTGACTGAATGAAAGGAGCTGGCATCTCACTCTCTTTGAATCTTCTTTATCATGCTAAGAGGAGCAGGAAAAAGCAAAAAATTTCAGAATTGCACCTTGCAATGCGGAGAAATTACTGTTTGTGCATTTACAATATTCATTGATTTTTGCCATTAAAAAACGTCCAGAAATTATTGAAGCTACTGACTGAATGAAAGGAGCTGGCATCTCACTCTCTTTGAATCTTCTTTATCATGCTAAGAGGAGCAGGAAAAAGCAAAAAATTTCAGAATTGCACCTTGCAATGCGGAGAAATTACTGTTTGTGCATTTACAATATTCATTGATTTTTGCCATTGAAAAACATGTTATTCATATACCAGAAATGTTTGAAGCTACTGACTGAATGAAAGGAGCTGGCACCTCACTCTTTGAATCTTCTTTATCATGCTAAGAGGAGCAGGAAAAAGCAAAAAATTTCAGAATTGCACCTTGCAATGTGGAGAAATTACTGTTTGTGCATTTACAATATTCATTGATTTTTACCATTGAAAAACGTCCAGAAATGATTGAAGCTACTGACTGAATGAAAGTAGCTGGCATCTCACTCTCTTTGAATCTTCTTTATCATGCTAAGACGAGCAGGAAAAAGCAAAAAATTTCAGACTTGCACCTTGCAATGCGGAGAAATTACTGTTTGTGCATTTACAATATTCATTGATTTTTGCCATTGAAAAACATCATGTTATTCATATACCAGAAATGTTTGAAGCTACTGACTGAATGAAAGGAGCTGGCATCTCACTCTCTTTGAATCTTCTTTATCATGCTAAGAGGAGCAGGAAAAAGCAAAAAATTTCAGAATTGCACCTTGCAATGCGGAGAAATTACTGTTTGTGCATTTACAATATTCATTGATTTTTGCCATTGAAAAACGTCCAGAAATGATTGAAGCTACTGACTGAATGAAAGGAGCTGGCATCTCACTCTCTTTGAATCTTCTTTATCATGCTAAGAGGAGCAGGAAAAAGCAAAAAATTTCAGAATTGCACCTTGCAATGCGGAGAAATTACTGTTTGTGCATTTACAATATTCATTGATTTTTGCCATTGAAAAACGTCCAGAAATGATTGAAGCTACTGACTGAATGAAAGGAGCTGGCATCTCACTCTCTTTGAATCTTCTTTATCATGCTAAGAGGAGCAGGAAAAAGCAAAAAATTTCAGAATTGCACCTTGCAATGCGGAGAAATTACTGTTTGTGCATTTACAATATTCATTGATTTTTGCCATTGAAAAACATGTTATTCATATACCAGAAATGTTTGAAGCTACTGACTGAATGAAAGGAGCTGGCACCTCACTCTCTTTGAATCTTCTTTATCATGCTAAGAGGAGCGGGAAAAAGCAAAAAATTTCAGAATTGCACCTTGCAATGCGGAGAAATTACTGTTTGTGCATTTACAATATTCATTGATTTTTGCCATTGAAAAACGTCCAGAAATGATTGAAGGTACTGACTGAATGAAAGGAGCTGGCATCTCACTCTCTTTGAATCTTCTTTATCATGCTAAGAGGAGCAGGAAAAAGCAAAAAATTTCAGAATTGCACCTTGCAATGCGGAGAAATTACTGTTTGTGCATTTACAAAATTCATTGATTTTTGCCATTGAAAAACGTCCAGAAATGATTGAAGCTACTGACTGAATGAAAGGAGCTGGCATCTCACTCTCTTTGAATCTTCTTTATCATGCTAAGAGGAGCAGGAAAAAGCAAAAAATTTCAGAATTGCACCTTGCAATGCAGAGAAATTACAGTTTGTGCATTTACAATATTCATTGATTTTTGCCATTGAGAAACGTCCAGAAATGATTGAAGCTACTGACTGAATGAAAGGAGCTGGCATCTCACTCTCTTTGAATCTTTATCATGCTAAGAGGAGCAGGAAAAAGCAAAAAATTTCAGAATTGCACCTTGCAATGCGGAGAAATTACTGTTTGTGCATTTACAATATTCATTGATTTTTGCCATTGAAAAACATCATGTTATTCATATACCAGAAATGTTTGAAGCTACTGACTGAATGAAAGGAGCTGGCATCTCACTCTCTTTGAATCTTCTTTATCATGCTAAGAGGAGCAGGAAAAAGCAAAAAATTTCAGAATTGCACCTTGCAATGTGGAGAAATTACTGTTTGTGCATTTACAATATTCATTGATTTTTACCATTGAAAAACGTCCAGAAATGATTGAAGCTACTGACTGAATGAAAGTAGCTGGCATCTCACTCTCTTTGAATCTTCTTTATCATGCTAAGAGGAGCAGGAAAAAGCAAAAAATTTCAGACTTGCACCTTGCAATGCGGAGAAATTACTGTTTGTGCATTTACAATATTCATTGATTTTTGCCATTGAAAAACATCATGTTATTGATATACCAGAAATGTTTGAAGCTACTGACTGAATGAAAGGAGCTGGCATCTCACTCTCTTTGAATCTTCTTTATCATGCTAAGAGGAGCAGGAAAAAGCAAAAAATTTCAGAATTGCACCTTGCAATGCGGAGAAATTACTGTTTGTGCATTTACAATATTCATTGATTTTTTCCATTGAAAAACATCATGTTATTCATATACCAGAAATGTTTGAAGCTACTGACTGAATGAAAGGAGCTGGCATCTCAATCTCTTTGAATCTTCTTTATCATGCTAAGAGGAGCAGGAAAAAGCAAAAAACTTCAGAATTGCACCTTGCAATGTGGAGAAATTACTGTTTGTGCATTTACAATATTCATTGATTTTTACCATTGAAAAACGTCCAGAAATGATTGAAGCTACTGACTGAATGAAAGTAGCTGGCATCTCACTCTCTTTGAATCTTCTTTATCATGCTAAGAGGAGCAGGAAAAAGCAAAAAATTTCAGACTTGCACCTTGCAATGCGGAGAAATTACTGTTTGTGCATTTACAATATTCATTGATTTTTGCCATTGAAAACATCATGTTATTCATATACCAGAAATGTTTGAAGCTACTGACTGAATGAAAGGAGCTGGCATCTCACGCTCTTTGAATCTTCTTTATCATGCTAAGAGGAGCAGGAAAAAGCAAAAAATTTCAGAATTGCACCTTGCAATGCGGAGAAATTACTGTTTGTGCATTTACAATATTCATTGATTTTTGCCATTGAAAAACATCATGTTATTCAAATACCAGAAATGTTTGAAGCTACTGACTGAATGAAAGGAGCTGACATCTCACTCTCTTTGAATCTTCTTTATCATGCTAAGAGGAGCAGGAAAAAGCAAAAAATTTCAGAATTGCACCTTGCAATGCGGAGAAATTACTGTTTGTGCATTTACAATATTCATTGATTTTTGCCATTGAAAAACGTCCAGAAATGATTGAAGCTACTGACTGAATAAAAGGAGCTGGCATCTCACTCTCTTTGAATCATGCTAAGAGGAGCAGGAAAAAGCAAAAAATTTCAGAATTGCACCTTGCAATGCGGAGAAATTACTGTTTGTGCATTTACAATATTCATTGATTTTTGCCATTGAAAAACATCATGTTATTCATATACCAGAAATGTTTGAAGCTACTGACTGAATGAAAGGAGCTGGCATCTCACTCTCTTTGAATCTTCTTTATCATGCTAAGAGGAGCAGGAAAAAGCAAAAAATTTTAGAATTGCACCTTGCAATGTGGAGAAATTACTGTTTGTGCATTTACAATATTCATTGATTTTTACCATTGAAAAACGTCCAGAAATGATTGAAGCTACTGACTGAATGAAAGTAGCTGGCATCTCACTCTCTTTGAATCTTCTTTATCATGCTAAGAGGAGCAGGAAAAAGCAAAAAATTTCAGAATTGCACCTTGCAATGCGGAGAAATTACTGTTTGTGCATTTACAATATTCATTGATTTTTGCCATTGAAAAACGTCCAGAAATGATTGAAGCTACTGACTGAATGAAAGGAGCTGGCATCTCACTCTCTTTGAATCTTCTTTATCATGCTAAGAGGAGCAGGAAAAAGCAAAAAATTTCAGAATTGCACCTTGCAATGCGGAGAAATTACTGTTTGTGCATTTACAATATTCATTGATTTTTGCCATTGAAAAACATGTTATTCATATACCAGAAATGTTTGAAGCTACTGACTGAATGAAAGGAGCTGGCACCTCAATCTCTTTGAATCTTCTTTATCATGCTAAGAGGAGCGGGAAAAAGCAAAAAATTTCAGAATTGCACCTTGCAATGCGGAGAAATTACTGTTTGTGCATTTACAATATTCATTGATTTTTGCCATTGAAAAACGTCCAGAAATGATTGAAGGTACTGACTGAATGAAAGGAGCTGGCATCTCACTCTCTTTGAATCTTCTTTATCATGCTAAGAGGAGCAGGAAAAAGCAAAAAATTTCAGAATTGCACCTTGCAATGCGGAGAAATTACTGTTTGTGCATTTACAATATTCATTGATTTTTGCCATTGAAAAACGTCCAGAAATGATTGAAGCTACTGACTGAATGAAAGGAGCTGGCATCTCACTCTCTTTGAATCTTCTTTATCATGCTAAGAGGAGCAGGAAAAAGCAAAAAATTTCAGAATTGCACCTTGCAATGCGGAGAAATTACTGTTTGTGCATTTACAATATTCATTGATTTTTGCCATTGAAAAACATCCAGAAATGATTGAAGCTACTGACTGAATGAAAGGAGCTGGCATCTCACTCTCTTTGAATCTTCTTTATCATGCTAAGAGGAGCAGGAAAAAGCAAAAAATTTCAGAATTGCACCTTGCAATGCGGAGAAATTACTGTTTGTGCATTTACAATATTCATTGATTTTTGCCATTGAAAAACATCATGTTATTCATATACCAGAAATGTTTGAAGCTACTGACTGAATGAAAGGAGCTGGCATCTCACTCTCTTTGAATCTTCTTTATCATGCTAAGAGGAGCAGGAAAAAGCAAAAAATTTCAGAATTGCACCTTGCAATGTGGAGAAATTACTGTTTGTGCATTTACAATATTCATTGATTTTTACCATTGAAAAACGTCCAGAAATGATTGAAGCTACTGACTGAATGAAAGTAGCTGGCATCTCACTCTCTTTGAATCTTCTTTATCATGCTAAGAGGAGCAGGAAAAAGCAAAAAATTTCAGACTTGCACCTTGCAATGCGGAGAAATTACTGTTTGTGCATTTACAATATTCATTGATTTTTGCCATTGAAAAACATCATGTTATTCATATACCAGAAATGTTTGAAGCTACTGACTGAATGAAAGGAGCTGGCATCTCACTCTCTTTGAATCTTCTTTATCATGCTAAGAGGAGCAGGAAAAAGCAAAAAATTTCAGAATTGCACCTTGCAATGCGGAGAAATTACTGTTTGTGCATTTACAATATTCATTGATTTTTGCCATTGAAAAACATAATGTTATTCATATACCAGAAATGTTTGAAGCTACTGACTGAATGAAAGGAGCTGGCATCTCAATCTCTTTGAATCTTCTTTATCATGCTAAGAGGAGCATGAAAAAGCAAAAAATTTCAGAATTGCACCTTGCAATGTGGAGAAATTACTGTTTGTGCATTTACAATATTCATTGATTTTTGCCATTGAAAAACGTCCAGAAATGATTGAAGCTACTGACTGAATGAAAGGAGCTGGCATCTCACTCTCTTTGAATCTTCTTTATCATGCTAAGAGGAGCAGAAAAAAGCAAAAAATTTCAGACTTGCACCTTGCAATGCGGAGAAATTACTGTTTGTGCATTTACAATATTCATTGATTTTTGCCATTGAAAAACATCATGTTATTCATATACCAGAAATGTTTGAAGCTACTGACTGAATGAAAGGAGCTGGCATCTCACTCTCTTTGAATCTTCTTTATCATGCTAAGAGGAGCAGGAAAAAGCAAAAAATTTCAGAATTGCACCTTGCAATGCGGAGAAATTACTGTTTGTGCATTTACAATATTCATTGATTTTTGCCATTGAAAAACGTCCAGAAATGATTGAAGGTACTGACTGAATGAAAGGAGCTGGCATCTCACTCTCTTTGAATCTTCTTTATCATGCTAAGAGGAGCAGGAAAAAGCAAAAAATTTCAGAATTGCAACTTGCAATGCGGAGAAATTACTGTTTGTGCATTTACAATATTCATTGATTTTTGCCATTGAAAAACGTCCAGAAATGATTGAAGCTACTGACTGAATGAAAGGAGCTGGCATCTCACTCTCTTTGAATCTTCTTTATCATGCTAAGTGGAGCAGGAAAAAGCAAAAAATTTCAGAATTGCACCTTGCAATGCGGAGAAATTACAGTTTGTGCATTTCCAATATTCATTGATTTTTGCCATTGAAAAACGTCCAGAAATGATTGAAGCTACTGACTGAATGAAAGGAGCTGGCATCTCACTCTCTTTGAATCTTCTTTATCATGCTAAGAGGAGCAGGAAAAAGCAAAAAATTTCAGAATTGCACCTTGCAATGCGGAGAAATTACTGTTTGTGCATTTACAATATTCGTTGATTTTTGCCATTGAAAAACGTCCAGAAATGATTGAAGCTACTGACTGAATGAAAGGAGCTGGCATCTCACTCTCTTTGAATCTTCTTTATCATGCTAAGAGGAGCAGGAAAAAGCAAAAAATTTCAGAATTGCACCTTGCAATGCGGAGAAATTACAGTTTGTGCATTTACAATATTCATTGATTTTTGCCATTGAAAAACGTCCAGAAATGATTGAAGCTACTGACTGAATGAAAGGAGCTGGCATCTCACTCTCTTTGAATCTTCTTTATCATGCTAAGAGGAGCAGGAAAAAGCAAAAAATTTCAGAATTGCACCTTGCAATGCGGAGAATTTACTGTTTGTGCATTTACAATATTCATTGATTTTTGCCATTGAAAAACATGTTATTCATATACCAGAAATGTTTGAAGCTCCTGACTGAATGAAAGGAGCTGGCACCTCACTCTCTTTGAATCTTCTTTATCATGCTAAGAGGAGCAGGAAAAAGCAAAAAATTTCAGAATTGCACCTTGCAATACGGAGAAATTACTGTTTGTGCATTTACAATATTCATTGATTTTTGCCATTGAAAAACGTCCAGAAATGATTGAAGCTACTGACTGAATGAAAGGAGCTGGCATCTCACTCTCTTTGAATCTTCTTTATCATGCTAAGAGGAGCAGGAAAAAGCAAAAAATTTCAGAATTGCACCTTGCAATGCGGAGAAATTACTGTTTGTGCATTTACAATATTCATTGATTTTTGCCATTGAAAAATGTCCAGAAATGATTGAAGCTACTGACTGAATGAAAGGAGCTGGCATCTCACTCTCTTTGAATCTTCTTTATCATGCTAAGAGGAGCAGGAAAAAGCAAAAAATTTCAGAATTGCGCCTTGCAATGCGGAGAAATTACTGTTTGTGCATTTACAAAATTCATTGATTTTTGCCATTGAAAAACATTATGTTATTCATATACCAGAAATGATTGAAGCTACTGACTGAAGGAAAGGAGCTGGCATATCACTCTCTTTGAATCTTCTTTATCATGCTAAGAGGAGCAGGAAAAAGCAAAAAATTTCAGAATTGCACCTTGCAATGCGGAGAATTTACTGTTTGTGCATTTACAATATTCATTGATTTTTGCCATTGAAAAACGTCCAGAAATTATTGAAGCTACTGACTGAATGAAAGGAGCTGGCATCTCACTCTCTTTGAATCTTCTTTATCATGCTAAGAGGAGCAGGAAAAAGCAAAAAATTTCAGAATTGCACCTTGCAATGCGGAGAAATTACAGTTTGTGCATTTACAATATTCATTGATTTTTGCCATTGAAAAACGTCCAGAAATGATTGAAGCTACTGACTGAATGAAAGGAGCTGGCATCTCACTCTCTTTGAATCTTCTTTATCATGCTAAGAGGAGCAGGAAAAAGCAAAAAATTTCAGAATTGCACCTTGCAATGCGGAGAAATTACTGTTTGTGCATTTACAATATTCGTTGATTTTTGCCATTGAAAAACGTCCAGAAATGATTCAAGCTACTGACTGAATGAAAGGAGCTGGCATCTCACTCTCTTTGAATCTTCTTTATCATGCTAAGAGGAGCAGGAAAAAGCAAAAAATTTCAGAATTGCACCTTGCAATGCGGAGAAATTACTGTTTGTGCATTTACAATATTCATTGATTTTTGCCATTGAAAAACATCATGTTATTCATATACCAGAAATGTTTGAAGCTACTGACTGAATGAAAGGAGCTGGCATCTCACTCTCTTTGAATCTTCTTTATCATGCTAAGAGGAGCAGGAAAAAGCAAAAAATTTCAGAATTGCACCTTGCAATGCGGAGAAATTACTGTTTGTGCATTTACAATATTCATTGATTTTTGCCATTGAAAAACATAATGTTATTCATATACCAGAAATGTTTAAAGCTACTGACTGAATGAAAGGAGCTGGCATCTCAATCTCTTTGAATCTTCTTTATCATGCTAAGAGGAGCATAAAAAAGCAAAAAATTTCAGAATTGCACCTTGCAATGTGGAGAAATTACTGTTTGTGCATTTACAATATTCATTGATTTTTACCATTGAAAAACATCCAGAAATGATTGAAGCTACTGACTGAATGAAAGTAGCTGGCATCTCACTCTCTTTGAATCTTCTTTATCATACTAAGAGGAGCAGGAAAAAGCAAAAAATTTCAGACTTGCACCTTGCAATGCGGAGAAATTACTGTTTGTGCATTTACAATATTCATTGATTTTTGCCATTGAAAAACATCATGTTATTCATATACCAGAAATGTTTGAAGCTACTGACTGAATGAAAGGAGCTGGCATCTCACTCTCTTTGAATCTTCTTTATCATGCTAAGAGGAGCAGAAAAAAGCAAAAAATTTCAGACTTGCACCTTGCAATGCGGAGAAATTACTGTTTGTGCATTTACAATATTCATTGATTTTTGCCATTGAAAAACATCATGTTATTCATATACCAGAAATGTTTGAAGCTACTGACTGAATGAAAGGAGCTGGCATCTCACTCTCTTTGAATCTTCTTTATCATGCTAAGAGGAGCAGGAAAAAGCAAAAAATTTCAGAATTGCACCTTGCAATGCGGAGAAATTACTGTTTGTGCATTTACAATATTCATTGATTTTTGCCATTGAAAAACGTCCAGAAATGATTGAAGGTACTGACTGAATGAAAGGAGCTGGCATCTCACTCTCTTTGAATCTTCTTTATCATGCTAAGAGGAGCAGGAAAAAGCAAAAAATTTCAGAATTGCAACTTGCAATGCGGAGAAATTACTGTTTGTGCATTTACAATATTCATTGATTTTTGCCATTGAAAAACGTTCAGAAATGATTGAAGCTACTGACTGAATGAAAGGAGCTGGCATCTCACTCTCTTTGAATCTTCTTTATCATGCTAAGTGGAGCAGGAAAAAGCAAAAAATTTCAGAATTGCACCTTGCAATGCGGAGAAATTACAGTTTGTGCATTTACAATATTCATTGATTTTTGCCATTGAAAAACGTCCAGAAATGATTGAAGCTACTGACTGAATGAAAGGAGCTGGCATCTCACTCTCTTTGAATCTTCTTTATCATGCTAAGAGGAGCAGGAAAAAGCAAAAAATTTCAGACTTGCACCTTGCAATGCGGAGAAATTACTGTTTGTGCATTTACAATATTCGTTGATTTTTGCCATTGAAAAACGTCCAGAAATGATTGAAGCTACTGACTGAATGAAAGGAGCTGGCATCTCACTCTCTTTGAATCTTCTTTATCATGCTAAGAGGAGCAGGAAAAAGCAAAAAATTTCAGAATTGCACCTTGCAATGCGGAGAAATTACAGTTTGTGCATTTACAATATTCATTGATTTTTGCCATTGAAAAACGTCCAGAAATGATTGAAGCTACTGACTGAATGAAAGGAGCTGGCATCTCACTCTCTTTGAATCTTCTTTATCATGCTAAGAGGAGCAGGAAAAAGCAAAAAATTTCAGAATTGCACCTTGCAATGCGGAGAATTTACTGTTTGTGCATTTACAATATTCATTGATTTTTGCCATTGAAAAACATGTTATTCATATACCAGAAATGTTTGAAGCTCCTGACTGAATGAAAGGAGCTGGCACCTCACTCTCTTTGAATCTTCTTTATCATGCTAAGAGGAGCAGGAAAAAGCAAAAAATTTCAGAATTGCACCTTGCAATGCGGAGAAATTACTGTTTGTGCATTCACAATATTCATTGATTTTTGCCATTGAAAAACGTCCAGAAATGATTGAAGCTACTGACTGAATGAAAGGAGCTGGCATCTCACTCTCTTTGAATCTTCTTTATCATGCTAAGAGGAGCAGGAAAAAGCAAAAAATTTCAGAATTGCACCTTGCAATGCGGAGAAATTACTGTTTGTGCATTTACAATATTCATTGATTTTTGCCATTGAAAAATGTCCAGAAATGATTGAAGCTACTGACTGAATGAAAGGAGCTGGCATCTCACTCTCTTTGAATCTTCTTTATCATGCTAAGAGGAGCAGGAAAAAGAAAAAATTTCAGAATTGCGCCTTGCAATGCGGAGAAATTACTGTTTGTGCATTTACAAAATTCATTGATTTTTGCCATTGAAAAACATCATGTTATTCATATACCAGAAATGATTGAAGCTACTGACTGAAGGAAAGGAGCTGGCATCTCACTCTCTTTGAATCTTCTTTATCATGCTAAGAGGAGCAGGAAAAAGCAAAAAATTTCAGAATTGCAACTTGCAATGCGGAGAATTTACTGTTTGTGCATTTACAATATTCATTGATTTTTGCCATTGAAAAACGTCCAGAAATGATTGAAGCTACTGACTGAATGAAAGGAGCTGGCATCTCACTCTCTTTGAATCTTCTTTATCATGCTAAGAGGAGCAGGAAAAAGCAAAAAATTTCAGAATTGCACCTTGCAATGCGGAGAAATTACAGTTTGTGCATTTACAATATTCATTGATTTTTGCCATTGAAAAACGTCCAGAAATGATTGAAGCTACTGACTGAATGAAAGGAGCTGGCATCTCACTCTCTTTGAATCTTCTTTATCATGCCAAGAGGAGCAGGAAAAAGCAAAAAATTTCAGAATTGCACCTTGCAATGCGGAGAAATTACTGTTTGTGCATTTACAATATTCGTTGATTTTTGCCATTGAAAAACGTCCAGAAATGATTGAAGCTACTGACTGAATGAAAGGAGCTGGCATCTCACTCTCTTTGAATCTTCTTTATCATGCTAAGAGGAGCAGGAAAAAGCAAAAAATTTCAGAATTGCACCTTGCAATGCGGAGAAATTACAGTTTGTGCATTTACAATATTCATTGATTTTTGCCATTGAAAAACGTCCAGAAATGATTGAAGCTACTGACTGAATGAAAGGAGCTGGCATCTCACTCTCTTTGAATCTTCTTTATCATGCTAAGAGGAGCAGGAAAAAGCAAAAAATTTCAGAATTGCACCTTGCAATGCGGAGAAATTACTGTTTGTGCATTTACAATATTCATTGATTTTTGCCATTGAAAAACGTCCAGAAATGATTGTAGCTACTGACTGAATGAAAGGAGCTGGCATCTCACTCTCTTTGAATCTTCTTTATCATGCTAAGAGGAGCAGGAAAAAGCAAAAAATTTCAGAATTGCACCTTGCAATGCGGAGAAATTACTGTTTGTGCATTTACAATATTCATTGATTTTTGCCATTGAAAAACATCATGTTATTCATATACCAGAAATGTTTGAAGCTACTGACTGAATGAAAGGAGCTGACATCTCACTCTCTTTGAATCTTCTTTATCATGCTAAGAGGAGCAGGAAAAAGCAAAAAATTTCAGAATTGCACCTTGCAATGCGGAGAAATTACTGTTTGTGCATTTACAATATTCATTGATTTTTGCCATTGAAAAACGTCCAGAAATGATTGAAGCTACTGACTGAATGAAAGGAGCTGGCATCTCACTCTCTTTGAATCATGCTAAGAGGAGCAGGAAAAAGCAAAAAATTTCAGAATTGCACCTTGCAATGCGGAGAAATTACTGTTTGTGCATTTACAATATTCATTGATTTTTGCCATTGAAAAACATCATGTTATTCATATACCAGAAATGTTTGAAGCTACTGACTGAATGAAAGGAGCTGGCATCTCACTCTCTTTGAATCTTCTTTATCATGCTAAGAGGAGCAGGAAAAAGCAAAAAATTTTAGAATTGCACCTTGCAATGTGGAGAAATTACTGTTTGTGCATTTACAATATTCATTGATTTTTACCATTGAAAAACGTCCAGAAATGATTGAAGCTACTGACTGAATGAAAGTAGCTGGCATCTCACTCTCTTTGAATCTTCTTTATCATGCTAAGAGGAGCAGGAAAAAGCAAAAAATTTCAGACTTGCACCTTGCAATGCGGAGAAATTACTGTTTGTGCATTTACAATATTCATTGATTTTTGCCATTGAAAAACATCATGTTATTCATATACCAGAAATGTTTGAAGCTACTGACTGAATGAAAGGAGCTGGCATCTCACTCTCTTTGAATCTTCTTTATCATGCTAAGAGGAGCAGGAAAAAGCAAAAAATTTCAGAATTGCACCTTGCAATGCGGAGAAATTACTGTTTGTGCATTTACAATATTCATTGATTTTTGCCATTGAAAAACGTCCAGAAATGATTGAAGCTACTGACTGAATGAAAGGAGCTGGCATCTCACTCTCTTTGAATCTTCTTTATCATGCTAAGAGGAGCAGGAAAAAGCAAAAAATTTCAGAATTGCACCTTGCAATGCGGAGAAATTACTGTTTGTGCATTTACAATATTCATTGATTTTTGCCATTGAAAAACGTCCAGAAATGATTGAAGCTACTGACTGAATGAAAGGAGCTGGCATCTCACTCTCTTTGAATCTTCTTTATCATGCTAAGAGGAGCAGGAAAAAGCAAAAAATTTCAGAATTGCACCTTGCAATGCGGAGAAATTACTGTTTGTGCATTTACAATATTCATTGATTTTTGCCATTGAAAAACATGTTATTCATATACCAGAAATGTTTGAAGCTACTGACTGAATGAAAGGAGCTGGCACCTCAATCTCTTTGAATCTTCTTTATCATGCTAAGAGGAGCGGGAAAAAGCAAAAAATTTCAGAATTGCACCTTGCAATGCGGAGAAATTACTGTTTGTGCATTTACAATATTCATTGATTTTTGCCATTGAAAAACGTCCAGAAATGATTGAAGGTACTGACTGAATGAAAGGAGCTGGCATCTCACTCTCTTTGAATCTTCTTTATCATGCTAAGAGGAGCAGGAAAAAGCAAAAAATTTCAGAATTGCACCTTGCAATGCGGAGAAATTACTGTTTGTGCATTTACAATATTCATTGATTTTTGCCATTGAAAAACGTCCAGAAATGATTGAAGCTACTGACTGAATGAAAGGAGCTGGCATCTCACTCTCTTTGAATCTTCTTTATCATGCTAAGAGGAGCAGGAAAAAGCAAAAAATTTCAGAATTGCACCTTGCAATGCGGAGAAATTACTGTTTGTGCATTTACAATATTCATTGATTTTTGCCATTGAAAAACATCCAGAAATGATTGAAGCTACTGACTGAATGAAAGGAGCTGGCATCTCACTCTCTTTGAATCTTCTTTATCATGCTAAGAGGAGCAGGAAAAAGCAAAAAATTTCAGAATTGCACCTTGCAATGCGGAGAAATTACTGTTTGTGCATTTACAATATTCATTGATTTTTGCCATTGAAAAACATCATGTTATTCATATACCAGAAATGTTTGAAGCTACTGACTGAATGAAAGGAGCTGGCATCTCACTCTCTTTGAATCTTCTTTATCATGCTAAGAGGAGCAGGAAAAAGCAAAAAATTTCAGAATTGCACCTTGCAATGTGGAGAAATTACTGTTTGTGCATTTACAATATTCATTGATTTTTACCATTGAAAAAGTCCAGAAATGATTGAAGCTACTGACTGAATGAAAGTAGCTGGCATCTCACTCTCTTTGAATCTTCTTTATCATGCTAAGAGGAGCAGGAAAAAGCAAAAAATTTCAGACTTGCACCTTGCAATGCGGAGAAATTACTATTTGTGCATTTACAATATTCATTAATTTTTGCCATTGAAAAACATCATGTTATTCATATACCAGAAATGTTTGAAGCTACGGACTGAATGAAAGGAGCTGGCATCTCACTCTCTTTGAATCTTCTTTATCATGCTAAGAGGAGCAGAAAAAAGCAAAAAATTTCAGACTTGCACCTTGCAATGCGGAGAAATTACTGTTTGTGCATTTACAATATTCATTGATTTTTGCCATTGAAAAACATCATGTTATTCATATACCAGAAATGTTTGAAGCTACTGACTGAATGAAAGGAGCTGGCATCTCACTCTCTTTGAATCTTCTTTATCATGCTAAGAGGAGCAGGAAAAAGCAAAAAATTTCAGAATTGCACCTTGCAATGCGGAGAAATTACTGTTTGTGCATTTACAATATTCATTGATTTTTGCCATTGAAAAACGTCCAGAAATGATTGAAGGTACTGACTGAATGAAAGGAGCTGGCATCTCACTCTCTTTGAATCTTCTTTATCATGCTAAGAGGAGCAGGAAAAAGCAAAAAATTTCAGAATTGCAACTTGCAATGCGGAGAAATTACTGTTTGTGCATTTACAATATTCATTGATTTTTGCCATTGAAAAACGTCCAGAAATGATTGAAGCTACTGACTGAATGAAAGGAGCTGGCATCTCACTCTCTTTGAATCTTCTTTATCATGCTAAGTGGAGCAGGAAAAAGCAAAAAATTTCAGAATTGCACCTTGCAATGCGGAGAAATTACAGTTTGTGCATTTACAATATTCATTGATTTTTGCCATTGAAAAACGTCCAGAAATGATTGAAGCTACTGACTGAATGAAAGGAGCTGGCATCTCACTCTCTTTGAATCTTCTTTATCATGCTAAGAGGAGCAGGAAAAAGCAAAAAATTTCAGAATTGCACCTTGCAATGCGGAGAAATTACTGTTTGTGCATTTACAATATTCGTTGATTTTTGCCATTGAAAAACGTCCAGAAATGATTGAAGCTACTGACTGAATGAAAGGAGCTGGCATCTCACTCTCTTTGAATCTTCTTTATCATGCTAAGAGGAGCAGGAAAAAGCAAAAAATTTCAGAATTGCACCTTGCAATGCGGAGAAATTACAGTTTGTGCATTTACAATATTCATTGATTTTTGCCATTGAAAAACGTCCAGAAATGATTGAAGCTACTGACTGAATGAAAGGAGCTGGCATCTCACTCTCTTTGAATCTTCTTTATCATGCTAAGAGGAGCAGGAAAAAGCAAAAAATTTCAGAATTGCACCTTGCAATGCGGAGAATTTACTGTTTGTGCATTTACAATATTCATTGATTTTTGCCATTGAAAAACATGTTATTCATATACCAGAAATGTTTGAAGCTCCTGACTGAATGAAAGGAGCTGGCATCTCACTCTCTTTGAATCTTCTTTATCATGCTAAGAGGAGCAGGAAAAAGCAAAAAATTTCAGAATTGCACCTTGCAATGCGGAGAAATTACTGTTTGTGCATTTACAATATTCATTGATTTTTGCCATTGAAAAATGTCCAGAAATGATTGAAGCTACTGACTGAATGAAAGGAGCTGGCATCTCACTCTCTTTGAATCTTCTTTATCATGCTAAGAGGAGCAGGAAAAAGCAAAAAATTTCAGAATTGCGCCTTGCAATGCGGAGAAATTACTGTTTGTGCATTTACAAAATTCATTGATTTTTGCCATTGAAAAACATCATGTTATTCATATACCAGAAATGATTGAAGCTACTGACTGAATGAAAGGAGCTGGCATCTCACTCTCTTTGAATCTTCTTTATCATGCTAAGAGGAGCAGGAAAAAGCAAAAAATTTCAGAATTGCACCTTGCAATGCGGAGAAATTACTGTTTGTGCATTTACAATATTCATTGATTTTTGCCATTGAAAAACATCCAGAAATGATTGAAACTACTGACTGAATGAAAGGAGCTGGCATCTCACTCTCTTTGAATCTTCTTTATCATGCTAAGAGGAGCAGGAAAAAGCAAAAAATTTCAGAATTGCACCTTGCAATGCGGAGAAATTACTGTTTGTGCATTTACAATATTCATTGATTTTTGCCATTGAAAAACATCATGTTATTCATATACCAGAAATGTTTGAAGCTACTGACTGAATGAAAGGAGCTGGCATCTCACTCTCTTTGAATCTTCTTTATCATGCTAAGAGGAGCAGGAAAAAGCAAAAAATTTCAGAATTGCACCTTGCAATGTGGAGAAATTACTGTTTGTGCATTTACAATATTCATTGATTTTTACCATTAAAAAACGTCCAGAAATGATTGAAGCTACTGACTGAATGAAAGTAGCTGGCATCTCACTCTCTTTGAATCTTCTTTATCATGCTAAGAGGAGCAGGAAAAAGCAAAAAATTTCAGAATTGCACCTTGCAATGCGGAGAAATTACTGTTTGTGCATTTACAATATTCATTAATTTTTGCCATTGAAAAACATCATGTTATTCATATACCAGAAATGTTTGAAGCTACTGACTGAATGAAAGGAGCTGGCATCTCACTCTCTGAATCTTCTTTATCATGCTAAGAGGAGCAGAAAAAAGCAAAAAATTTCAGACTTGCACCTTGCAATGCGGAGAAATTACTGTTTGTGCATTTACAATATTCATTGATTTTTGCCATTGAAAAACATCATGTTATTCATATACCAGAAATGTTTGAAGCTACTGACTGAATGAAAGGAGCTGGCATCTCACTCTCTTTGAATCTTCTTTATCATGCTAAGAGGAGCAGGAAAAAGCAAAAAATTTCAGAATTGCACCTTGCAATGCGGAGAAATTACTGTTTGTGCATTTACAATATTCATTGATTTTTGCCATTGAAAAACGTCCAGAAATGATTGAAGGTACTGACTGAATGAAAGGAGCTGGCATCTCACTCTCTTTGAATCTTCTTTATCATGCTAAGAGGAGCAGGAAAAAGCAAAAAATTTCAGAATTGCACCTTGCAATGCGGAGAAATTACAGTTTGTGCATTTACAATATTCATTGATTTTTGCCATTGAAAAACGTCCAGAAATGATTGAAGCTACTGACTGAATGAAAGGAGCTGGCATCTCACTCTCTTTGAATCTTCTTTATCATGCTAAGAGGAGCAGGAAAAAGCAAAAAATTTCAGAATTGCACCTTGCAATGCGGAGAAATTACTGTTTGTGCATTTACAATATTCGTTGATTTTTGCCATTGAAAAACGTCCAGAAATGATTGAAGCTACTGACTGAATGAAAGGAGCTGGCATCTCACTCTCTTTGAATCTTCTTTATCATGCTAAGAGGAGCAGGAAAAAGCAAAAAATTTCAGAATTGCACCTTGCAATGCGGAGAAATTACTGTTTGTGCATTTACAATATTCATTGATTTTTGCCATTGAAAAACATCATGTTATTCATATACCAGAAATGTTTGAAGCTACTGACTGAATGAAAGGAGCTGGCATCTCACTCTCTTTGAATCTTCTTTATCATGCTAAGAGGAGCAGGAAAAAGCAAAAAATTTCAGAATTGCACCTTGCAATGCGGAGAAATTACTGTTTGTGCATTTACAATATTCATTGATTTTTGCCATTGAAAAACATAATGTTATTCATATACCAGAAATGTTTGAAGCTACTGACTGAATGAAAGGAGCTGGCATCTCAATCTCTTTGAATCTTCTTTATCATGCTAAGAGGAGCATGAAAAAGCAAAAAATTTCAGAATTGCACCTTGCAATGTCGAGGAATTACTGTTTGTGCATTTACAATATTCATTGATTTTTACCATTGAAAAACGTCCAGAAATGATTGAAGCTACTGACTGAATGAAAGTAGCTGGCATCTCACTCTCTTTGAATCTTCTTTATCATGCTAAGAGGAGCAGGAAAAAGCAAAAAATTTCAGACTTGCACCTTGCAATGCGGAGAAATTACTGTTTGTGCATTTACAATATTCATTGATTTTTGCCATTGAAAAACATCATGTTATTCATATACCAGAAATGTTTGAAGCTACTGACTGAATGAAAGGAGCTGGCATCTCACTCTCTTTGAATCTTCTTTATCATGCTAAGAGGAGCAGAAAAAAGCAAAAAATTTCAGACTTGCACCTTGCAATGCGGAGAAATTACTGTTTGTGCATTTACAATATTCATTGATTTTTGCCATTGAAAAACATCATGTTATTCATATACCAGAAATGTTTGAAGCTACTGACTGAATGAAAGGAGCTGGCATCTCACTCTCTTTGAATCTTCTTTATCATGCTAAGAGGAGCAGGAAAAAGCAAAAAATTTCAGAATTGCACCTTGCAATGCGGAGAAATTACTGTTTGTGCATTTACAATATTCATTGATTTTTGCCATTGAAAAACGTCCAGAAATGATTGAAGGTACTGACTGAATGAAAGGAGCTGGCATCTCACTCTCTTTGAATCTTCTTTATCATGCTAAGAGGAGCAGGAAAAAGCAAAAAATTTCAGAATTGCAACTTGCAATGCGGAGAAATTACTGTTTGTGCATTTACAATATTCATTGATTTTTGCCATTGAAAAACGTCCAGAAATGATTGAAGCTACTGACTGAATGAAAGGAGCTGGCATCTCACTCTCTTTGAATCTTCTTTATCATGCTAAGTGGAGCAGGAAAAAGCAAAAAATTTCAGAATTGCACCTTGCAATGCGGAGAAATTACAGTTTGTGCATTTACAATATTCATTGATTTTTGCCATTGAAAAACGTCCAGAAATTATTGAAGCTACTGACTGAATGAAAGGAGCTGGCATCTCACTCTCTTTGAATCTTCTTTATCATGCTAAGAGGAGCAGGAAAAAGCAAAAAATTTCAGAATTGCACCTTGCAATGCGGAGAAATTACTGTTTGTGCATTTACAATATTCGTTGATTTTTGCCATTGAAAAACGTCCAGAAATGATTGAAGCTACTGACTGAATGAAAGGAGCTGGCATCTCACTCTCTTTGAATCTTCTTTATCATGCTAAGAGGAGCAGGAAAAAGCAAAAAATTTCAGAATTGCACCTTGCAATGCGGAGAAATTACAGTTTGTGCATTTACAATATTCATTGATTTTTGCCATTGAAAAACATCCAGAAATGATTGAAGCTACTGACTGAATGAAAGGAGCTGGCATCTCACTCTCTTTGAATCTTCTTTATCATGCTAAGAGGAGCAGGAAAAAGCAAAAAATTTCAGAATTGCACCTTGCAATGCGGAGAATTTACTGTTTGTGCATTTACAATATTCATTGATTTTTGCCATTGAAAAACATGTTATTCATATACCAGAAATGTTTGAAGCTCCTGACTGAATGAAAGGAGCTGGCACCTCACTCTCTTTGAATCTTCTTTATCATGCTAAGAGGAGCAGGAAAAAGCAAAAAATTTCAGAATTGCACCTTGCAATGCGGAGAAATTACTGTTTGTGCATTTACAATATTCATTGATTTTTGCCATTGAAAAACGTCCAGAAATGATTGAAGCTACTGACTGAATGAAAGGAGCTGGCATCTCACTCTCTTTGAATCTTCTTTATCATGCTAAGAGGAGCAGGAAAAAGCAAAAAATTTCAGAATTGCACCTTGCAATGCGGAGAAATTACTGTTTGTGCATTTACAATATTCATTGATTTTTGCCATTGAAAAATGTCCAGAAATGATTGAAGCTACTGACTGAATGAAAGGAGCTGGCATCTCACTCTCTTTGAATCTTCTTTATCATGCTAAGAGGAGCAGGAAAAAGCAAAAAATTTCAGAATTGCGCCTTGCAATGCGGAGAAATTACTGTTTGTGCATTTACAAAATTCATTGATTTTTGCCATTGAAAAACATCATGTTATTCATATACCAGAAATGATTGAAGCTACTGACTGAAGGAAAGGAGCTGGCATCTCACTCTCTTTGAATCTTCTTTATCATGCTAAGAGGAGCAGGAAAAAGCAAAAAATTTCAGAATTGCACCTTGCAATGCGGAGAATTTACTGTTTGTGCATTTACAATATTCATTGATTTTTGCCATTGAAAAACGTCCAGAAATTATTGAAGCTACTGACTGAATGAAAGGAGCTGGCATCTCACTCTCTTTGAATCTTCTTTATCATGCTAAGAGGAGCAGGAAAAAGCAAAAAATTTCAGAATTGCACCTTGCAATGCGGAGAAATTACAGTTTGTGCATTTACAATATTCATTGATTTTTGCCATTGAAAAACGTCCAGAAATGATTGAAGCTACTGACTGAATGAAAGGAGCTGGCATCTCACTCTCTTTGAATCTTCTTTATCATGCTAAGAGGAGCAGGAAAAAGCAAAAAATTTCAGAATTGCACCTTGCAATGCGGAGAAATTACTGTTTGTGCATTTACAATATTCGTTGGTTTTTGCCATTGAAAAACGTCCAGAAATGATTGAAGCTACTGACTGAATGAAAGGAGCTGGCATCTCACTCTCTTTGAATCTTCTTTATCATGCTAAGAGGAGCAGGAAAAAGCAAAAAATTTCAGAATTGCACCTTGCAATGCGGAGAAATTACTGTTTGTGCATTTTCAATATTCATTGATTTTTGCCATTGAAAAACATCATGTTATTCATATACCAGAAATGTTTGAAGCTACTGACTGAATGAAAGGAGCTGGCATCTCACTCTCTTTGAATCTTCTTTATCATGCTAAGAGGAGCAGGAAAAAGCAAAAAATTTCAGAATTGCACCTTGCAATGCGGAGAAATTACTGTTTGTGCATTTACAATATTCATTGATTTTTGCCATTGAAAAACATAATGTTATTCATATACCAGAAATGTTTGAAGCTACTGACTGAATGAAAGGAGCTGGCATCTCAATCTCTTTGAATCTTCTTTATCATGCTAAGAGGAGCATGAAAAAGCAAAAAATTTCAGAATTGCACCTTGCAATGTGGAGAAATTACTGTTTGTGCATTTACAATATTCATTGATTTTTACCATTGAAAAACGTCCAGAAATGATTGAAGCTACTGACTGAATGAAAGTAGCTGGCATCTCACTCTCTTTGAATCTTCTTTATCATGCTAAGAGGAGCAGGAAAAAGCAAAAAATTTCAGACTTGCACCTTGCAATGCGGAGAAATTACTGTTTGTGCATTTACAATATTCATTGATTTTTGCCATTGAAAAACATCATGTTATTCATATACCAGAAATGTTTGAAGCTACTGACTGAATGAAAGGAGCTGGCATCTCACTCTCTTTGAATCTTCTTTATCATGCTAAGAGGAGCAGAAAAAAGCAAAAAATTTCAGACTTGCACCTTGCAATGCGGAGAAATTACTGTTTGTGCATTTACAATATTCATTGATTTTTGCCATTGAAAAACATCATGTTATTCATATACCAGAAATGTTTGAAGCTACTGACTGAATGAAAGGAGCTGGCATCTCACTCTCTTTGAATCTTCTTTATCATGCTAAGAGGAGCAGGAAAAAGCAAAAAATTTCAGAATTGCACCTTGCAATGCGGAGAAATTACTGTTTGTGCATTTACAATATTCATTGATTTTTGCCATTGAAAAACGTCCAGAAATGATTGAAGGTACTGACTGAATGAAAGGAGCTGGCATCTCACTCTCTTTGAATCTTCTTTATCATGCTAAGAGGAGCAGGAAAAAGCAAAAAATTTCAGAATTGCAACTTGCAATGCGGAGAAATTACTGTTTGTGCATTTACAATATTCATTGATTTTTGCCATTGAAAAACGTCCAGAAATGATTGAAGCTACTGACTGAATGAAAGGAGCTGGCATCTCACTCTCTTTGAATCTTCTTTATCATGCTAAGAGGAGCAGGAAAAAGCAAAAAATTTCAGAATTGCACCTTGCAATGCGGAGAAATTACTGTTTGTGCATTTACAATATTCGTTGATTTTTGCCATTGAAAAACGTCCAGAAATGATTGAAGCTACTGACTGAATGAAAGGAGCTGGCATCTCACTCTCTTTGAATCTTCTTTATCATGCTAAGAGGAGCAGGAAAAAGCAAAAAATTTCAGAATTGCACCTTGCAATGCGGAGAAATTACAGTTTGTGCATTTACAATATTCATTGATTTTTGCCATTGAAAAACGTCCAGAAATGATTGAAGCTACTGACTGAATGAAAGGAGCTGGCATCTCACTCTCTTTGAATCTTCTTTATCATGCTAAGAGGAGCAGGAAAAAGCAAAAAATTTCAGAATTGCACCTTGCAATGCGGAGAATTTACTGTTTGTGCATTTACAATATTCATTGATTTTTGCCATTGAAAAACATGTTATTCATATACCAGAAATGTTTGAAGCTCCTGACTGAATGAAAGGAGCTGGCACCTCACTCTCTTTGAATCTTCTTTATCATGCTAAGAGGAGCAGGAAAAAGCAAAAAATTTCAGAATTGCACCTTGCAATGCGGAGAAATTACTGTTTGTGCATTTACAATATTCATTGATTTTTGCCATTGAAAAACGTCCAGAAATGATTGAAGCTACTGACTGAATGAAAGGAGCTGGCATCTCCCTCTCTTTGAATCTTCTTTATCATGCTAAGAGGAGCAGGAAAAAGCAAAAAATTTCAGAATTGCACCTTGCAATGCGGAGAAATTACTGTTTGTGCATTTACAATATTCATTGATTTTTGCCATTGAAAAATGTCCAGAAATGATTGAAGCTACTGACTGAATGAAAGGAGCTGGCATCTCACTCTCTTTGAATCTTCTTTATCATGCTAAGAGGAGCAGGAAAAAGCAAAAAATTTCAGAATTGCGCCTTGCAATGCGGAGAAATTACTGTTTGTGCATTTACAAAATTCATTGATTTTTGCCATTGAAAAACATCATGTTATTCATATACCAGAAATGATTGAAGCTACTGACTGAAGGAAAGGAGCTGGCATCTCACTCTCTTTGAATCTTCTTTATCATGCTAAGAGGAGCAGGAAAAAGCAAAAAATTTCAGAATTGCAACTTGCAATGCGGAGAATTTACTGTTTGTGCATTTACAATATTCATTGATTTTTGCCATTGAAAAACGTCCAGAAATGATTGAAGCTACTGACTGAATGAAAGGAGCTGGCATCTCACTCTCTTTGAATCTTCTTTATCATGCTAAGAGGAGCAGGAAAAAGCAAAAAATTTCAGAATTGCACCTTGCAATGCGGAGAAATTACAGTTTGTGCATTTACAATATTCATTGATTTTTGCCATTGAAAAACGTCCAGAAATGATTGAAGCTACTGACTGAATGAAAGGAGCTGGCACCTCACTCTCTTTGAATCTTCTTTATCATGCTAAGAGGAGCAGGAAAAAGCAAAAAATTTCAGAATTGCACCTTGCAATGCGGAGAAATTACTGTTTGTGCATTTACAATATTCATTGATTTTTGCCATTGAAAAACGTCCAGAAATGATTGAAGCTACTGACTGAATGAAAGGAGCTGGCATCTCCCTCTCTTTGAATCTTCTTTATCATGCTAAGAGGAGCAGGAAAAAGCAAAAAATTTCAGAATTGCACCTTGCAATGCGGAGAAATTACTGTTTGTGCATTTACAATATTCATTGATTTTTGCCATTGAAAAATGTCCAGAAATGATTGAAGCTACTGACTGAATGAAAGGAGCTGGCATCTCACTCTCTTTGAATCTTCTTTATCATGCTAAGAGGAGCAGGAAAAAGCAAAAAATTTCAGAATTGCGCCTTGCAATGCGGAGAAATTACTGTTTGTGCATTTACAAAATTCATTGATTTTTGCCATTGAAAAACATCATGTTATTCATATACCAGAAATGATTGAAGCTACTGACTGAAGGAAAGGAGCTGGCATCTCACTCTCTTTGAATCTTCTTTATCATGCTAAGAGGAGCAGGAAAAAGCAAAAAATTTCAGAATTGCAACTTGCAATGCGGAGAATTTACTGTTTGTGCATTTACAATATTCATTGATTTTTGCCATTGAAAAACGTCCAGAAATGATTGAAGCTACTGACTGAATGAAAGGAGCTGGCATCTCACTCTCTTTGAATCTTCTTTATCATGCTAAGAGGAGCAGGAAAAAGCAAAAAATTTCAGAATTGCACCTTGCAATGCGGAGAAATTACAGTTTGTGCATTTACAATATTCATTGATTTTTGCCATTGAAAAACGTCCAGAAATGATTGAAGCTACTGACTGAATGAAAGGAGCTGGCACCTCACTCTCTTTGAATCTTCTTTATCATGCTAAGAGGAGCAGGAAAAAGCAAAAAATTTCAGAATTGCACCTTGCAATGCGGAGAAATTACTGTTTGTGCATTTACAATATTCATTGATTTTTGCCATTGAAAAACGTCCAGAAATGATTGTAGCTACTGACTGAATGAAAGGAGCTGGCATCTCACTCTCTTTGAATCTTCTTTATCATGCTAAGAGGAGCAGGAAAAAGCAAAAAATTTCAGAATTGCACCTTGCAATGCGGAGAAATTACTGTTTGTGCATTTACAATATTCATTGATTTTTGCCACTGAAAAATGTCCAGAAATGATTGAAGCTACTGACTGAATGAAAGGAGCTGGCATCTCACTCTCTTTGAATCTTCTTTATCATGCTAAGAGGAGCAGGAAAAAGCAAAAAATTTCAGAATTGCGCCTTGCAATGCGGAGAAATTACTGTTTGTGCATTTACAAAATTCATTGATTTTTGCCATTGAAAAACATCATGTTATTCATATACCAGAAATGATTGAAGCTACTGACTGAAGGAAAGGAGCTGGCATCTCACTCTCTTTGAATCTTCTTTATCATGCTAAGAGGAGCAGGAAAAAGCAAAAAATTTCAGAATTGCACCTTGCAATGCGGAGAAATTACTGTTTGTGCATTTACAATATTCATTGATTTTTGCGATTGAAAAACATCATGTTATTCATATACCAGAAATGATTGAAGCTACTGACTGAATGAAAGGAGCTGGCATCTCACTCTCTTTGAATCTTCTTTATCATGCTAAGAGGAGCAGGAAAAAGCAAAAAATTTCAGAATTGCACCTTGCAATGCGGAGAAATTACAGTTTGTGCATTTACAATATTCATTGATTTTTGCCATTGAAAAACGTCCAGAAATGATTGAAGCTACTGACTGAATGAAAGGAGCTGGCATCTCACTCTCTTTGAATCTTCTTTATCATGCTAAGAGGAGCAGGAAAAAGCAAAAAATTTCAGAATTGCACCTTGCAATGCGGAGAAATTACTGTTTGTGCATTTACAATATTCATTGATTTTTGCCATTGAAAAACGTCCAGAAATGATTGAAGGTACTGACTGAATGAAAGGAGCTGGCATCTCACTCTCTTTGAATCTTCTTTATCATGCTAAGAGGAGCAGGAAAAAGCAAAAAATTTCAGAATTGCACCTTGCAATGCGGAGAAATTACTGTTTGTGCATTTACAATATTCATTGATTTTTGCCATTGAAAAACGTCCAGAAATGATTGAAGCTACTGACTGAATGAAAGGAGCTGGCATCTCACTCTCTTTGAATCTTCTTTATCATGCTAAGAGGAGCAGGAAAAAGCAAAAAATTTCAGAATTGCACCTTGCAATGCGGAGAAATTACTGTTTGTGCATTTACAATATTCATTGATTTTTGCCATTGAAAAATGTCCAGAAATGATTGAAGCTACTGACTGAATGAAAGGAGCTGGCATCTCACTCTCTTTGAATCTTCTTTATCATGCTAAGAGGAGCAGGAAAAAGCAAAAAATTTCAGAATTGCGCCTTGCAATGCGGAGAAATTACTGTTTGTGCATTTACAAAATTCATTGATTTTTGCCATTGAAAAACATCATGTTATTCATATACCAGAAATGATTGAAGCTACTGACTGAAGGAAAGGATCTGGCATCTCACTCTCTTTGAATCTTCTTTATCATGCTTAGAGGAGCAGGAAAAAGCAAAAAATTTCAGAATTGCACCTTGCAATGCGGAGAAATTACTGTTTGTGCATTTACAATATTCATTGATTTTTGCCATTGAAAAACGTCCAGAAATGATTGAAGCTACTGACTGAATGAAAGGAGCTGGCATCTCACTCTCTTTGAATCTTCTTTATCATGCTAAGAGGAGCAGGAAAAAGCAAAAAATTTCAGAATTGCACCTTGCAATGCGGAGAAATTACTGTTTGTGCATTTACAATATTCATTGATTTTTGCCATTGAAAAACGTCCAGAAATGATTGAAGCTACTGACTGAATGAAAGGAGCTGGCATCTCACTCTCTTTGAATCTTCTTTATCATGCTAAGAGGAGCAGGAAAAAGCAAAAAATTTCAGAATTGCACCTTGCAATGCGGAGAAATTACTGTTTGTGCATTTACAATATTCATTGATTTTTGCCATTGAAAAACGTCCAGAAATGATTGAAGCTACTGACTGAATGAAAGGAGCTGGCATCTCACTCTCTTTGAATCTTCTTTATCATGCTAAGAGGAGCAGGAAAAAGCAAAAAATTTCAGAATTGCACCTTGCAATGCGGAGAAATTACTGTTTGTGCATTTACAATATTCATTGATTTTTGCCATTGAAAAATGTCCAGAAATGATTGAAGCTACTGACTGAATGAAAGGAGCTGGCATCTCACTCTCTTTGAATCTTCTTTATCATGCTAAGAGGAGCAGGAAAAAGCAAAAAATTTCAGAATTGCGCCTTGCAATGCGGAGAAATTACTGTTTGTGCATTTACAAAATTCATTGATTTTTGCCATTGAAAAACATCATGTTATTCATATACCAGAAATGATTGAAGCTACTGACTGAAGGAAAGGATCTGGCATCTCACTCTCTTTGAATCTTCTTTATCATGCTTAGAGGAGCAGGAAAAAGCAAAAAATTTCAGAATTGCACCTTGCAATGCGGAGAAATTACTGTTTGTGCATTTACAATATTCATTGATTTTTGCCATTGAAAAACGTCCAGTAATGATTGAAGCTACTGACTGAATGAAAGGAGCTGGCATCTCACTCTCTTTGAATCTTCTTTATCATGCTAAGAGGAGCAGGAAAAAGCAAAAAATTTCAGAATTGCACCTTGCAATGCGGAGAAATTACTGTTTGTGCATTTACAATATTCATTGATTTTTGCGATTGAAAAACATCATGTTATTCATATACCAGAAATGATTGAAGCTACTGACTGAATGAAAGGAGCTGGCATCTCACTCTCTTTGAATCTTCTTTATCATGCTAAGAGGAGCAGGAAAAAGTAAAAAATTTCAGAATTGCACCTTGCAATGCGGAGAAATTACTGTTTGTGCATTTACAATATTCAATGATTTTTGCCATTGAAAAACGTCCAGAAATGATTGAAGCTACTGACTGAATGAAATGAGCTGGCATCTCACTCTCTTTGAATCTTGTTTATCATGCTAAGAGGAGCAGGAAAAAGCAAAAAATTTCAGAATTGCACCTTGCAATGCGGAGAAATTACTGTTTGTGCATTTACAATATTCATTGATTTTTGCCATTGAAAAACGTCCAGAAATGATTGAAGCTACTGACTGAATGAAAGGAGCTGGCATCTCACTCTCTTTGAATCTTCTTTATCATGCTAAGAGGAGCAGGAAAAAGCAAAAAATTTCAGAATTGCACCTTGCAATGCGGAGAAATTACTGTTTGTGCATTTACAATATTCATTGATTTTTGCCATTGAAAAACATCATGTTATTCATATACCAGAAATGATTGAAGCTACTGACTGAATGAAAGGAGCTGGCATCTCACTCTCTTTGAATCTTCTTTATCATGCTAAGAGGAGCAGGAAAAAGTAAAAAAATTCAGAATTGCACCTTGCAATGCGGAGAAATTACTGTTTGTGCATTTATAATATTCAATGATTTTTGCCATTGAAAAACGTCCAGAAATGATTGAAGCTACTGACTGAACGAAAGGAGCTGGCATCTCACTCTCTTTGAATCTTCTTTATCATGCTAAGAGGAGCAGGAAAAAGCAAAAAATTTCAGAATTGCACCTTGCAATGCGGAGAAATTACTGTTTGTGCATTTACAATATTCATTGATTTTTGCCATTGAAAAACATCATGTTATTCATGTACCAGAAATGTTTGAAGCTACTGACTGAATGAAAGGAGCTGGCATCTCACTCTCTTTGAATCTTCTTTATCATGCTAAGAGGAGCAGGAAAAAGCAAAAAATTTCAGAATTGCACATTGCAATGCGGAGAAATTACTGTTTGTGCATTTACAATATTCATTGATTTTTGCCATTGAAAAACGTCCAGAAATGATTGAAGCTACTGACTGAATGAAAGGAGCTGGCATCTCACTCTCTTTGAATCTTCTTTATCATGCTAAGAGGAGCAGGAAAAAGCAAAAAATTTCAGAATTGCACCTTGCAATGCGGAGAAATTACTGTTTGTGCATTTACAATATTCATTGATTTTTGCCATTGAAAAACGTCCAGAAAGGATTGAAGCTACTGACTGAATGAAAGGAGCTGGCATCTCACTCTCTTTGAATCTTCTTTATCATGCTAAGAGGAGCAGGAAAAAGCAAAAAATTTCAGAATTGCGCCTTGCAATGCGGAGAAATTACTGTTTGTGCATTTACAATATTCATTGATTTTTGCCATTGAAAAATGTCCAGAAATGATTGAAGCTACTGACTGAATGAAAGGAGCTGGCATCTCACTCTCTTTGAATCTTCTTTATCATGCTAAGAGGAGCAGGAAAAAGCAAAAAATTTCAGAATTGCGCCTTGCAATGCGGAGAAATTACTGTTTGTGCATTTACAAAATTCATTGATTTTTGCCATTGAAAAACATCATGTTATTCATATACCAGAAATGATTGAAGCTACTGACTGAAGGAAAGGATCTGGCATCTCACTCTCTTTGAATCTTCTTTATCATGCTAAGAGGAGCAGGAAAAAGCAAAAAATTTCAGAATTGCACCTTGCAATGCGGAGAAATTACTGTTTGTGCATTTACAATATTCATTGATTTTTGCCATTGAAAAACGTCCAGAAATGATTGAAGCTACTGACTGAATGAAAGGAGCTGGCATCTCACTCTCTTTGAATCTTCTTTATCATGCTAAGAGGAGCAGGAAAAAGCAAAAAATTTCAGAATTGCACCTTGCAATGCGGAGAAATTACTGTTTGTGCATTTACAATATTCATTGATTTTTGCCATTGAAAAACGTCCAGAAATGATTGAAGCTACTGACTGAATGAAAGGAGCTGGCATCTCACTCTCTTTGAATCTTCTTTATCATGCTAAGAGGAGCAGGAAAAAGCAAAAAATTTCAGAATTGCACCTTGCAATGCGGAGAAATTACTGTTTGTGCATTTACAATATTCATTGATTTTTGCCATTGAAAAATGTCCAGAAATGATTGAAGCTACTGACTGAATGAAAGGAGCTGGCATCTCACTCTCTTTGAATCTTCTTTATCATGCTAAGAGGAGCAGGAAAAAGCAAAAAATTTCAGAATTGCGCCTTGCAATGCGGAGAAATTACTGTTTGTGCATTTACAAAATTCATTGATTTTTGCCATTGAAAAACATCATGTTATTCATATACCAGAAATGATTGAAGCTACTGACTGAAGGAAAGGATCTGGCATCTCACTCTCTTTGAATCTTCTTTATCATGCTAAGAGGAGCAGGAAAAAGCAAAAAATTTCAGAATTGCACCTTGCAATGCAGAGAAATTACTGTTTGTGCATTTACAATATTCATTGATTTTTGTCATTGAAAAACGTCCAGAAATGATTGAAGCTACTGACTGAATGAAAGGAGCTGGCATCTCACTCTCTTTGAATCTTCTTTATCATGCTAAGAGGAGCAGGAAAAAGCAAAAAATTTCAGAATTGCACCTTGCAATGCGGAGAAATTACTGTTTGTGCATTTACAATATTCATTGATTTTTGCCATTGAAAAATGTCCAGAAATGATTGAAGCTACTGACTGAATGAAAGGAGCTGGCATCTCACTCTCTTTGAATCTTCTTTATCATGCTAAGAGGAGCAGGAAAAAGCAAAAAATTTCAGAATTGCACATTGCAATGCGGAGAAATTACTGTTTGTGCATTTACAATATTCATTGATTTTTGCCATTGAAAAACGTCCAGAAATGATTGAAGCTACTGACTGAATGAAAGGAGCTGGCATCTCACTCTCTTTGAATCTTCTTTATCATGCTAAGAGGAGCAGGAAAAAGCAAAAAATTTCAGAATTGCACCTTGCAATGCGGAGAAATTACTGTTTGTGCATTTACAATATTCATTGATTTTTGCCATTGAAAAACGTCCAGAAATGATTGAAGCTACTGACTGAATGAAAGGAGCTGGCATCTCACTCTCTTTGAATCTTCTTTATCATGCTAAGAGGAGCAGGAAAAAGCAAAAAATTTCAGAATTGCACCTTGCAATGCGGAGAAAATTACTGTTTGTGCATTTACAATATTCATTGATTTTTGCCATTGAAAAATGTCCAGAAATGATTGAAGCTACTGACTGAATGAAAGGAGCTGGCATCTCACTCTCTTTGAATCTTCTTTATCATGCTAAGAGGAGCAGGAAAAAGCAAAAAATTTCAGAATTGCGCCTTGCAATGCGGAGAAATTACTGTTTGTGCATTTACAAAATTCATTGATTTTTGCCATTGAAAAACATCATGTTATTCATATACCAGAAATGATTGAAGCTACTGACTGAAGGAAAGGATCTGGCATCTCACTCTCTTTGAATCTTCTTTATCATGCTAAGAGGAGCAGGAAAAAGCAAAAAATTTCAGAATTGCACCTTGCAATGCGGAGAAATTACTGTTTGTGCATTTACAATATTCATTGATTTTTGCCATTGAAAAACGTCCAGAAATGATTGAAGCTACTGACTGAATGAAAGGAGCTGGCATCTCACTCTCTTTGAATCTTCTTTATCATGCTAAGAGGAGCAGGAAAAAGCAAAAAATTTCAGAATTGCACCTTGCAATGCGGAGAAATTACTGTTTGTGCATTTACAATATTCATTGATTTTTGCCATTGAAAAACGTCCAGAAATGATTGAAGCTACTGACTGAATGAAAGGAGCTGGCATCTCACTCTCTTTGAATCTTCTTTATCATGCTAAGAGGAGCAGGAAAAAGCAAAAAATTTCAGAATTGCGCCTTGCAATGCGGAGAAATTACTGTTTGTGCATTTACAATATTCATTGATTTTTGCCATTGAAAAATGTCCAGAAATGATTGAAGCTACTGACTGAATGAAAGGAGCTGGCATCTCACTCTCTTTGAATCTTCTTTATCATGCTAAGAGGAGCAGGAAAAAGCAAAAAATTTCAGAATTGCGCCTTGCAATGCGGAGAAATTACTGTTTGTGCATTTACAAAATTCATTGATTTTTGCCATTGAAAAACATCATGTTATTCATATACCAGAAATGATTGAAGCTACTGACTGAAGGAAAGGATCTGGCATCTCACTCTCTTTGAATCTTCTTTATCATGCTAAGAGGAGCAGGAAAAAGCAAAAAATTTCAGAATTGCACCTTGCAATGCGGAGAAATTACTGTTTGTGCATTTACAATATTCATTGATTTTTGCCATTGAAAAACGTCCAGAAATGATTGAAGCTACTGACTGAATGAAAGGAGCTGGCATCTCACTCTCTTTGAATCTTCTTTATCATGCTAAGAGGAGCAGGAAAAAGCAAAAAATTTCAGAATTGCACCTTGCAATGCGGAGAAATTACTGTTTGTGCATTTACAATATTCATTGATTTTTGCGATTGAAAAACATCATGTTATTCATATACCAGAAATGATTGAAGCTACTGACTGAATGAAAGGAGCTGGCATCTCACTCTCTTTGAATCTTCTTTATCATGCTAAGAGGAGCAGGAAAAAGTAAAAAATTTCAGAATTGCACCTTGCAATGCGGAGAAATTACTGTTTGTGCATTTACAATATTCAATGATTTTTGCCATTGAAAAACGTCCAGAAATGATTGAAGCTACTGACTGAATGAAAGGAGCTGGCATCTCACTCTCTTTGAATCTTCTTTATCATGCTAAGAGGAGCAGGAAAAAGCAAAAAATTTCAGAATTGCACCTTGCAATGCAGAGAAATTACTGTTTGTGCATTTACAATATTCATTGATTTTTGTCATTGAAAAACGTCCAGAAATGATTGAAGCTACTGACTGAATGAAAGGAGCTGGCATCTCACTCTCTTTGAATCTTCTTTATCATGCTAAGAGGAGCAGGAAAAAGCAAAAAATTTCAGAATTGCACCTTGCAATGCGGAGAAATTACTGTTTGTGCATTTACAATATTCATTGATTTTTGCCATTGAAAAATGTCCAGAAATGATTGAAGCTACTGACTGAATGAAAGGAGCTGGCATCTCACTCTCTTTGAATCTTCTTTACCATGCTAAGAGGAGCAGGAAAAAGCAAAAAATTTCAGAATTGCACATTGCAATGTGGAGAAATTACTGTTTGTGCATTTACAATATTCATTGATTTTTGCCATTGAAAAACGTCCAGAAATGATTGAAGCTACTGACTGAATGAAAGGAGCTGGCATCTCACTCTCTTTGAATCTTCTTTATCATGCTAAGAGGAGCAGGAAAAAGCAAAAAATTTCAGAATTGCACCTTGCAATGCGGAGAAATTACTGTTTGTGCATTTACAATATTCATTGATTTTTGCCATTGAAAAACGTCCAGAAATGATTGAAGCTACTGACTGAATGAAAGGAGCTGGCATCTCACTCTCTTTGAATCTTCTTTATCATGCTAAGAGGAGCAGGAAAAAGCAAAAAATTTCAGAATTGCACCTTGCCATGCGGAGAAATTACTGTTTGTGCATTTACAATATTCATTGATTTTTGCCATTGAAAAATGTCCAGAAATGATTGAAGCTACTGACTGAATGAAAGGAGCTGGCATCTCACTCTCTTTGAATCTTCTTTATCATGCTAAGAGGAGCAGGAAAAAGCAAAAAATTTCAGAATTGCGCCTTGCAATGCGGAGAAATTACTGTTTGTGCATTTACAAAATTCATTGATTTTTGCCATTGAAAAACATCATGTTATTCATATACCAGAAATGATTGAAGCTACTGACTGATGGAAAGGATCTGGCATCTCACTCTCTTTGAATCTTCTTTATCATGCTAAGAGGAGCAGGAAAAAGCAAAAAATTTCAGAATTGCACCTTGCAATGCGGAGAAATTACTGTTTGTGCATTTACAATATTCATTGATTTTTGCCATTGAAAAACGTCCAGAAATGATTGAAGCTACTGACTGAATGAAAGGAGCTGGCATCTCACTCTCTTTGAATCTTCTTTATCATGCTAAGAGGAGCAGGAAAAAGCAAAAAATTTCAGAATTGCACCTTGCAATGCGGAGAAATTACTGTTTGTGCATTTACAATATTCATTGATTTTTGCCATTGAAAAACGTCCAGAAATGATTGAAGCTACTGACTGAATGAAAGGAGCTGGCATCTCACTCTCTTTGAATCTTCTTTATCATGCTAAGAGGAGCAGGAAAAAGCAAAAAATTTCAGAATTGCACCTTGCAATGCGGAGAAATTACTGTTTGTGCATTTACAATATTCATTGATTTTTGCCATTGAAAAATGTCCAGAAATGATTGAAGCTACTGACTGAATGAAAGGAGCTGGCATCTCACTCTCTTTGAATCTTCTTTATCATGCTAAGAGGAGCAGGAAAAAGCAAAAAATTTCAGAATTGCGCCTTGCAATGCGGAGAAATTACTGTTTGTGCATTTACAAAATTCATTGATTTTTGCCATTGAAAAACATCATGTTATTCATATACCAGAAATGATTGAAGCTACTGACTGAAGGAAAGGATCTGGCATCTCACTCTCTTTGAATCTTCTTTATCATGCTAAGAGGAGCAGGAAAAAGCAAAAAATTTCAGAATTGCACCTTGCAAAGCGGAGAAATTACTGTTTGTGCATTTACAATATTCATTGATTTTTGCCATTGAAAAACGTCCAGAAATGATTGAAGCTACTGACTGAATGAAAGGAGCTGGCATCTCACTCTCTTTGAATCTTCTTTATCATGCTAAGAGGAGCAGGAAAAAGCAAAAAATTTCAGAATTGCACCTTGCAATGCGGAGAAATTACTGTTTGTGCATTTACAATATTCATTGATTTTTGCCATTGAAAAACGTCCAGAAATGATTGAAGCTACTGACTCAATGAAAGGAGCTGGCATCTCACTCTCTTTGAATCTTCTTTATCATGCTAAGAGGAGCAGGAAAAAGCAAAAAATTTCAGAATTGCACCTTGCAATGCGGAGAAATTACTGTTTGTGCATTTACAATATTCATTGATTTTTGCCATTGAAAAATGTCCAGAAATGATTGAAGCTACTGACTGAATGAAAGGAGCTGGCATCTCACTCTCTTTGAATCTTCTTTATCATGCTAAGAGGAGCAGGAAAAAGCAAAAAATTTCAGAATTGCGCCTTGCAATGCGGAGAAATTACTGTTTGTGCATTTACAAAATTCATTGATTTTTGCCATTGAAAAACATCATGTTATTCATATACCAGAAATGATTGAAGCTACTGACTGAAGGAAAGGATCTGGCATCTCACTCTCTTTGAATCTTCTTTATCATGCTAAGAGGAGCAGGAAAAAGCAAAAAATTTCAGAATTGCACCTTGCAATGCGGAGAAATTACTGTTTGTGCATTTACAATATTCATTGATTTTTGCCATTGAAAAACGTCCAGAAATGATTGAAGCTACTGACTGAATGAAAGGAGCTGGCATCTCACTCTCTTTGAATCTTCTTTATCATGCTAAGAGGAGCAGGAAAAAGCAAAAAATTTCAGAATTGCACCTTGCAATGCGGAGAAATTACTGTTTGTGCATTTACAATATTCATTGATTTTTGCGATTGAAAAACATCATGTTATTCATATACCAGAAATGATTGAAGCTACTGACTGAATGAAAGGAGCTGGCATCTCACTCTCTTTGAATCTTCTTTATCATGCTAAGAGGAGCAGGAAAAAGTAAAAAATTTCAGAATTGCACCTTGCAATGCGGAGAAATTACTGTTTGTGCATTTACAATATTCAATGATTTTTGCCATTGAAAAACGTCCAGAAATGATTGAAGCTACTGACTGAATGAAAGGAGCTGGCATCTCACTCTCTTTGAATCTTCTTTATCATGCTAAGAGGAGCAGGAAAAAGCAAAAAATTTCAGAATTGCACCTTGCAATGCAGAGAAATTACTGTTTGTGCATTTACAATATTCATTGATTTTTGTCATTGAAAAACGTCCAGAAATGATTGAAGCTACTGACTGAATGAAAGGAGCTGGCATCTCACTCTCTTTGAATCTTCTTTATCATGCTAAGAGGAGCAGGAAAAAGCAAAAAATTTCAGAATTGCACCTTGCAATGCGGAGAAATTACTGTTTGTGCATTTACAATATTCATTGATTTTTGCCATTGAAAAATGTCCAGAAATGATTGAAGCTACTGACTGAATGAAAGGAGCTGGCATCTCACTCTCTTTGAATCTTCTTTATCATGCTAAGAGGAGCAGGAAAAAGCAAAAAATTTCAGAATTGCACATTGCAATGTGGAGAAATTACTGTTTGTGCATTTACAATATTCATTGATTTTTGCCATTGAAAAACGTCCAGAAATGATTGAAGCTACTGACTGAATGAAAGGAGCTGGCATCTCACTCTCTTTGAATCTTCTTTATCATGCTAAGAGGAGCAGGAAAAAGCAAAAAATTTCAGAATTGCGCCTTGCAATGCGGAGAAATTACTGTTTGTGCATTTACAAAATTCATTGATTTTTGCCATTGAAAAACATCATGTTATTCATATACCAGAAATGATTGAAGCTACTGACTGAAGGAAAGGATCTGGCATCTCACTCTCTTTGAATCTTCTTTATCATGCTAAGAGGAGCAGGAAAAAGCAAAAAATTTCAGAATTGCACCTTGCAATGCGGAGAAATTACTGTTTGTGCATTTACAATATTCATTGATTTTTGCTATTGAAAAACATCATGTTATTCATATACCAGAAATGATTGAAGCTACTGACTGAATGAAAGGAGCTGGCATCTCACTCTCTTTGAATCTTCTTTATCATGCTAAGAGGAGCAGGAAAAAGCAAAAAATTTCAGAATTGCACCTTGCAATGCGGAGAAATTACAGTTTGTGCATTTACAATATTCATTGATTTTTGCCATTGAAAAACGTCCAGAAATGATTGAAGCTACTGACTGAATGAAAGGAGCTGGCATCTCACTCTCTTTGAATCTTCTTTATCATGCTAAGAGGAGCAGGAAAAAGCAAAAAATTTCAGAATTGCACCTTGCAATGCGGAGAAATTACTGTTTGTGCATTTACAATATTCATTGATTTTTGCCATTGAAAAACGTCCAGAAATGATTGAAGGTACTGACTGAATGAAAGGAGCTGGCATCTCGCTCTCTTTGAATCTTCTTTATCATGCTAAGAGGAGCAGGAAAAAGCAAAAAATTTCAGAATTGCACCTTGCAATGCGGAGAAATTACTGTTTGTGCATTTACAATATTCATTGATTTTTGCCATTGAAAAACGTCCAGAAATGATTGAAGCTACTGACTGAATGAAAGGAGCTGGCATCTCACTCTCTTTGAATCTTCTTTATCATGCTAAGAGGAGCAGGAAAAAGCAAAAAATTTCAGAATTGCACCTTGCAATGCGGAGAAATTACTGTTTGTGCATTTACAATATTCATTGATTTTTGCCATTGAAAAATGTCCAGAAATGATTGAAGCTACTGACTGAATGAAAGGAGCTGGCATCTCACTCTCTTTGAATCTTCTTTATCATGCTAAGAGGAGCAGGAAAAAGCAAAAAATTTCAGAATTGCGCCTTGCAATGCGGAGAAATTATTGTTTGTGCATTTACAAAATTCATTGATTTTTGCCATTGAAAAACATCATGTTATTCATATACCAGAAATGATTGAAGCTACTGACTGAAGGAAAGGATATGGCATCTCACTCTCTTTGAATCTTCTTTATCATGCTTAGAGGAGCAGGAAAAAGCAAAAAATTTCAGAATTGCACCTTGCAATGCGGAGAAATTACTGTTTGTGCATTTACAATATTCATTGATTTTTGCCATTGAAAAACGTCCAGAAATGATTGAAGCTACTGACTGAATGAAAGGAGCTGGCATCTCACTCTCTTTGAATCTTCTTTATCATGCTAAGAGGAGCAGGAAAAAGCAAAAAATTTCAGAATTGCACCTTGCAATGCGGAGAAATTACTGTTTGTGCATTTACAATATTCATTGATTTTTGCGATTGAAAAACATCATGTTATTCATATACCAGAAATGATTGAAGCTACTGACTGAATGAAAGGAGCTGGCATCTCACTCTCTTTGAATCTTCTTTATCATGCTAAGAGGAGCAGGAAAAAGTAAAAAATTTCAGAATTGCAACTTGCAATGCGGAGAAATTACTGTTTGTGCATTTACAATATTCATTGATTTTTGCCATTGAAAAACGTCCAGAAATGATTGAAGCTACTGACTGAATGAAAGGAGCTGGCATCTCACTCTCTTTGAATCTTCTTTATCATGCTAAGAGGAGCAGGAAAAAGCAAAAAATTTCAGAATTGCACCTTGCAATGCGGAGAAATTACTGTTTGTGCATTTACAATATTCATTGATTTTTGCTATTGAAAAACATCATGTTATTCATATACCAGAAATGATTGAAGCTACTGACTGAATGAAAGGAGCTGGCATCTCACTCTCTTTGAATCTTCTTTATCATGCTAAGAGGAGCAGGAAAAAGCAAAAAATTTCAGAATTGCACCTTGCAATGCAGAGAAATTACAGTTTGTGCATTTACAATATTCATTCATTTTTGCCATTGAAAAACGTCCAGAAATGATTGAAGCTACTGACTGAATGAAAGGAGCTGGCATCTCACTCTCTTTGAATCTTCTTTATCATGCTAAGAGGAGCAGGAAAAAGCAAAAAATTTCAGAATTGCACCTTGCAATGCGGAGAAATTACTGTTTGTGCATTTACAATATTCATTGATTTTTGCCATTGAAAAAGGTCCAGAAATAATTGAAGGTACTGACTGAATGAAAGGAGCTGGCATCTCACTCTCTTTGAATCTTCTTTATCATGCTAAGAGGAGCAGGAAAAAGCAAAAAATTTCAGAATTGCACCTTGCAATGCGGAGAAATTACTGTTTGTGCATTTACAATATTCATTGATTTTTGCCATTGAAAAACATCATGTTATTCATATACCAGAAATGATTGAAGCTACTGACTGAATGAAAGGAGCTGGCATCTCACTCTCTTTGAATCTTCTTTATCATGCTAAGAGGAGCAGGAAAAAGTAAAAAATTTCAGAATTGCACCTTGCAATGCGGAGAAATTACTGTTTGTGCATTTACAATATTCATTGATTTTTGCCATTGAAAAACGTCCAGAAATGATTGAAGCTACTGACTGAATGAAAGGAGCTGGCATCTCACTCTCTTTGAATCTTCTTTATCATGCTAAGAGGAGCAGGAAAAAGCAAAAAATTTCAGAATTGCACCTTGCAATGCGGAGAAATTACTGTTTGTGCATTTGCAATATTCATTGATTTTTGCTATTGAAAAACATCATGTTATTCATATACCAGAAATGATTGAAGCTACTGACTGAATGAAAGGAGCTGGCATCTCACTCTCTTTGAATCTTCTTTATCATGCTAAGAGGAGCAGGAAAAAGCAAAAAATTTCAGAATTGCACCTTGCAATGCGGAGAAATTACAGTTTGTGCATTTACAATATTCATTGATTTTTGCCATTGAAAAACGTCCAGAAATGATTGAAGCTACTGACTGAATGAAAGGAGCTGGCATCTCACTCTCTTTGAATCTTCTTTATCATGCTAAGAGGAGCAGGAAAAAGCAAAAAATTTCAGAATTGCACCTTGCAATGCGGAGAAATTACTGTTTGTGCATTTACAATATTCATTGATTTTTGCCATTGAAAAAGGTCCAGAAATAATTGAAGGTACTGACTGAATGAAAGGAGCTGGCATCTCACTCTCTTTGAATCTTCTTTATCATGCTAAGAGGAGCAGGAAAAAGCAAAAAATTTCAGAATTGCACCTTGCAATGCGGAGAAATTACTGTTTGTGCATTTACAATATTCATTGATTTTTGCCATTGAAAAACGTCCAGAAATGATTGAAGCTACTGACTGAATGAAAGGAGCTGGCATCTCACTCTCTTTGAATCTTCTTTATCATGCTAAGAGGAGCAGGAAAAAGCAAAAAATTTCAGAATTGCACCTTGCAATGCGGAGAAATTACTGTTTGTGCATTTACAATATTCATTGATTTTTGCCATTGAAAAATGTCCAGAAATGATTGAAGCTACTGACTGAATGAAAGGAGCTGGCATCTCACTCTCTTTGAATCTTCTTTATCATGCTAAGAGGAGCAGGAAAAAGCAAAAAATTTCAGAATTGCGCCTTGCAATGCGGAGAAATTACTGTTTGTGCATTTACAAAATTCATTGATTTTTGCCATTGAAAAACATCATGTTATTCATATACCAGAAATGATTGAAGCTACTGACTGAAGGAAAGGATCTGGCATCTCACTCTCTTTGAATCTTCTTTATCATGCTTAGAGGAGCAGGAAAAAGCAAAAAATTTCAGAATTGCACCTTGCAATGCGGAGAAATTACTGTTTGTGCAATTACAATATTCATTGATTTTTGCCATTGAAAAACGTCCAGAAATGATTGAAGCTACTGACTGAATGAAAGGAGCTGGCATCTCACTCTCTTTGAATCTTCTTTATCATGCTAAGAGGAGCAGGAAAAAGCAAAAAATTTCAGAATTGCACCTTGCAATGCGGAGAAATTACTGTTTGTGCATTTACAATATTCATTGATTTTTGCGATTGAAAAACATCATGTTATTCATATACCAGAAATGATTGAAGCTACTGACTGAATGAAAGGAGCTGGCATCTCACTCTCTTTGAATCTTCTTTATCATGCTAAGAGGAGCAGGAAAAAGTAAAAAATTTCAGAATTGCACCTTGCAATGCGGAGAAATTACTGTTTGTGCATTTACAATATTCAATGATTTTTGCCATTGAAAAACGTCCAGAAATGATTGAAGCTACTGACTGAATGAAAGGAGCTGGCATCTCACTCTCTTTGAATCTTGTTTATCATGCTAAGAGGAGCAGGAAAAAGCAAAAAATTTCAGAATTGCACCTTGCAATGCGGAGAAATTACTGTTTGTGCATTTACAATATTCATTGATTTTTGCCATTGAAAAACGTCCAGAAATGATTGAAGCTACTGACTGAATGAAAGGAGCTGGCATCTCACTCTCTTTGAATCTTCTTTATCATGCTAAGAGGAGCAGGAAAAAGCAAAAAATTTCAGAATTGCACCTTTCAATGCGGAGAAATTACTGTTTGTGCATTTACAATATTCATTGATTTTTGCCATTGAAAAACATCATGTTATTCATATACCAGAAATGATTGAAGCTACTGACTGAATGAAAGGAGCTGGCATCTCACTCTCTTTGAATCTTCTTTATCATGCTAAGAGGAGCAGGAAAAAGTAAAAAATTTCAGAATTGCACCTTGCAATGCGGAGAAATTACTGTTTGTGCATTTATAATATTCAATGATTTTTGCCATTGAAAAACGTCCAGAAATGATTGAAGCTACTGACTGAACGAAAGGAGCTGGCATCTCACTCTCTTTGAATCTTCTTTATCATGCTAAGAGGAGCAGGAAAAAGCAAAAAATTTCAGAATTGCACCTTGCAATGCGGAGAAATTACTGTTTGTGCATTTACAATATTCATTGATTTTTGCCATTGAAAAACATCATGTTATTCATGTACCAGAAATGTTTGAAGCTACTGACTGAATGAAAGGAGCTGGCATCTCACTCTCTTTGAATCTTCTTTATCATGCTAAGAGGAGCAGGAAAAAGCAAAAAATTTCAGAATTGCACATTGCAATGCGGAGAAATTACTGTTTGTGCATTTACAATATTCATTGATTTTTGCCATTGAAAAACGTCCAGAAATGATTGAAGCTACTGACTGAATGAAAGGAGCTGGCATCTCACTCTCTTTGAATCTTCTTTATCATGCTAAGAGGAGCAGGAAAAAGCAAAAAATTTCAGAATTGCACCTTGCAATGCGGAGAAATTACTGTTTGTGCATTTACAATATTCATTGATTTTTGCCATTGAAAAACGTCCAGAAATGATTGAAGCTACTGACTGAATGAAAGGAGCTGGCATCTCACTCTCTTTGAATCTTCTTTATCATGCTAAGAGGAGCAGGAAAAAGCAAAAAATTTCAGAATTGCACCTTGCAATGCGGAGAAATTACTGTTTGTGCATTTACAATATTCATTGATTTTTGCCATTGAAAAATGTCCAGAAATGATTGAAGCTACTGACTGAATGAAAGGAGCTGGCATCTCACTCTCTTTGAATCTTCTTTATCATGCTAAGAGGAGCAGGAAAAAGCAAAAAATTTCAGAATTGCGCCTTGCAATGCGGAGAAATTACTGTTTGTGCATTTACAAAATTCATTGATTTTTGCCATTGAAAAACATCATGTTATTCATATACCAGAAATGATTGAAGCTACTGACTGAAGGAAAGGATCTGGCATCTCACTCTCTTTGAATCTTCTTTATCATGCTAAGAGGAGCAGGAAAAAGCAAAAAATTTCAGAATTGCACCTTGCAATGCGGAGAAATTACTGTTTGTGCATTTACAATATTCATTGATTTTTGCCATTGAAAAACGTCCAGAAATGATTGAAGCTACTGACTGAATGAAAGGAGCTGGCATCTCACTCTCTTTGAATCTTCTTTATCATGCTAAGAGGAGCAGGAAAAAGCAAAAAATTTCAGAATTGCACCTTGCAATGCGGAGAAATTACTGTTTGTGCATTTACAATATTCATTGATTTTTGCCATTGAAAAACGTCCAGAAATGATTGAAGCTACTGACTGAATGAAAGGAGCTGGCATCTCACTCTCTTTGAATCTTCTTTATCATGCTAAGAGGAGCAGGAAAAAGCAAAAAAATTCAGAATTGCACCTTGCAATGCGGAGAAATGACTGTTTGTGCATTTACAATATTCATTGATTTTTGCCATTGAAAAATGTCCAGAAATGATTGAAGCTACTGACTGAATGAAAGGAGCTGGCATCTCACTCTCTTTGAATCTTCTTTATCATGCTAAGAGGAGCAGGAAAAAGCAAAAAATTTCAGAATTGCGCCTTGCAATGCGGAGAAATTACTGTTTGTGCATTTACAAAATTCATTGATTTTTGCCATTGAAAAACATCATGTTATTCATATACCAGAAATGATTGAAGCTACTGACTGAAGGAAAGGATCTGGCATCTCACTCTCTTTGAATCTTCTTTATCATGCTAAGAGGAGCGGGAAAAAGCAAAAAGTTTCAGAATTGCACCTTGCAATGCGGAGAAATTACTGTTTGTGCATTTACAATATTCATTGGTTTTTGCCATTGAAAAACGTCCAGAAATGATTGAAGCTACTGACTGAATGAAAGGAGCTGGCATCTCACTCTCTTTGAATCTTCTTTATCATGCTAAGAGGAGCAGGAAAAAGCAAAAAATTTCAGAATTGCACCTTGCAATGCGGAGAAATTACTGTTTGTGCATTTACAATATTCATTGATTTTTGCGATTGAAAAACATCATGTTATTCATATACCAGAAATGATTGAAGCTACTGACTGAATGAAAGGAGCTGGCATCTCACACTCTTTGAATCTTCTTTATCATGCTAAGAGGAGCAGGAAAAAGTAAAAAATTTCAGAATTGCACCTTGCAATGCGGAGAAATTACTGATTGTGCATTTACAATATTCAATGATTTTTGCCATTGAAAAACGTCCAGAAATGATTAAAGCTACTGACTGAATGAAAGGAGCTGGCATCTCACTCTCTTTGAATCTTCTTTATCATGCTAAGAGGAGCAGGAAAAAGCAAAAAATTTCAGAATTGCACCTTGCATTGCGGAGAAATTACTGTTTGTGCATTTACAATATTCATTGATTTTTGCCATTGAAAAACGTCCAGAAATGATTGAAGCTACTGACTGAATGAAAGGAGCTGGCATCTCACTCTCTTTGAATCTTCTTTATCATGCTAAGAGGAGCAGGAAAAAGCAAAAAATTTCAGAATTGCACCTTGCAATGCGGAGAAATTACTGTTTGTGCATTTACAATATTCATTGATTTTTGCCATTGAAAAACATCATGTTATTCATATACCAGAAATGATTGAAGCTACTGACTGAATGAAAGGAGCTGGCATCTCACTCTCTTTGAATCTTCTTTATCATGCTAAGAGGAGCAGGAAAAAGTAAAAAATTTCAGAATTGCGCCTTGCAATGCGGAGAAATTACTGTTTGTGCATTTACAAAATTCATTGATTTTTGCCATTGAAAAACATCATGTTATTCATATACCAGAAATGATTGAAGCTACTGACTGAAGGAAAGGATCTGGCATCTCACTCTCTTTGAATCTTCTTTATCATGCTTAGAGGAGCAGGAAAAAGCAAAGAATTTCAGAATTGCACCTTGCAATGCGGAGAAATTACTGTTTGTGCATTTACAATATTCATTGATTTTTGCCATTGAAAAACGTCCAGAAATGATTGAAGCTACTGACTGAATGAAAGGAGCTGGCATCTCACTCTCTTTGAATCTTCTTTATCATGCTAAGAGGAGCAGGAAAAAGCAAAAAATTTCAGAATTGCACCTTGCAATGCGGAGAAATTACTGTTTGTGCATTTACAATATTCATTGATTTTTGCGATTGAAAAACATCATGTTATTCATATACCAGAAATGATTGAAGCTACTGACTGAATGAAAGGAGCTGGCATCTCACTCTCTTTGAATCTTCTTTATCATGCTAAGAGGAGCAGGAAAAAGCAAAAAATTTCAGAATTGCACCTTGCAATGCGGAGAAATTACAGTTTGTGCATTTACAATATTCATTGATTTTTGCCATTGAAAAACGTCCAGAAATGATTGAAGCTACTGACTGAATGAAAGGAGCTGGCATCTCACTCTCTTTGAATCTTCTTTATCATGCTAAGAGGAGCAGGAAAAAGCAAAAAATTTCAGAATTGCACCTTGCAATGCGGAGAAATTACTGTTTGTGCATTTACAATATTCATTGATTTTTGCCATTGAAAAACGTCCAGAAATGATTGAAGGTACTGACTGAATGAAAGGAGCTGGCATCTCACTCTCTTTGAATCTTCTTTATCATGCTAAGAGGAGCAGGAAAAAGCAAAAAATTTCAGAATTGCACCTTGCAATGCGGAGAAATTACTGTTTGTGCATTTACAATATTCATTGATTTTTGCCATTGAAAAACGTCCAGAAATGAATGAAGCTACTGACTGAATGAAAGGAGCTGGCATCTCACTCTCTTTGAATCTTCTTTATCATGCTAAGAGGAGCAGGAAAAAGCAAAAAATTTCAGAATTGCACCTTGCAATGCGGAGAAATTACTGTTTGTGCATTTACAATATTCATTGATTTTTGCCATTGAAAAACGTCCAGAAATGATTGAAGCTACTGACTGAATGAAAGGAGCTGGCATCTCACTCTCTTTGAATCTTCTTTATCATGCTAAGAGGAGCAGGAAAAAGCAAAAAATTTCAGAATTGCACCTTGCAATGCGGAGAAATGACTGTTTGTGCATTTACAATATTCATTGATTTTTGCCATTGAAAAATGTCCAGAAATGATTGAAGCTACTGACTGAATGAAAGGAGCTGGCATCTCACTCTCTTTGAATCTTCTTTATCATGCTAAGAGGAGCAGGAAAAAGCAAAAAATTTCAGAATTGCGCCTTGCAATGCGGAGAAATTACTGTTTGTGCATTTACAAAATTCATTGATTTTTGCCATTGAAAAACATCATGTTATTCATATACCAGAAATGATTGAAGCTACTGACTGAAGGAAAGGATCTGGCATCTCACTCTCTTTGAATCTTCTTTATCATGCTAAGAGGAGCAGGAAAAAGCAAAAAGTTTCAGAATTGCACCTTGCAATGCGGAGAAATTACTGTTTGTGCATTTACAATATTCATTGGTTTTTGCCATTGAAAAACGTCCAGAAATTATTGAAGCTACTGACTGAATGAAAGGAGCTGGCATCTCACTCTCTTTGAATCTTCTTTATCATGCTAAGAGGAGCAGGAAAAAGCAAAAAATTTCAGAATTGCACCTTGCAATGCGGAGAAATTACTGTTTGTGCATTTACAATATTCATTGATTTTTGCGATTGAAAAACATCATGTTATTCATATACCAGAAATGATTGAAGCTACTGACTGAATGAAAGGAGATGGCATCTCACTCTCTTTGAATCTTCTTTATCATGCTAAGAGGAGCAGGAAAAAGTAAAAAATTTCAGAATTGCACCTTGCAATGCGGAGAAATTACTGATTGTGCATTTACAATATTCAATGATTTTTGCCATTGAAAAACGTCCAGAAATGATTAAAGCTACTGACTGAATGAAAGGAGCTGGCATCTCACTCTCTTTGAATCTTCTTTATCATGCTAAGAGGAGCAGGAAAAAGCAAAAAATTTCAGAATTGCACCTTGCATTGCGGAGAAATTACTGTTTGTGCATTTACAATATTCATTGATTTTTGCCATTGAAAAACGTCCAGAAATGATTGAAGCTACTGACTGAATGAAAGGAGCTGGCATCTCACTCTCTTTGAATCTTCTTTATCATGCTAAGAGGAGCAGGAAAAAGCAAAAAATTTCAGAATTGCACCTTGCAATGCGGAGAAATTACTGTTTGTGCATTTACAATATTCATTGATTTTTGCCATTGAAAAACATCATGTTATTCATATACCAGAAATGATTGAAGCTACTGACTGAATGAAAGGAGCTGGCATCTCACTCTCTTTGAATCTTCTTTATCATGCTAAGAGGAGCAGGAAAAAGTAAAAAATTTCAGAATTGCGCCTTGCAATGCGGAGAAATTACTGTTTGTGCATTTACAAAATTCATTGATTTTTGCCATTGAAAAACATCATGTTATTCATATACCAGAAATGATTGAAGCTACTGACTGAAGGAAAGTATCTGGCATCTCACTCTCTTTGAATCTTCTTTATCATGCTTAGAGGAGAAGGAAAAAGCAAAGAATTTCAGAATTGCACCTTGCAATGCGGAGAAATTACTGTTTGTGCATTTACAATATTCATTGATTTTTGCCATTGAAAAACGTCCAGAAATGATTGAAGCTACTGACTGAATGAAAGGAGCTGGCATCTCACTCTCTTTGAATCTTCTTTATCATGCTAAGAGGAGCAGGAAAAAGCAAAAAATTTCAGAATTGCACCTTGCAATGCGGAGAAATTACTGTTTGTGCATTTACAATATTCATTGATTTTTGCGATTGAAAAACATCATGTTATTCATATACCAGAAATGATTGAAGCTACTGACTGAATGAAAGGAGCTGGCATCTCACTCTCTTTGAATCTTCTTTATCATGCTAAGAGGAGCAGGAAAAAGTAAAAAATTTCAGAATTGCACCTTGCAATGCGGAGAAATTATTGTTTGTGCATTTACAATATTCATTGATTTTTGCCATTGAAAAACGTCCAGAAATGATTGAAGCTACTGACTGAATGAAAGGAGCTGGCATCTCACTCTCTTTGAATCTTCTTTATCATGCTAAGAGGAGCAGGAAAAAGCAAAAAATTTCAGAATTGCACCTTGCAATGCGGAGAAATTACTGTTTGTGCATTTACAATATTCATTGATTTTTGCTATTGAAAAACATCATGTTATTCATATACCAGAAATGATTGAAGCTACTGACTGAATGAAAGGAGCTGGCATCTCACTCTCTTTGAATCTTCTTTATCATGCTAAGAGGAGCAGGAAAAAGCAAAAAATTTCAGAATTGCACCTTGCAATGCGGAGAAATTACAGTTTGTGCATTTACAATATTCATTGATTTTTGCCATTGAAAAACGTCCAGAAATGATTGAAGCTACTGACTGAATGAAAGGAGCTGGCATCTCACTCTCTTTGAATCTTCTTTATCATGCTAAGAGGAGCAGGAAAAAGCAAAAAATTTCAGAATTGCACCTTGCAATGCGGAGAAATTACTGTTTGTGCATTTACAATATTCATTGATTTTTGCCATTGAAAAACGTCCAGAAATGATTGAAGGTACTGACTGAATGAAAGGAGCTGGCATCTCACTCTCTTTGAATCTTCTTTATCATGCTAAGAGGAGCAGGAAAAAGCAAAAAATTTCAGAATTGCACCTTGCAATGCGGAGAAATTACTGTTTGTGCATTTACAATATTCATTGATTTTTGCCATTGAAAAATGTCCAGAAATGATTGAAGCTACTGACTGAATGAAAGGAGCTGGCATCTCACTCTCTTTGAATCTTCTTTATCATGCTAAGAGGAGCAGGAAAAAGCAAAAAATTTCAGAATTGCGCCTTGCAATGCGGAGAAATTACTGTTTGTGCATTTACAAAATTCATTGATTTTTGCCATTGAAAAACATCATGTTATTCATATACCAGAAATGATTGAAGCTACTGACTGAAGGAAAGGATCTGGCATCTCAATCTCTTTGAATCTTCTTTATCATGCTAAGAGGAGCAGGAAAAAGCAAAAAATTTCAGAATTGCACCTTGCAATGCGGAGAAATTACTGTTTGTGCATTTACAATATTCATTGATTTTTGCCATTGAAAAACGTCCAGAAATGATTGAAGCTACTGACTGAATGAAAGGAGCTGGCATCTCACTCTCTTTGAATCTTCTTTATCATGCTAAGAGGAGCAGGAAAAAGCAAAAAATTTCAGAATTGCACCTTGCAATGCGGAGAAATTACTGTTTGTGCATTTACAATATTCATTGATTTTTGCCATTGAAAAACATCCAGAAATGATTGAAGCTACTGACTGAATGAAAGGAGCTGGCATCTCACTCTCTTTGAATCTTCTTTATCATGCTAAGAGGAGCAGGAAAAAGCAAAACATTTCAGAATTGCACCTTGCAATGCGGAGAAATTACTGTTTGTGCATTTACAATATTCATTGATTTTTGCCATTGAAAAATGTCCAGAAATGATTGAAGCTACTGACTGAATGAAAGGAGCTGGCATCTCACTCTCTTCGAATCTTCTTTATCATGCTAAGAGGAGCAGGAAAAAGCAAAAAATTTCAGAATTGCGCCTTGAAATGCGGAGAAATTACTGTTTGTGCATTTACAAAATTCATTGATTTTTGCCATTGAAAAACATCATGTTATTCATATACCAGAAATGATTGAAGCTACTGACTGAAGGAAAGGATCTGGCATCTCACTCTCTTTGAATCTTCTTTATCATGCTTAGAGGAGCAGGAAAAAGCAAAAAATTTCAGAATTGCACCTTGCAATGCGGAGAAATTACTGTTTGTGCATTTACAATATTCATTGATTTTTGCCATTGAAAAACGTCCAGAAATGATTGAAGCTACTGACTGAATGAAAGGAGCTGGCATCTCACTCTCTTTGAATCTTCTTTATCATGCTAAGAGGAGCAGGAAAAAGCAAAAAATTTCAGAATTGCACCTTGCAATGCGGAGAAATTACTGTTTGTGCATTTACAATATTCATTGATTTTTGCGATTGAAAAACATCATGTTATTCATATACCAGAAATGATTGAAGCTACTGACTGAATGAAAGGAGCTGGCATCTCACTCTCTTTGAATCTTCTTTATCATGCTAAGAGGAGCAGGAAAAAGTAAAAAATTTCAGAATTGCACCTTGCAATGCGGAGAAATTACTGTTTGTGCATTTACAATATTCAATGATTTTTGCCATTGAAAAACGTCCAGAAATGATTGAAGCTACTGACTGAATGAAAGGAGCTGGCATCTCACTCTCTTTGAATCTTGTTTATCATGCTAAGAGGAGCAGGAAAAAGCAAAAAATTTCAGAATTGCACCTTGCAATGCGGAGAAATTACTGTTTGTGCATTTACAATATTCATTGATTTTTGCCATTGAAAAACGTCCAGAAATGATTGAAGCTACTGACTGAATGAAAGGAGCTGGCATCTCACTCTCTTTGAATCTTCTTTATCATGCTAAGAGGAGCAGGAAAAAGCAAAAAATTTCAGAATTGCACCTTGCAATGCGGAGAAATTACTGTTTGTGCATTTACAATATTCATTGATTTTTGCCATTGAAAAACATCATGTTATTCATATACCAGAAATGATTGAAGCTACTGACTGAATGAAAGGAGCTGGCATCTCACTCTCTTTGAATCTTCTTTATCATGCTAAGAGGAGCAGGAAAAAGTAAAAAATTTCAGAATTGCACCTTGCAATGCGGAGAAATTACTGTTTGTGCATTTATAATATTCAATGATTTTTGCCATTGAAAAACGTCCAGAAATGATTGAAGCTACTGACTGAACGAAAGGAGCTGGCATCTCACTCTCTTTGAATCTTCTTTATCATGCTAAGAGGAGCAGGAAAAAGCAAAAAATTTCAGAATTGCACCTTGCAATGCGGAGAAATTACTGTTTGTGCATTTACAATATTCATTGATTTTTGCCATTGAAAAACATCATGTTATTCATGTACCAGAAATGTTTGAAGCTACTGACTGAATGAAAGGAGCTGGCATCTCACTCTCTTTGAATCTTCTTTATCATGCTAAGAGGAGCAGGAAAAAGCAAAAAATTTCAGAATTGCACATTGCAATGCGGAGAAATTACTGTTTGTGCATTTACAATATTCATTGATTTTTGCCATTGAAAAACGTCCAGAAATGATTGAAGCTACTGACTGAATGAAAGGAGCTGGCATCTCACTCTCTTTGAATCTTCTTTATCATGCTAAGAGGAGCAGGAAAAAGCAAAAAATTTCAGAATTGCACCTTGCAATGCGGAGAAATTACTGTTTGTGCATTTACAATATTCATTGATTTTTGCCATTGAAAAACGTCCAGAAATGATTGAAGCTACTGACTGAATGAAAGGAGCTGGCATCTCACTCTCTTTGAATCTTCTTTATCATGCTAAGAGGAGCAGGAAAAAGCAAAAAATTTCAGAATTGCACCTTGCAATGCGGAGAAATTACTGTTTGTGCATTTACAATATTCATTGATTTTTGCCATTGAAAAATGTCCAGAAATGATTGAAGCTACTGACTGAATGAAAGGAGCTGGCATCTCACTCTCTTTGAATCTTCTTTATCATGCTAAGAGGAGCAGGAAAAAGCAAAAAATTTCAGAATTGCGCCTTGCAATGCGGAGAAATTACTGTTTGTGCATTTACAAAATTCATTGATTTTTGCCATTGAAAAACATCATGTTATTCATATACCAGAAATGATTGAAGCTACTGACTGAAGGAAAGGATCTGGCATCTCAATCTCTTTGAATCTTCTTTATCATGCTAAGAGGAGCAGGAAAAAGCAAAAAATTTCAGAATTGCACCTTGCAATGCGGAGAAATTACTGTTTGTGCATTTACAATATTCATTGATTTTTGCCATTGAAAAACGTCCAGAAATGATTGAAGCTACTGACTGAATGAAAGGAGCTGGCATCTCACTCTCTTTGAATCTTCTTTATCATGCTAAGAGGAGCAGGAAAAAGCAAAAAATTTCAGAATTGCACCTTGCAATGCGGAGAAATTACTGTTTGTGCATTTACAATATTCATTGATTTTTGCCATTGAAAAACGTCCAGAAATGATTGAAGCTACTGACTGAATGAAAGGAGCTGGCATCTCACTCTCTTTGAATCTTCTTTATCATGCTAAGAGGAGCAGGAAAAAGCAAAACATTTCAGAATTGCACCTTGCAATGCGGAGAAATTACTGTTTGTGCATTTACAATATTCATTGATTTTTGCCATTGAAAAATGTCCAGAAATGATTGAAGCTACTGACTGAATGAAAGGAGCTGGCATCTCACTCTCTTCGAATCTTCTTTATCATGCTAAGAGGAGCAGGAAAAAGCAAAAAATTTCAGAATTGCGCCTTGCAATGCGGAGAAATTACTGTTTGTGCATTTACAAAATTCATTGATTTTTGCCATTGAAAAACATCATGTTATTCATATACCAGAAATGATTGAAGCTACTGACTGAAGGAAAGGATCTGGCATCTCACTCTCTTTGAATCTTCTTTATCATGCTAAGAGGAGCAGGAAAAAGCAAAAAATTTCAGAATTGCACCTTGCAATGCGGAGAAATTACTGTTTGTGCATTTACAATATTCATTGGTTTTTGACATTGAAAAACGTCCAGAAATGATTGAAGCTACTGACTGAATGAAAGGAGCTGGCATCTCACTCTCTTTGAATCTTCTTTATCATGCTAAGAGGAGCAGGAAAAAGCAAAAAATTTCAGAATTGCACCTTGCAATGCGGAGAAATTACTGTTTGTGCATTTACAATATTCATTGATTTTTGCGATTGAAAAACATCATGTTATTCATATACCAGAAATGATTGAAGCTACTGACTGAATGAAAGGAGCTGGCATCTCACTCTCTTTGAATCTTCTTTATCATGCTAAGAGGAGCAGGAAAAAGTAAAAAATTTCAGAATTGCACCTTGCAATGCGGAGAAATTACTGATTGTGCATTTACAATATTCAATGATTTTTGCCATTGAAAAACGTCCAGAAATGATTAAAGCTACTGACTGAATGAAAGGAGCTGGCATCTCACTCTCTTTGAATCTTCTTTATCATGCTAAGAGGAGCAGGAAAAAGCAAAAAATTTCAGAATTGCACCTTGCAATGCGGAGAAATTACTGTTTGTGCATTTACAATATTCATTGATTTTTGCCATTGAAAAACGTCCAGAAATGATTGAAGCTACTGACTGAATGAAAGGAGCTGGCATCTCACTCTCTTTGAATCTTCTTTATCATGCTAAGAGGAGCAGGAAAAAGCAAAAAATTTCAGAATTGCACCTTGCAATGCGGAGAAATTACTGTTTGTGCATTTACAATATTCATTGATTTTTGCCATTGAAAAACATCATGTTATTCATATACCAGAAATGATTGAAGCTACTGACTGAATGAAAGGAGCTGGCATCTCACTCTCTTTGAATCTTCTTTATCATGCTAAGAGGAGCAGGAAAAAGTAAAAAATTTCAGAATTGCACCTTGCAATGCGGAGAAATTACTGTTTGTGCATTTATAATATTCAATGATTTTTGCCATTGAAAAACGTCCAGAAATGATTGAAGCTACTGACTGAACGAAAGGAGCTGGCATCTCACTCTCTTTGAATCTTCTTTATCATGCTAAGAGGAGCAGAAAAAAGCAAAAAATTTCAGAATTGCACCTTGCAATGCGGAGAAATTACTGTTTGTGCATTTACAATATTCATTGATTTTTGCCATTGAAAAACATCATGTTATTCATATACCAGAAATGTTTGAAGCTACTGACTGAATGAAAGGAGCTGGCATCTCACTCTCTTTGAATCTTCTTTATCATGCTAAGAGGAGCAGGAAAAAGCAAAAAATTTCAGAATTGCACATTGCAATGCAGAGAAATTACTGTTTGTGCATTTACAATATTCATTGATTTTTGCCATTGAAAAACGTCCAGAAATGATTGAAGCTACTGACTGAATGAAAGGAGCTGGCATCTCACTCTCTTTGAATCTTCTTTATCATGCTAAGAGGAGCAGGAAAAATCAAAAAATTTCAGAATTGCACCTTGCAATGCGGAGAAATTACTGTTTGTGCATTTACAATATTCATTGATTTTTGCCATTGAAAAACGTCCAGAAATGATTGAAGCTACTGACTGAATGAAAGGAGCTGGCATCTCACTCTCTTTGAATCTTCTTTATCATGCTAAGAGGAGCAGGAAAAAGCAAAAAATTTCAGAATTGCACCTTGCAATGCGGAGAAATTACTGTTTGTGCATTTACAATATTCATTGATTTTTGCCATTGAAAAACATGTTATTCATATACCAGAAATGTTTGAAGCTCCTGACTGAATGAAAGGAGCTGGCACCTCACTCTCTTTGAATCTTCTTTATCATGCTAAGAGGAGCAGGAAAAAGCAAAAAATTTCAGAATTGCACCTTGCAATGCGGAGAAATTACTGTTTGTGCATTTACAATATTCATTGATTTTTGCCATTGAAAAACGTCCAGAAATGATTGAAGCTACTGACTGAATGAAAGGAGCTGTCATCTCACTCTCTTTGAATCTTCTTTATCATGCTAAGAGGAGCAGGAAAAAGCAAAAAATTTCAGAATTGCACCTTGCAATGCGGAGAAATTACTGTTTGTGCATTTACAATATTCATTGATTTTTGCCATTGAAAAATGTCCAGAAATGATTGAAGCTACTGACTGAATGAAAGGAGCTGGCATCTCACTCTCTTTGAATCTTCTTTATCATGCTAAGAGGAGCAGGAAAAAGCAAAAAATTTCAGAATTGCGCCTTGCAATGCGGAGAAATTACTGTTTGTGCATTTACAAAATTCATTGATTTTTGCCATTGAAAAACATCATGTTATTCATATGCCAGAAATGATTGAAGCTACTGACTGAAGGAAAGGAGCTGGCATCTCACTCTCTTTGAATCTTCTTTATCATGCTAAGAGGAGCAGGAAAAAGCAAAAAATTTCAGAATTGCACCTTGCAATGCGGAGAAATTACTGTTTGTGCATTTACAATATTCATTGATTTTTGCCATTGAAAAACGTCCAGAAATGATTGAAGCTACTGACTGAATGAAAGGAGCTGGCATCTCACTCTCTTTGAATCTTCTTTATCATGCTAAGAGGAGCAGGAAAAAGCAAAAAATTTCAGAATTGCACCTTGCAATGCGGAGAAATTACTGTTTGTGCATTTACAATATTCATTGATTTTTGCCATTGAAAAACGTCCAGAAATGATTGAAGCTACTGACTGAATGAAAGGAGCTGGCATCTCACTCTCTTTGGATCTTCTTTATCATGCTAAGAGGAGCAGGAAAAAGCAAAAAATTTCAGAATTGCACCTTGCAATGCGGAGAAATTACTGTTTGTGCATTTACAATATTCATTGATTTTTGCCATTGAAAAACATGTTATTCATATACCAGAAATGTTTGAAGCTCCTGACTGAATGAAAGGAGCTGGCACCTCACTCTCTTTGAATCTTCTTTATCATGCTGAGAGGAGCAGGAAAAAGCAAAAAATTTCAGAATTGCACCTTGCAATGCGGAGAAATTACTGTTTGTGCATTTACAATATTCATTGATTTTTGCCATTGAAAAACGTCCAGAAATGATTGAAGCTACTGACTGAATGAAAGGAGCTGTCATCTCACTCTCTTTGAATCTTCTTTATCATGCTAAGAGGAGCAGGAAAAAGCAAAAAATTTCAGAATTGCACCTTGCAATGCGGAGAAATTACTGTTTGTGCATTTACAATATTCATTGATTTTTGCCATTGAAAAATGTTCAGAAATGATTGAAGCTACTGACTGAATGAAAGGAGCTGGCATCTCACTCTCTTTGAATCTTCTTTATCATGCTAAGAGGAGCAGGAAAAAGCAAAAAATTTCAGAATTGCGCCTTGCAATGCGGAGAAATTACTGTTTGTGCATTTACAAAATTCATTGATTTTTGCCATTGAAAAACATCATGTTATTCATATGCCAGAAATGATTGAAGCTACTGACTGAAGGAAAGGAGCTGGCATCTCACTCTCTTTGAATCTTCTTTATCATGCTAAGAGGAGCAGGAAAAAGCAAAAAATTTCAGAATTGCACCTTGCAATGCGGAGAAATTACTGTTTGTGCATTTACAATATTCATTGGTTTTTGACATTGAAAAACGTCCAGAAATGATTGAAGCTACTGACTGAATGAAAGGAGCTGGCATCTCACTCTCTTTGAATCTTCTTTATCATGCTAAGAGGAGCAGGAAAAAGCAAAAAATTTCAGAATTGCACCTTGCAATGCGGAGAAATTACTGTTTGTGCATTTACAATATTCATTGATTTTTGCGATTGAAAAACATCATGTTATTCATATACCAGAAATGATTGAAGCTACTGACTGAATGAAAGGAGCTGGCATCTCACTCTCTTTGAATCTTCTTTATCATGCTAAGAGGAGCAGGAAAAAGTAAAAAATTTCAGAATTGCACCTTGCAATGCGGAGAAATTACTGATTGTGCATTTACAATATTCAATGATTTTTGCCATTGAAAAACGTCCAGAAATGATTAAAGCTACTGACTGAATGAAAGGAGCTGGCATCTCACTCTCTTTGAATCTTCTTTATCATGCTAAGAGGAGCAGGAAAAAGCAAAAAATTTCAGAATTGCACCTTGCAATGCGGAGAAATTACTGTTTGTGCATTTACAATATTCATTGATTTTTGCCATTGAAAAACGTCCAGAAATGATTGAAGCTACTGACTGAATGAAAGGAGCTGGCATCTCACTCTCTTTGAATCTTCTTTATCATGCTAAGAGGAGCAGGAAAAAGCAAAAAATTTCAGAATTGCACCTTGCAATGCGGAGAAATTACTGTTTGTGCATTTACAATATTCATTGATTTTTGCCATTGAAAAACATCATGTTATTCATATACCAGAAATGATTGAAGCTACTGACTGAATGAAAGGAGCTGGCATCTCACTCTCTTTGAATCTTCTTTATCATGCTAAGAGGAGCAGGAAAAAGTAAAAAATTTCAGAATTGCACCTTGCAATGCGGAGAAATTACTGTTTGTGCATTTATAATATTCAATGATTTTTGCCATTGAAAAACGTCCAGAAATGATTGAAGCTACTGACTGAACGAAAGGAGCTGGCATCTCACTCTCTTTGAATCTTCTTTATCATGCTAAGAGGAGCAGAAAAAAGCAAAAAATTTCAGAATTGCACCTTGCAATGCGGAGAAATTACTGTTTGTGCATTTACAATATTCATTGATTTTTGCCATTGAAAAACATCATGTTATTCATATACCAGAAATGTTTGAAGCTACTGACTGAATGAAAGGAGCTGGCATCTCACTCTCTTTGAATCTTCTTTATCATGCTAAGAGGAGCAGGAAAAAGCAAAAAATTTCAGAATTGCACATTGCAATGCAGAGAAATTACTGTTTGTGCATTTACAATATTCATTGATTTTTGCCATTGAAAAACGTCCAGAAATGATTGAAGCTACTGACTGAATGAAAGGAGCTGGCATCTCACTCTCTTTGAATCTTCTTTATCATGCTAAGAGGAGCAGGAAAAATCAAAAAATTTCAGAATTGCACCTTGCAATGCGGAGAAATTACTGTTTGTGCATTTACAATATTCATTGATTTTTGCCATTGAAAAACGTCCAGAAATGATTGAAGCTACTGACTGAATGAAAGGAGCTGGCATCTCACTCTCTTTGAATCTTCTTTATCATGCTAAGAGGAGCAGGAAAAAGCAAAAAATTTCAGAATTGCACCTTGCAATGCGGAGAAATTACTGTTTGTGCATTTACAATATTCATTGATTTTTGCCATTGAAAAACGTCCAGAAATGATTGAAGCTACTGACTGAATGAAAGGAGCTGGCATCTCACTCTCTTTGGATCTTCTTTATCATGCTAAGAGGAGCAGGAAAAAGCAAAAAATTTCAGAATTGCACCTTGCAATGCGGAGAAATTACTGTTTGTGCATTTACAATATTCATTGATTTTTGCCATTGAAAAACATGTTATTCATATACCAGAAATGTTTGAAGCTCCTGACTGAATGAAAGGAGCTGGCACCTCACTCTCTTTGAATCTTCTTTATCATGCTGAGAGGAGCAGGAAAAAGCAAAAAATTTCAGAATTGCACCTTGCAATGCGGAGAAATTACTGTTTGTGCATTTACAATATTCATTGATTTTTGCCATTGAAAAACGTCCAGAAATGATTGAAGCTACTGACTGAATGAAAGGAGCTGTCATCTCACTCTCTTTGAATCTTCTTTATCATGCTAAGAGGAGCAGGAAAAAGCAAAAAATTTCAGAATTGCACCTTGCAATGCGGAGAAATTACTGTTTGTGCATTTACAATATTCATTGATTTTTGCCATTGAAAAATGTTCAGAAATGATTGAAGCTACTGACTGAATGAAAGGAGCTGGCATCTCACTCTCTTTGAATCTTCTTTATCATGCTAAGAGGAGCAGGAAAAAGCAAAAAATTTCAGAATTGCGCCTTGCAATGCGGAGAAATTACTGTTTGTGCATTTACAAAATTCATTGATTTTTGCCATTGAAAAACATCATGTTATTCATATGCCAGAAATGATTGAAGCTCCTGACTGAAGGAAAGGAGCTGGCATCTCACTCTCTTTGAATCTTCTTTATCATGCTAAGAGGAGCAGGAAAAAGCAAAAAATTTCAGAATTGCACCTTGCAATGCGGAGAAATTACTGTTTGTGCATTTACAATATTCATTGATTTTTGCCATTGAAAAACGTCCAGAAATGATTGAAGCTACTGACTGAATGAAAGGAGCTGTCATCTCACTCTCTTTGAATCTTCTTTATCATGCTAAGAGGAGCAGGAAAAAGCAAAAAATTTCAGAATTGCACCTTGCAATGCGGAGAAATTACTGTTTGTGCATTTACAATATTCATTGATTTTTGCCATTGAAAAATGTCCAGAAATGATTGAAGCTACTGACTGAATGAAAGGAGCTGGCATCTCACTCTCTTTGAATCTTCTTTATCATGCTAAGAGGAGCAGGAAAAAGCAAAAAATTTCAGAATTGCGCCTTGCAATGCGGAGAAATTACTGTTTGTGCATTTACAAAATTCATTGATTTTTGCCATTGAAAAACATCATGTTATTCATATGCCAGAAATGATTGAAGCTACTGACTGAAGGAAAGGAGCTGGCATCTCACTCTCTTTGAATCTTCTTTATCATGCTAAGAGGAGCAGGAAAAAGCAAAAAATTTCAGAATTGCACCTTGCAATGCGGAGAAATTACTGTTTGTGCATTTACAATATTCATTGATTTTTGCCATTGAAAAACGTCCAGAAATGATTGAAGCTACTGACTGAATGAAAGGAGCTGGCATCTCACTCTCTTTGAATCTTCTTTATCATGCTAAGAGGAGCAGGAAAAAGCAAAAAATTTCAGAATTGCACCTTGCAATGCGGAGAAATTACTGTTTGTGCATTTACAATATTCATTGATTTTTGCCATTGAAAAACGTCCAGAAATGATTGAAGCTACTGACTGAATGAAAGGAGCTGGCATCTCACTCTCTTTGGATCTTCTTTATCATGCTAAGAGGAGCAGGAAAAAGCAAAAAATTTCAGAATTGCACCTTGCAATGCGGAGAAATTACTGTTTGTGCATTTACAATATTCATTGATTTTTGCCATTGAAAAACATGTTATTCATATACCAGAAATGTTTGAAGCTCCTGACTGAATGAAAGGAGCTGGCACCTCACTCTCTTTGAATCTTCTTTATCATGCTGAGAGGAGCAGGAAAAAGCAAAAAATTTCAGAATTGCACCTTGCAATGCGGAGAAATTACTGTTTGTGCATTTACAATATTCATTGATTTTTGCCATTGAAAAACGTCCAGAAATGATTGAAGCTACTGACTGAATGAAAGGAGCTGTCATCTCACTCTCTTTGAATCTTCTTTATCATGCTAAGAGGAGCAGGAAAAAGCAAAAAATTTCAGAATTGCACCTTGCAATGCGGAGAAATTACTGTTTGTGCATTTACAATATTCATTGATTTTTGCCATTGAAAAATGTTCAGAAATGATTGAAGCTACTGACTGAATGAAAGGAGCTGGCATCTCACTCTCTTTGAATCTTCTTTATCATGCTAAGAGGAGCAGGAAAAAGCAAAAAATTTCAGAATTGCGCCTTGCAATGCGGAGAAATTACTGTTTGTGCATTTACAAAATTCATTGATTTTTGCCATTGAAAAACATCATGTTATTCATATGCCAGAAATGATTGAAGCTACTGACTGAAGGAAAGGAGCTGGCATCTCACTCTCTTTGAATCTTCTTTATCATGCTAAGAGGAGCAGGAAAAAGCAAAAAATTTCAGAATTGCACCTTGCAATGCGGAGAAATTACTGTTTGTGCATTTACAATATTCATTGGTTTTTGACATTGAAAAACGTCCAGAAATGATTGAAGCTACTGACTGAATGAAAGGAGCTGGCATCTCACTCTCTTTGAATCTTCTTTATCATGCTAAGAGGAGCAGGAAAAAGCAAAAAATTTCAGAATTGCACCTTGCAATGCGGAGAAATTACTGTTTGTGCATTTACAATATTCATTGATTTTTGCGATTGAAAAACATCATGTTATTCATATACCAGAAATGATTGAAGCTACTGACTGAATGAAAGGAGCTGGCATCTCACTCTCTTTGAATCTTCTTTATCATGCTAAGAGGAGCAGGAAAAAGTAAAAAATTTCAGAATTGCACCTTGCAATGCGGAGAAATTACTGATTGTGCATTTACAATATTCAATGATTTTTGCCATTGAAAAACGTCCAGAAATGATTAAAGCTACTGACTGAATGAAAGGAGCTGGCATCTCACTCTCTTTGAATCTTCTTTATCATGCTAAGAGGAGCAGGAAAAAGCAAAAAATTTCAGAATTGCACCTTGCAATGCGGAGAAATTACTGTTTGTGCATTTACAATATTCATTGATTTTTGCCATTGAAAAACGTCCAGAAATGATTGAAGCTACTGACTGAATGAAAGGAGCTGGCATCTCACTCTCTTTGAATCTTCTTTATCATGCTAAGAGGAGCAGGAAAAAGCAAAAAATTTCAGAATTGCACCTTGCAATGCGGAGAAATTACTGTTTGTGCATTTACAATATTCATTGATTTTTGCCATTGAAAAACATCATGTTATTCATATACCAGAAATGATTGAAGCTACTGACTGAATGAAAGGAGCTGGCATCTCACTCTCTTTGAATCTTCTTTATCATGCTAAGAGGAGCAGGAAAAAGTAAAAAATTTCAGAATTGCACCTTGCAATGCGGAGAAATTACTGTTTGTGCATTTATAATATTCAATGATTTTTGCCATTGAAAAACGTCCAGAAATGATTGAAGCTACTGACTGAACGAAAGGAGCTGGCATCTCACTCTCTTTGAATCTTCTTTATCATGCTAAGAGGAGCAGAAAAAAGCAAAAAATTTCAGAATTGCACCTTGCAATGCGGAGAAATTACTGTTTGTGCATTTACAATATTCATTGATTTTTGCCATTGAAAAACATCATGTTATTCATATACCAGAAATGTTTGAAGCTACTGACTGAATGAAAGGAGCTGGCATCTCACTCTCTTTGAATCTTCTTTATCATGCTAAGAGGAGCAGGAAAAAGCAAAAAATTTCAGAATTGCACATTGCAATGCAGAGAAATTACTGTTTGTGCATTTACAATATTCATTGATTTTTGCCATTGAAAAACGTCCAGAAATGATTGAAGCTACTGACTGAATGAAAGGAGCTGGCATCTCACTCTCTTTGAATCTTCTTTATCATGCTAAGAGGAGCAGGAAAAATCAAAAAATTTCAGAATTGCACCTTGCAATGCGGAGAAATTACTGTTTGTGCATTTACAATATTCATTGATTTTTGCCATTGAAAAACGTCCAGAAATGATTGAAGCTACTGACTGAATGAAAGGAGCTGGCATCTCACTCTCTTTGAATCTTCTTTATCATGCTAAGAGGAGCAGGAAAAAGCAAAAAATTTCAGAATTGCACCTTGCAATGCGGAGAAATTACTGTTTGTGCATTTACAATATTCATTGATTTTTGCCATTGAAAAACATGTTATTCATATACCAGAAATGTTTGAAGCTCCTGACTGAATGAAAGGAGCTGGCACCTCACTCTCTTTGAATCTTCTTTATCATGCTAAGAGGAGCAGGAAAAAGCAAAAAATTTCAGAATTGCACCTTGCAATGCGGAGAAATTACTGTTTGTGCATTTACAATATTCATTGATTTTTGCCATTGAAAAACGTCCAGAAATGATTGAAGCTACTGACTGAATGAAAGGAGCTGTCATCTCACTCTCTTTGAATCTTCTTTATCATGCTAAGAGGAGCAGGAAAAAGCAAAAAATTTCAGAATTGCACCTTGCAATGCGGAGAAATTACTGTTTGTGCATTTACAATATTCATTGATTTTTGCCATTGAAAAATGTCCAGAAATGATTGAAGCTACTGACTGAATGAAAGGAGCTGGCATCTCACTCTCTTTGAATCTTCTTTATCATGCTAAGAGGAGCAGGAAAAAGCAAAAAATTTCAGAATTGCGTTTTGCAATGCGGAGAAATTACTGTTTGTGCATTTACAAAATTCATTGATTTTTGCCATTGAAAAACATCATGTTATTCATATGCCAGAAATGATTGAAGCTACTGACTGAAGGAAAGGAGCTGGCATCTCACTCTCTTTGAATCTTCTTTATCATGCTGAGAGGAGCAGGAAAAAGCAAAAAATTTCAGAATTGCACCTTGCAATGCGGAGAAATTACTGTTTGTGCATTTACAATATTCATTGATTTTTGCCATTGAAAAACGTCCAGAAATGATTGAAGCTACTGACTGAATGAAAGGAGCTGTCATCTCACTCTCTTTGAATCTTCTTTATCATGCTAAGAGGAGCAGGAAAAAGCAAAAAATTTCAGAATTGCACCTTGCAATGCGGAGAAATTACTGTTTGTGCATTTACAATATTCATTGATTTTTGCCATTGAAAAATGTTCAGAAATGATTGAAGCTACTGACTGAATGAAAGGAGCTGGCATCTCACTCTCTTTGAATCTTCTTTATCATGCTAAGAGGAGCAGGAAAAAGCAAAAAATTTCAGAATTGCGCCTTGCAATGCGGAGAAATTACTGTTTGTGCATTTACAAAATTCATTGATTTTTGCCATTGAAAAACATCATGTTATTCATATGCCAGAAATGATTGAAGCTACTGACTGAAGGAAAGGAGCTGGCATCTCACTCTCTTTGAATCTTCTTTATCATGCTAAGAGGAGCAGGAAAAAGCAAAAAATTTCAGAATTGCACCTTGCAATGCGGAGAAATTACTGTTTGTGCATTTACAATATTCATTGATTTTTGCCATTGAAAAACGTCCAGAAATGATTGAAGCTACTGACTGAATGAAAGGAGCTGGCATCTCACTCTCTTTGAATCTTCTTTATCATGCTAAGAGGAGCAGGAAAAAGCAAAAAATTTCAGAATTGCACCTTGCAATGCGGAGAAATTACTGTTTGTGCATTTACAATATTCATTGATTTTTGCGATTGAAAAACATCGTTATTCATATACCAGAAATGATTGAAGCTACTGACTGAATGAAAGGAGCTGGCATCTCACTCTCTTTGAATCTTCTTTATCATGCTAAGAGGAGCAGGAAAAAGTAAAAAATTTCAGAATTGCACCTTGCAATGCGGAGAAATTACTGTTTGTGCATTTACAATATTCACTGATTTTTGCCATTGAAAAACGTCCAGAAATGATTGAAGCTACTGACTGAACTAAAGGAGCTGGCATCTCACTCTCTTTGAATCTTCTTTATCATGCTAAGAGGAGCAGGAAAAAGCAAAAAATTTCAGAATTGCACCTTGCAATGCGGAGAAATTACTGTTTGTGCATTTACAATATTCATTGATTTTTGCCATTGAAAAACATCATGTTATTCATATACCAGAAATGTTTGAAGCTACTGACTGAATTAAAGGAGCTGGTATCTCACTCTCTTTGAATCTTCTTCATAATGCTAAGAGGAGCAGGCCATTGAAAAGCGTCCAGAAATGATTGAAGCTACTGACTGAATGAAAGGAGCTGGCATCTCACTCTCTTTGAATCTTCTTTATCATGCTAAGAGGAGCAGGAAAAAGCAAAAAATTTCAGAATTGCACCTTGCAATGCGGAGAAATTACTGTTTGTGCATTTACAATATTCATTGATTTTTGCCATTGAAAAACGTCCAGAAATGATTGAAGGTACTGACTGAATGAAAGGAGCTGGCATCTCACTCTCTTTGAATCTTCTTTATCATGCTAAGAGGAGCAGGAAAAAGCAAAAAATTTCAGAATTGCACCTTGCAATGCGGAGAAATTACTGTTTGTGCATTTACAATATTCATTGATTTTTGCCATTGAAAAACGTCCAGAAATGATTGAAGCTACTGACTGAATGAAAGGAGCTGGCATCTCACTCTCTTTGAATCTTCTTTATCATGCTAAGAGGAGCAGGAAAAAGCAAAAAATTTCAGAATTGCACCTTGCAATGCGGAGAAATTACTGTTTGTGCATTTACAATATTCATTGATTTTTGCCATTGAAAAATGTCCAGAAATGATTGAAGCTACTGACTGAATGAAAGGAGCTGGCATCTCACTCTCTTTGAATCTTCTTTATCATGCTAAGAGGAGCAGGAAAAAGCAAAAAATTTCAGAATTGCGCCTTGCAATGCGGAGAAATTACTGTTTGTGCATTTACAAAATTCATTGATTTTTGCCATTGAAAAATATCATGTTATTCATATACCAGAAATGATTGATGTTTTTCAATGGCAAAAATCAATGAATATTGTAAATGCACAAACAGTAATTTCTCCGCATTGCAAGGTGCAATTCTGAAATTTTTTGCTTTTTCCTGCTAATCCTAGCATGATAAAGAAGATTCAAAGAGAGTGAGATGCCAGCTCCTTTCATTCAGTCAGTAGCTTCAAACATTTCTGGACGTTTTTCAATGGCAAAAATCAATGAATATTGTAAATGCACAAACAGTAATATCTCCACATTGCAAGGTGCAATTCTGAAATTTTTTGCTTTTTCCTGTTAATCCTAGCATGATAAAGAAGATTTAAAGAGAGTGAGATGCCAGCTCCTTTCATTCAGTCAGTAGCTTCAAACATTTCTGGTATATGAAAAACATGTTTTTCAATGGCAAAAATCAATGAATATTGTAAATGCACAAACAGTAATATCTCCACATTGCAAGGTGCAATTCTGAAATTTTTTGCTTTTTCCTGCTAATCCTAGCATGATAAAGAAGATTCAAAGAGAGTGAGATGCCAGCTCCTTTCATTCAGTCAGTAGCTTCAAACATTTCTGGTATATGAAAAACATGTTTTTCAATGGCAAAAATCAATGAATATTGTAAATGCACAAACAGTAATATCTCCACATTGCAAGGTGCAATTCTGAAATTTTTTGCTTTTTCCTGCTAATCCTAGCATGATAAAGAAGATTCAAAGAGAGTGAGATGCCAGCTCCTTTCATTCAGTCAGTAGCTTCAAACATTTCTGGACGTTTTTCAATGGCAAAAATCAATGAATATTGTAAATGCACAAACAGTAATATCTCCACATTGCAAGGTGCAATTCTGAAATTTTTTGCTTTTTCCTGCTAATCCTAGCATGATAAAGAAGATTCAAAGAGAGTGAGATGCCAGCTCCTTTCATTCAGTCAGTAGCTTCAAACATTTCTGGACGTTTTTCAATGGCAAAAATCAATGAATATTGTAAATGCACAAACAGTAATATCTCCACATTGCAAGGTGCAATTCTGAAATTTTTTGCTTTTTCCTGTTAATCCTAGCATGATAAAGAAGATTCAAAGAGAGTGAGATGCCAGCTCCTTTCATTCAGTCAGTAGCTTCAAACATTTCTGGTATATGAAAAACATGTTTTTCAATGGCAAAAATCAATGAATATTGTAAATGCACAAACAGTAATATCTCCACATTGCAAGGTGCAATTCTGAAATTTTTTGTTTTTTCCTGTTAATCCTAGCATGATAAAGAAGATTCAAAGAGAGTGAGATGCCAGCTCCTTTCATTCAGTCAGTAGCTTCAAACATTTCTGGTATATGAAAAACATGTTTTTCAATGGCAAAAATCAATGAATATTGTTAATGCACAAACAGTAATATCTCCACATTGCAAGGTGCAATTCTGAAATTTTTTGCTTTTTCCTGCTAATCCTAGCATGATAAAGAAGATTCAAAGAGAGTGAGATGCCAGCTCCTTTCATTCAGTCAGTAGCTTCAAACATTTCTGGTATATGAAAAACATGTTTTTCAATGGCAAAAATCAATGAATATTGTAAATGCACAAACAGTAATATCTCCACATTGCAAGGTGCAATTCTGAAATTTTTTGCTTTTTCCTGCTAATCCTAGCATGATAAAGAAGATTCAAAGAGAGTGAGATGCCAGCTCCTTTCATTCAGTCAGTAGCTTCAAACATTTCTGGTATATGAAAAACATGTTTTTCAATGGCAAAAATCAATGAATATTGTAAATGCACAAACAGTAATATCTCCACATTGCAAGGTGCAATTCTGAAATTTTTTGCTTTTTCCTGCTAATCCTAGCATGATAAAGAAGATTCAAAGAGAGTGAGATGCCAGCTCCTTTCATTCAGTCAGTAGCTTCAAACATTTCTGGTATATGAAAAACATGTTTTTCAATGGCAAAAATCAATGAATATTGTAAATGCACAAACAGTAATATCTCCACATTGCAAGGTGCAATTCTGAAATTTTTAGCTTTTTCCTGTTAATCCTAGCATGATAAAGAAGATTCAAAGAGAGTGAGATGCCAGCTCCTTTCATTCAGTCAGTAGCTTCAAACATTTCTGGACGTTTTTCAATGGCAAAAATCAATGAATATTGTAAATGCACAAACAGTAATATCTCCACATTGCAAGGTGCAATTCTGAAATTTTTTGCTTTTTCCTGTTAATCCTAGCATGATAAAGAAGATTCAAAGAGAGTGAGATACCAGCTCCTTTCATTCAGTCAGTAGCTTCAAACATTTCTGGTATATGAAAAACATGTTTTTCAATGGCAAAAATCAATGAATATTGTAAATGCACAAACAGTAATATCTCCACATTGCAAGGTGCAATTCTGAAATTTTTTGCTTTTTCCTGCTAATCCTAGCATGATAAAGAAGATTCAAAGAGAGTGAGATGCCAGCTAATTTCATTCAGTCAGTAGCTTAAAACATTTCTGGACGTTTTTCAATGGCAAAAATCAATGAATATTGTAAATGCACAAACAGTAATATCTCCACATTGCAAGGTGCAATTCTGAAATTTTTTGCTTTTTCCTGCTAATCCTAGCATGATAAAGAAGATTCAAAGAGAGTGAGATGCCATCTCCTTTCATTCAGTCAGTAGCTTCAAACATTTCTTGTATATGAAAAACATGTTTTTCAATGGCAAAAATCAATGAATATTGTAAATGCATAAACAGTAATATCTCCACATTGCAAGGTGCAATTCTGAAATTTTTTGCTTTTTCCTGCTAATCCTAGCATGATAAAGAAGATTCAAAGAGAGTGAGATACCAGCTCCTTTCATTCAGTCAGTAGCTTCAAACATTTCTGGACGTTTTTCAATGGCAAAAATCAGTGAATATTGTAAATGCACAAACAGTAATATCTCCACATTGCAAGGTGCAATTCTGAAATTTTTTGCTTTTTCCTGTTAATCCTAGCATGATAAAGAAGATTCAAAGAGAGTGAGATGCCAGCTCCTTTCATTCAAGTCAGTAGCTTCAAACATTTCTGGTATATGAAAAACATGTTTTTCAATGGCAAAAATCAATGAATATTGTAAATGCACAAACAGTAATATCTCCACATTGCAAGGTGCAATTCTGAAATTTTTTGCTTTTTCCTGCTTATCCTAGCATGATAAAGAAGATTCAAAGAGAGTGAGATGCCAGCTCCTTTCATTCAGTCAGTAGCTTCAAACATTTCTGGTATATGAAAAACATGTTTTTCAATGGCAAAAATCAATGAATATTGTAAATGCACAAACAGTAAAATCTCCACATTGCAAGGTGCAATTCTGAAATTTTTTTGCTTTTTCCTGCTAATCCTAGCATGATAAAGAAGATTCAAAGAGAGTGAGATGCCAGCTCCTTTCATTCAGTCAGTAGCTTCAAACATTTCTGGACGTTTTTCAATGGCAAAATCAATGAATATTGTAAATGCACAAACAGTAATATCTCCACATTGCAAGGTGCAATTCTGAAATTTTTTGCTTTTTCCTGTTAATCCTAGCATGATAAAGAAGATTCAAAGACAGTGAGATGCCAGCTCCTTTCATTCAGTCAGTAGCTTCAAACATTTCTGGTATATGAAAAACATGTTTTTCAATGGCAAAAATCAATGAATATTGTAAATGCACAAACAGTAATATCTCCACATTGCAAGGTGCAATTCTGAAATTTTTTGCTTTTTCCTGCTAATCCTAGCATGATAAAGAAGATTCAAAGAGAGTGAGATGCCAGCTCCTTTCATTCCGTCAGTAGCTTCAAACATTTCTGGTATATGAAAAACATGTTTTTCAATGGCAAAAATCAATGAATATTGTAAATGCACAAACAGTAATATCTCCACATTGCAAGGTGCAATTCTGAAATTTTTTGCTTTTTCCTGCTTATCCTAGCATGATAAAGAAGATTCAAAGAGAGTGAGATGCCAGCTCCTTTCATTCAGTCAGTAGCTTCAAACATTTCTGGACGTTTTTCAATGGCAAAATCAATGAATATTGTAAATGCACAAACAGTAATATCTCCACATTGCAAGGTGCAATTCTGAAATTTTTTGCTTTTTCCTGTTAATCCTAGCATGATAAAGAAGATTCAAAGACAGTGAGATGCCAGCTCCTTTCATTCAGTCAGTAGCTTCAAACATTTCTGGTATATGAAAAACATGTTTTTCAATGGCAAAAATCAATGAATATTGTAAATGCACAAACAGTAATATCTCCACATTGCAAGGTGCAATTCTGAAATTTTTTGCTTTTTCCTGCTAATCCTAGCATGATAAAGAAGATTCAAAGAGAGTGAGATGCCAGCTCCTTTCATTCCGTCAGTAGCTTCAAACATTTCTGGTATATGAAAAACATGTTTTTCAATGGCAAAAATCAATGAATATTGTAAATGCACAAACAGTAATATCTCCACATTGCAAGGTGCAATTCTGAAATTTTTTGCTTTTTCCTGCTAATCCTAGCATGATAAAGAAGATTCAAAGAGAGTGAGATGCCAGCTCCTTTCATTCAGTCAGTAGCTTCAAACATTTCTGGACGTTTTTCAATGGCAAAATCAATGAATATTGTAAATGCACAAACAGTAATATCTCCACATTGCAAGGTGCAATTCTGAAATTTTTTGCTTTTTCCTGCTAATCCTAGCATGATAAAGAAGATTCAAAGAGAGTGAGATGCCAGCTAATTTCATTCAGTCAGTAGCTTCAAACATTTCTGGACGTTTTTCAATGGCAAAAATCAATGAATATTGCAAATGCACAAACAGTAATATCTCCACATTGCAAGGTGCAATTCTGAAATTTTTTGCTTTTTCCTGCTAATCCTAGCATGATAAAGAAGATTCAAAGAGAGTGAGATGCCAGCTCCTTTCATTCAGTCAGTAGCTTCAAACATTTCTTGTATATGAAAAACATGTTTTTCAATGGCAAAAATCAATGAATATTGTAAATGCACAAACAGTAATATCTCCACATTGCAAGGTGCAATTCTGAAATTTTTTGCTTTTTCCTGCTAATCCTAGCATGATAAAGAAGATTCAAAGAGAGTGAGATACCAGCTCCTTTCATTCAGTCAGTAGCTTCAAACATTTCTGGACGTTTTTCAATGGCAAAAATCAATGAATATTGTAAATGCACAAACAGTAATATCTCCACATTGCAAGGTGCAATTCTGAAATTTTTTGCTTTTTCCTGTTAATCCTAGCATGATAAAGAAGATTCAAAGAGAGTGAGATGCCAGCTCCTTTCATTCAAGTCAGTAGCTTCAAACATTTCTGGTATATGAAAAACATGTTTTTCAATGGCAAAAATCAATGAATATTGTAAATGCACAAACAGTAATATCTCCACATTGCAAGGTGCAATTCTGAAATTTTTTCCTTTTTCCTGCTTATCCTAGCATGATAAAGAAGATTCAAAGAGAGTGAGATGCCAGCTCCTTTCATTCAGTCAGTAGCTTCAAACATTTCTGGTATATGAAAAACATGTTTTTCAATGGCAAAAATCAATGAATATTGTAAATGCACAAACAGTAATATCTCCACATTGCAAGGTGCAATTCTGAAATTTTTTTGCTTTTTCCTGCTATTCCTAGCATGATAAAGAAGATTTAAAGAGAGTGAGATGCCAGCTCCTTTCATTCAGTCAGTAGCTTCAAACATTTCTGGACGTTTTTCAATGGCAAAATCAATGAATATTGTAAATGCACAAACAGTAATATCTCCACATTGCAAGGTGCAATTCTGAAATTTTTTGCTTTTTCCTGTCAATCCTAGCATGATAAAGAAGATTCAAAGACAGTGAGATGCCAGCTCCTTTCATTCAGTCAGTAGCTTCAAACATTTCTGGTATATGAAAAACATGTTTTTCAATGGCAAAAATCAATGAATATTGTAAATGCACAAACAGTAATATCTCCACATTGCAAGGTGCAATTCTGAAATTTTTTGCTTTTTCCTGCTAATCCTAGCATGATAAAGAAGATTCAAAGAGAGTGAGATGCCAGCTCCTTTCATTCCGTCAGTAGCTTCAAACATTTCTGGTATATGAAAAACATGTTTTTCAATGGCAAAAATCAATGAATATTGTAAATGCACAAACAGTAATATCTCCACATTGCAAGGTGCAATTCTGAAATTTTTTGCTTTTTCCTGCTAATCCTAGCATGATAAAGAAGATTCAAAGAGAGTGAGATGCCAGCTCCTTTCATTCCGTCAGTAGCTTCAAACATTTCTGGTATATGAAAAACATGTTTTTCAATGGCAAAAATCAATGAATATTGTAAATGCACAAACAGTAATATCTCCACATTGCAAGGTGCAATTCTGAAATTTTTTGCTTTTTCCTGCTTATCCTAGCATGATAAAGAAGATTCAAAGAGAGTGAGATGCCAGCTCCTTTCATTCAGTCAGTAGCTTCAAACATTTCTGGACGTTTTTCAATGGCAAAATCAATGAATATTGTAAATGCACAAACAGTAATATCTCCACATTGCAAGGTGCAATTCTGAAATTTTTTGCTTTTTCCTGTTAATCCTAGCATGATAAAGAAGATTCAAAGACAGTGAGATGCCAGCTCCTTTCATTCAGTCAGTAGCTTCAAACATTTCTGGTATATGAAAAACATGTTTTTCAATGGCAAAAATCAATGAATATTGTAAATGCACAAACAGTAATATCTCCACATTGCAAGGTGCAATTCTGAAATTTTTTGCTTTTTCCTGCTAATCCTAGCATGATAAAGAAGATTCAAAGAGAGTGAGATGCCAGCTCCTTTCATTCCGTCAGTAGCTTCAAACATTTCTGGTATATGAAAAACATGTTTTTCAATGGCAAAAATCAATGAATATTGTAAATGCACAAACAGTAATATCTCCACATTGCAAGGTGCAATTCTGAAATTTTTTGCTTTTTCCTGCTAATCCTAGCATGATAAAGAAGATTCAAAGAGAGTGAGATGCCAGCTCCTTTCATTCAGTCAGTAGCTTCAAACATTTCTGGACGTTTTTCAATGGCAAAATCAATGAATATTGTAAATGCACAAACAGTAATATCTCCACATTGCAAGGTGCAATTCTGAAATTTTTTGCTTTTTCCTGCTAATCCTAGCATGATAAAGAAGATTCAAAGAGAGTGAGATGCCAGCTAATTTCATTCAGTCAGTAGCTTCAAACATTTCTGGACGTTTTTCAATGGCAAAAATCAATGAATATTGTAAATGCACAAACAGTAATATCTCCACATTGCAAGGTGCAATTCTGAAATTTTTTGCTTTTTCCTGCTAATCCTAGCATGATAAAGAAGATTCAAAGAGAGTGAGATGCCAGCTCCTTTCATTCAGTCAGTAGCTTCAAACATTTCTTGTATATGAAAAACATGTTTTTCAATGGCAAAAATCAATGAATATTGTAAATGCACAAACAGTAATATCTCCACATTGCAAGGTGCAATTCTGAAATTTTTTGCTTTTTCCTGCTAATCCTAGCATGATAAAGAAGATTCAAAGAGAGTGAGATACCAGCTCCTTTCATTCAGTCAGTAGCTTCAAACATTTCTGGACGTTTTTCAATGGCAAAAATCAATGAATATTGTAAATGCACAAACAGTAATATCTCCACATTGCAAGGTGCAATTCTGAAATTTTTTGCTTTTTCCTGTTAATCCTAGCATGATAAAGAAGATTCAAAGAGAGTGAGATGCCAGCTCCTTTCATTCAAGTCAGTAGCTTCAAACATTTCTGGTATATGAAAAACATGTTTTTCAATGGCAAAAATCAATGAATATTGTAAATGCACAAACAGTAATATCTCCACATTGCAAGGTGCAATTCTGAAATTTTTTGCTTTTTCCTGCTTATCCTAGCATGATAAAGAAGATTCAAAGAGAGTGAGATGCCAGCTCCTTTCATTCAGTCAGTAGCTTCAAACATTTCTGGTATATGAAAAACATGTTTTTCAATGGCAAAAATCAATGAATATTGTAAATGCACAAACAGTAATATCTCCACATTGCAAGGTGCAATTCTGAAATTTTTTTGCTTTTTCCTGCTAATCCTAGCATGATAAAGAAGATTTAAAGAGAGTGAGATGCCAGCTCCTTTCATTCAGTCAGTAGCTTCAAACATTTCTGGACGTTTTTCAATGGCAAAATCAATGAATATTGTAAATGCACAAACAGTAATATCTAAACATTGCAAGGTGCAATTCTGAAATTTTTTGCTTTTTCCTGTTAATCCTAGCATGATAAAGAAGATTCAAAGACAGTGAGATGCCAGCTCCTTTCATTCAGTCAGTAGCTTCAAACATTTCTGGTATATGAAAAACATGTTTTTCAATGGCAAAAATCAATGAATATTGTAAATGCACAAACAGTAATATCTCCACATTGCAAGGTGCAATTCTGAAATTTTTTGCTTTTTCCTGCTAATCCTAGCATGATAAAGAAGATTCAAAGAGAGTGAGATGCCAGCTCCTTTCATTCCGTCAGTAGCTTCAAACATTTCTGGTATATGAAAAACATGTTTTTCAATGGCAAAAATCAATGAATATTGTAAATGCACAAACAGTAATATCTCCACATTGCAAGGTGCAATTCTGAAATTTTTTGCTTTTTCCTGCTAATCCAAGCATGATAAAGAAGATTCAAAGAGAGTGAGATGCCAGCTCCTTTCATTCAGTCAGTAGCTTCAAACATTTCTGGTATATGAATAACATGATGTTTTTCAATGGCAAAAATCAATGAATATTGTAAATGCACAAACAGTAATTTCTCCGCATTGCAAGGTGCAATTCTGAAATTTTTTGCTTTTTCCTGCTCCTCTTAGCATGATAAAGAAGATTCAAAGAGAGTGAGATGCCAGCTCCTTTCATTCAGTCAGTAGCTTCAAACATTTCTGGTATATGAATAACATGATGTTTTTCAATGGCAAAAATCAATGAATATTGTAAATGCACAAACAGTAATTTCTCCGCATTGCAAGGTGCAATTCTGAAATTTTTTGCTTTTTCCTGCTCCTCTTAGCATGATAAAGACGATTCAAAGAGAGTGAGATGCCAGCTCCTTTCATTCAGTCAGTAGCTTCAATCATTTCTGGACGTTTTTCAATGGCAAAAATCAATGAATATTGTAAATGCACAAACAGTAATTTCTCCGCATTGCAAGGTGCAATTCTGAAATTTTTTGCTTTTTCCTGCTCCTCTTAGCATGATAAAGAAAATTCAGAGTGAGATGCCAGCTGCTTTCATTCAGTCAGTAGCTTCAATCATTTCTGGACGTTTTTCAATGGCAAAAATCAATGAATATTGTAAATGCACAAACAGTAATATCTCCACATTGCAAGGTGCAATTCTGAAATTTTTTGCTTTTTCCTGTTAATCCTAGCATGATAAAGAAGATTCAAAGAGAGTGAGATGCCAGCTCCTTTCATTCAGTCAGTAGCTTCAAACATTTCTGGTATATGAAAAACATGTTTTTCAATGGCAAAAATCAATGAATATTGTAAATGCACAAACAGTAATATCTCCACATTGCAAGGAGCAATTCTGAAGTTTTTTGCTTTTTCCTGCTCCTCTTAGCATGATAAAGAAGATTCAAAGAGAGTGAGATGCCAGCTCCTTTCGTTCAGTCAGTAGCTTCAATCATTTCTGGACGTTTTTCAAAGGCAAAAATCATTGAATATTGTAAATGCACAAACAGTAATTTCTCCGCATTGCAAGGTGCAATTCTGAAATTTTTTACTTTTTCCTGCTCCTCTTAGCATGATAAAGAAGATTCAAAGAGAGTGAGATGCCAGCTCCTTTTATTCAGTCAGTAGCTTCAATCATTTCTGGTATATGAATAACATGATGTTTTTCAATGGCAAAAATCAATGAATATTGTAAATGCACAAACAGTAATTTCTCCGCATTGCAAGGTGCAATTCTGAAGTTTTTTGCTTTTTCCTGCTAATCTTAGCATGATAAAGAAGATTCAAAGAGAGTGAGATGCCAGCTCCTTTCATTCAGTCAGTAGCTTCAATCATTTCTGGACGTTTTTCAATGGCAAAAATCATTGAATATTGTAAATGCACAAACAGTAATTTCTCCGCATTGCAAGGTGCAATTCTGAAATTTTTTACTTTTTCCTGCTCCTCTTAGCATGATAAAGAAGATTCAAAGAGAGTGAGATGCCAGCTCCTTTCGTTCAGTCAGTAGCTTCAATCATTTCTGGTATATGAATAACATGATGTTTTTCAATGTCAAAAATCAATGAATGTTGTAAATGCACAAACAGTAATTTCTCCGCATTGCAAGGTGCAATTCTGAAATTTTTTGCTTTTTCCTGCTCCTCTTAGCATGATAAAGAAGATTCAAAGAGAGTGAGATGCCAGCTCCTTTCATTCAGTCAGTAGCTTCAATCATTTCTGGACGTTTTTCAATGGCAAAAATCAATGAATATTGTAAATGCACAAACAGTAATTTCTCCGCATTGCAAGGTGCAATTCTGAAATTTTTTGCTTTTTCCTGCTCCTCTTAGCATGATAAAGAAAATTCAGAGTGAGATGCCAGCTCCTTTCATTCAGTCAGTAGCTTCAATCATTTCTGGACGTTTTTCAATGGCAAAAATCAATGAATATTGTAAATGCACAAACAGTAATTTCTCCGCATTGCAAGGTGCAATTCTGAAATTTTTTGCTTTTTCCTGCTCCTCTTAGCATGATAAAGAAGATTCAAAGAGAGTGAGATGCCAGCTCCTTTCATTCAGTCAGTAGCTTCAAACATTTCTGGTATATGAATAACATGATGTTTTTCAATGGCAAAAATCAATGAATATTGTAAATGCACAAACAGTAATTTCTCCGCATTGCAAGGTGCAATTCTGAAATTTTTTGCTTTTTCCTGCTCCTCTTAGCATGATAAAGAAGATTCAAAGAGAGTGAGATGCCAGCTCCTTTCGTTCAGTCAGTAGCTTCAATCATTTCTGGACGTTTTTCAAAGGCAAAAATCATTGAATATTGTAAATGCACAAACAGTAATTTCTCCGCATTGCAAGGTGCAATTCTGAAATTTTTTACTTTTTCCTGCTCCTCTTAGCATGATAAAGAAGATTCAAAGAGAGTGAGATGCCAGCTCCTTTCATTCAGTCAGTAGCTTCAATCATTTCTGGTATATGAATAACATGATGTTTTTCAATGGCAAAAATCAATGAATATTGTAAATGCACAAACAGTAATTTCTCCGCATTGCAAGGTGCAATTCTGAAGTTTTTTGCTTTTTCCTGCTCCTCTTAGCATGATAAAGAAGATTCAAAGAGAGTGAGATGCCAGCTCCTTTCATTCAGTCAGTAGCTTCAATCATTTCTGGACGTTTTTCAATGGCAAAAATCATTGAATATTGTAAATGCACAAACAGTAATTTCTCCGCATTGCAAGGTGCAATTCTGAAATTTTTTACTTTTTCCTGCTCCTCTTAGCATGATAAAGAAGATTCAAAGAGAGTGAGATGCCAGCTCCTTTCATTCAGTCAGTAGCTTCAATCATTTCTGGTATATGAATAACATGATGTTTTTCAATGGCAAAAATCAATGAATATTGTAAATGCACAAACATTAATTTCTCCGCATTGCAAGGTGCAATTCTGAAATTTTTTGCTTTTTCCTGCTCCTCTTAGCATAATAAAGAAGATTCAAAGAAAGTGAGATGCCAGCTCCTTTCATTCAGTCAGTAGCTTCAATCATTTCTGGACGTTTTTCAATGGCAAACATCAATGAATATTGTAAATGCACAAACAGTAATTTCTTCGCATTGCAAGGTGCAATTCTGAAATTTTTTGCTTTTTCCTGCTCCTCTTAGCATGATAAACAAGATTCAAAGAGAGTGAGATGCCAGCTCCTTTCATTCAGTCAGTAGCTTCAATCATTTCTGGACGTTTTTCAATGGCAAAAATCAATGAATATTGTAAATGCACAAACAGTAATATCTCCACATTGCAAGGTGCAATTCTGAAATTTTTTGCTTTTTCCTGTTAATCCTAGCATGATAAAGAAGATTCAAAGAGAGTGAGATGCCAGCTCCTTTCATTCAGTCAGTAGCTTCAAACATTTCTGGTATATGAAAAACATGTTTTTCAATGGCAAAAATCAATGAATATTGTAAATGCACAAACAGTAATATCTCCACATTGCAAGGAGCAATTCTGAAGTTTTTTGCTTTTTCCTGCTCCTCTTAGCATGATAAAGAAGATTCAAAGAGAGTGAGATGCCAGCTCCTTTCGTTCAGTCAGTAGCTTCAATCATTTCTGGACGTTTTTCAAAGGCAAAAATCATTGAATATTGTAAATGCACAAACAGTAATTTCTCCGCATTGCAAGGTGCAATTCTGAAATTTTTTACTTTTTCCTGCTCCTCTTAGCATGATAAAGAAGATTCAAAGAGAGTGAGATGCCAGCTCCTTTTATTCAGTCAGTAGCTTCAATCATTTCTGGTATATGAATAACATGATGTTTTTCAATGGCAAAAATCAATGAATATTGTAAATGCACAAACAGTAATTTCTCCGCATTGCAAGGTGCAATTCTGAAGTTTTTTGCTTTTTCCTGCTAATCTTAGCATGATAAAGAAGATTCAAAGAGAGTGAGATGCCAGCTCCTTTCATTCAGTCAGTAGCTTCAATCATTTCTGGACGTTTTTCAATGGCAAAAATCATTGAATATTGTAAATGCACAAACAGTAATTTCTCCGCATTGCAAGGTGCAATTCTGAAATTTTTTACTTTTTCCTGCTCCTCTTAGCATGATAAAGAAGATTCAAAGAGAGTGAGATGCCAGCTCCTTTCGTTCAGTCAGTAGCTTCAATCATTTCTGGTATATGAATAACATGATGTTTTTCAATGTCAAAAATCAATGAATGTTGTAAATGCACAAACAGTAATTTCTCCGCATTGCAAGGTGCAATTCTGAAATTTTTTGCTTTTTCCTGCTCCTCTTAGCATGATAAAGAAGATTCAAAGAGAGTGAGATGCCAGCTCCTTTCATTCAGTCAGTAGCTTCAATCATTTCTGGACGTTTTTCAATGGCAAAAATCAATGAATATTGTAAATGCACAAACAGTAATTTCTCCGCATTGCAAGGTGCAATTCTGAAATTTTTTGCTTTTTCCTGCTCCTCTTAGCATGATAAAGAAAATTCAGAGTGAGATGCCAGCTCCTTTCATTCAGTCAGTAGCTTCAATCATTTCTGGACGTTTTTCAATGGCAAAAATCAATGAATATTGTAAATGCACAAACAGTAATTTCTCCGCATTGCAAGGTGCAATTCTGAAATTTTTTTCTTTTTCCTGCTCCTCTTAGCATGATAAAGAAGATTCAAAGAGAGTGAGATGCCAGCTCCTTTCATTCAGTCAGTAGCTTCAAACATTTCTGGTATATGAATAACATGATGTTTTTCAATGGCAAAAATCAATGAATATTGTAAATGCACAAACAGTAATTTCTCCGCATTGCAAGGTGCAATTCTGAAATTTTTTGCTTTTTCCTGCTCCTCTTAGCATGATAAAGAAGATTCAAAGAGAGTGAGATGCCAGCTCCTTTCGTTCAGTCAGTAGCTTCAATCATTTCTGGACGTTTTTCAAAGGCAAAAATCATTGAATATTGTAAATGCACAAACAGTAATTTCTCCGCATTGCAAGGTGCAATTCTGAAATTTTTTACTTTTTCCTGCTCCTCTTAGCATGATAAAGAAGATTCAAAGAGAGTGAGATGCCAGCTCCTTTCATTCAGTCAGTAGCTTCAATCATTTCTGGTATATGAATAACATGATGTTTTTCAATGGCAAAAATCAATGAATATTGTAAATGCACAAACAGTAATTTCTCCGCATTGCAAGGTGCAATTCTGAAGTTTTTTGCTTTTTCCTGCTCCTCTTAGCATGATAAAGAAGATTCAAAGAGAGTGAGATGCCAGCTCCTTTCATTCAGTCAGTAGCTTCAATCATTTCTGGACGTTTTTCAATGGCAAAAATCATTGAATATTGTAAATGCACAAACAGTAATTTCTCCGCATTGCAAGGTGCAATTCTGAAATTTTTTACTTTTTCCTGCTCCTCTTAGCATGATAAAGAAGATTCAAAGAGAGTGAGATGCCAGCTCCTTTCATTCAGTCAGTAGCTTCAATCATTTCTGGTATATGAATAACATGATGTTTTTCAATGGCAAAAATCAATGAATATTGTAAATGCACAAACATTAATTTCTCCGCATTGCAAGGTGCAATTCTGAAATTTTTTGCTTTTTCCTGCTCCTCTTAGCATAATAAAGAAGATTCAAAGAAAGTGAGATGCCAGCTCCTTTCATTCAGTCAGTAGCTTCAATCATTTCTGGACGTTTTTCAATGGCAAACATCAATGAATATTGTAAATGCACAAACAGTAATTTCTTCGCATTGCAAGGTGCAATTCTGAAATTTTTTGCTTTTTCCTGCTCCTCTTAGCATGATAAACAAGATTCAAAGAGAGTGAGATGCCAGCTCCTTTCATTCAGTCAGTAGCTTCAATCATTTCTGGACGTTTTTCAATGGCAAAAATCAATGAATATTGTAAATGCACAAACAGTAATTTCTCCGCATTGCAAGGTGCAATTCTGAAATTTTTTACTTTTTCCTGCTCCTCTTAGCATGATAAAGAAGATTCAAAGAGAGTGAGATGCCAGCTCCTTTCATTCAGTCAGTAGCTTCAAACATTCCTGGTATATGAATAACATAATGTTTTTCAATGGCAAAAATCAATGAATATTGTAAATGCACAAACAGTAATTTCTCCGCATTGCAAGGTGCAATTCTGAAATTTTTTGCTTTTTCCTGCTCCTCTTAGCATGATAAAGAAGATTCAAAGAGAGTGAGATGCCAGCTCCTTTCATTCAGTCAGTAGCATCAATCATTTCTGGTATATGAATAACATGATGTTTTTCAATGGCAAAAATCAATGAATATTGTAAATGCACAAACAGTAATTTCTCCGCATTGCAAGGTGCAATTCTGAAATTTTTTGCTTTTTCCTGCTCCTCTTAGCATGATAAACAAGATTAAAAGAGAGTGAGATGCCAGCTCCTTTCATTCAGTCAGTAGCTTCAATCATTTCTGGACGTTTTTCAATGGCAAAAATCAATGAATATTGTAAATGCACAAACAGTAATTTCTCCGCATTGCAAGGTGCAATTCTGAAATTTTTTGCTTTTTCCTGCTCCTCTTAGCATGATAAAGAAGATTCAAAGAGAGTGAGATGCCAGCTCCTTTCATTCAGTCAGTAGCTTCAATCATTTCTGGACGTTTTTCAATTGCAAAAATCAATGAATATTGTAAATGCACAAACAGTAATTTCTCCGCATTGCAAGGTGCAACTCTGAAATTTTTTGCTTTTTCCTGCTCCTCTTAGCATGATAAAGAAGATTCAAAGAGAGTGAGATGCCAGCTCCTTTCATTCAGTCAGTAGCTTCAATCATTTCTGGTATATGAATAACGTGATGTTTTTCAATGGCAAAAATCAATGAATATTGTAAATGCACAAACATTAATTTCTCCGCATTGCAAGGTGCAATTCTGAAATTTTTTGCTTTTTCCTGCTCCTCTTAGCATGATAAAGAAGATTCAAAGAGAGTGAGATGCCAGCTCCTTTCATTCAGTCAGTAGCTTCAATCATTTCTGGTATATGAATAACATGATGTTTTTCAATGGCAAAAATCAATGAATATTGTAAATGCACAAACAGTAATTTCTCCGCATTGCAAGGTGCAATTCTGAGATTTTTTGCTTTTTCCTGCTCCTCTTAGCATGATAAAGAAGATTCAAAGAGAGTGAGATGCCAGCTCCTTTCATTCAGTCAGTAGCTTCAATCATTTCTGGACGTTTTTCAATGGCAAAAATCAATGAATATTCTAAATGCACAAACAGTAATTTCTCCGCATTGCAAGGTGCAATTCTGAAATTTTTTGCTTTTTCCTGCTCCTCTTAGCATGATAAACAAGATTCAAAGAGAGTGAGATGCCAGCTCCTTTCATTCAGTCAGTAGCTTCAATCATTTCTGGACGTTTTTCAATGGCAAAAATCAATGAATATTGTAAATGCACAAACAGTAATTTCTCCGCATTGCAAGGTGCAATTCTGAAATTTTTTGCTTTTTCCTGCTCCTCTTAGCATGATAAAGAAGATTCAAAGAGAGTGAGAAGCCAGCTCCTTTCATTCAGTCAGTAGCTTCAATCATTTCTGGACGTTTTTCAATTGCAAAAATCAATGAATATTGTAAATGCACAAACAGTAATTTCTCCGCATTGCAAGGTGCAATTCTGAAATTTTTTGCTTTTTCCTGCTCCTCTTAGCATGATAAAGAAGACTCAAAGAGAGTGAGATGCCAGCTCCTTTCATTCAGTCAGTAGCTTCAATCATTTCTGGTATATGAATAACATGATGTTTTTCAATGGCAAAAATCAATGAATATTGTAAATGCACAAACAGTAATTTCTCCGCATTGCAAGGTGCAATTCTGAAATTTTTTGCTTTTTCCTGCTCCTCTTAGCATGATAAAGAAGATTCAAAGAGAGAGAGATGCCAGCTCCTTTCATTCAGTCAGTAGCTTCAATCATTTCTGGACGTTTTTCAATGGCAAAAATCAATGAATATTGTAAATGCACAAACAGTAATTTCTCCGCATTGCAAGGTGCAATTCTGAAATTTTTTGCTTTTTCCTGCTCCTCTTAGCATGATAAAGAAGATTCAAAGAGAGTGAGATGCCAGCTCCTTTCATTCAGTCAGTAGCTTCAATCATTTCTGGACGTTTTTCAATGGCAAAAATCAATGAATATTGTAAATGCACAAACAGTAATTTCTCCGCATTGCAAGGTGCAATTCTGAAATTTTTTGCTTTTTCCTGCTCCTCTTAGCATGATAAAAAAGATTCAAAGAGAGTGAGATGCCAGCTCCTTTCATTCAGTCAGTAGCTTCAAACATTTCTGGTATATGAATAACATGATGTTTTTCAATGGCAAAAATCAATGAATATTGTAAATGCACAAACAGTAATTTCTCCGCATTGCAAGGTGCAATTCTGAAATTTTTTGCTTTTTCCTGCTCCTCTTAGCATGATAAAGAAGATTCAAAGAGAGTGAGACGCCAGCTCCTTTCGTTCAGTCAGTAGCTTCAATCATTTCTGGACGTTTTTCAATGGCAAAAATCATTGAATATTGTAAATGCACAAACAGTAATTTCTCCGCATTGCAAGGTGCAATTCTGAAATTTTTTACTTTTTCCTGCTCCTCTTAGCATGATAAAGAAGATTCAAAGAGAGTGAGATGCCAGCTCCTTTCATTCAGTCAGTAGCTTCAATCATTTCTGGTATATGAATAACATGATGTTTTTCAATGGCAAAAATCAATGAATATTGTAAATGCACAAACAGTAATTTCTCCGCATTGCAAGGTGCAATTCTGAAATTTTTTGCTTTTTCCTGCTCCTCTTAGCATGATAAAGAAGATTCAAAGAGAGTGAGACGCCAGCTCCTTTCGTTCAGTCAGTAGCTTCAATCATTTCTGGACGTTTTTCAATGGCAAAAATCATTGAATATTGTAAATGCACAAACAGTAATTTCTCCGCATTGCAAGGTGCAATTCTGAAATTTTTTACTTTTTCCTGCTCCTCTTAGCATGATAAAGAAGATTCAAAGAGAGTGAGATGCCAGCTCCTTTCATTCAGTCAGTAGCTTCAATCATTTCTGGTATATGAATAACATGATGTTTTTCAATGGCAAAAATCAATGAATATTGTAAATGCACAAACAGTAATTTCTCCGCATTGCAAGGTGCAATTCTGAAATTTTTTGCTTTTTCCTGCTCCTCTTAGCATGATAAAGAAGATTCAAAGAGAGTGAGATGCCAGCTCCTTTCATTCAGTCAGTAGCTTCAATCATTTCTGGACGTTTTTCAATGGCAAAAATCAACGAATATTGTAAATGCACAAACAGTAATTTCTCCGCATTGCAAGGTGCAATTCTGAAATTTTTTGCTTTTTCCTGCTCCTCTTAGCATGATAAAGAAGATTCAAAGAGAGTGAGATGCCAGCTCCTTTCATTCAGTCAGTAGCTTCAATCATTTCTGGTATATGAATAACATGATGTTTTTCAATGGCAAAAATCAATGAATATTGTAAATGCACAAACAGTAATTTCTCCGCATTGCAAGGTGCAATTCTGAAATTTTTTGCTTTTTCCTGCTCCTCTTAGCATGATAAAGAAGATTCAAAGAGAGTGAGATGCCAGCTCCTTTCATTCAGTCAGTAGCTTCAATCATTTCTGGTATATGAATAACATGATGTTTTTCAATGGCAAAAATCAATGAATATTGTAAATGCACAAACAGTAATTTCTCCGCATTGCAAGGTGCAATTCTGAAATTTTTTGCTTTTTCCTGCTCCTCTTAGCATGATAAAGAAGATTCAAAGAGAGTGAGATGCCAGCTCCTTTCATTCAGTCAGTAGCTTCAAACATTTCTGGTATATGAATAACATGATGTTTTTCAATGGCAAAAATCAATGAATATTGTAAATGCACAAACAGTAATTTCTCCGCATTGCAAGGTGCAATTCTGAAATTTTTTGCTTTTTCCTGCTCCTCTTAGCATGATAAAGAAGATTCAAGGAGAGTGAGATGCCAGCTCCTTTCATTCAGTCAGTAGCTTCAAACATTTCTGGTATATGAATAACATGATGTTTTTCAATGGCAAAAATCAATGAATATTGTAAATGCACAAACAGTAATTTCTCCGCATTGCAAGGTGCAATTCTGAAATTTTTTGCTTTATCCTGCTCCTCTTAGCATGATAAAGAAGATTCAAAGAGAGTGAGATGCCAGCTCCTTTCATTCAGTCAGTAGCTTCAATCATTTCTGGACGTTTTTCAATGGCAAAAATCATTGAATATTGTAAATGCACAAACAGTAATTTCTCCGCATTGCAAGGTGCAATTCTGAAATTTTTTACTTTTTCCTGCTCCTCTTAGCATGATAAAGAAGATTCAAAGAGAGTGAGATTCCAGCTCCTTTCATTCAGTCAGTAGCTTCAATCATTTCTGGTATATGAATAACATGATGTTTTTCAATGGCAAAAATCAATGAATATTGTAAATGCACAAACAGTAATTTCTCCGCATTGCAAGGTGCAATTCTGAGATTTTTTGCTTTTTCCTGCTCCTCTTAGCATAATAAAGAAGATTCAAAGAGAGTGAGATGCCAGCTCCTTTCATTCAGTCAGTAGCTTCAATCATTTCTGGACGTTTTTCAATGGCAAAAATCAATGAATATTCTAAATGCACAAACAGTAATTTCTCCGCATTGCAAGGTGCAATTCTGAAATTTTTTGCTTTTCCTGCTCCTCTTAGCATGATAAACAAGATTCAAAGAGAGTGAGATGCCAGCTCCTTTCATTCAGTCAGTAGCTTCAATCATTTCTGGACGTTTTTCAATGGCAAAAATCAATGAATATTGTAAATGCACAAACAGTAATTTCTCCGCATTGCAAGGTGCAATTCTGAAATTTTTTGCTTTTTCCTGCTCCTCTTAGCATGATAAAGAAGATTCAAAGAGAGTGAGAAGCCAGCTCCTTTCATTCAGTCAGTAGCTTCAATCATTTCTGGACGTTTTTCAATTGCAAAAATCAATGAATATTGTAAATGCACAAACAGTAATTTCTCCGCATTGCAAGGTGCAATTCTGAAATTTTTTGCTTTTTCCTGCTCCTCTTAGCATGATAAAGAAGATTCAAAGAGAGTGAGATGCCAGCTCCTTTCATTCAGTCAGTAGCTTCAATCATTTCTGGTATATGAATAACATGATGTTTTTCAATGGCAAAAATCAATGAATATTGTAAATGCACAAACAGTAATTTCTCCGCATTGCAAGGTGCAATTCTGAAATTTTTTGCTTTTTCCTGCTCCTCTTAGCATGATAAAGAAGATTCAAAGAGAGTGAGATGCCAGCTCCTTTCATTCAGTCAGTAGCTTCAATCATTTCTGGACGTTTTTCAATGGCAAAAATCAATGAATATTGTAAATGCGCAAACAGTAATTTCTCCGCATTGCAAGGTGCAATTCTGAAATTTTTTGCTTTTTCCTGCTCCTCTTAGCATGATAAAGAAGATTCAAAGAGAGTGAGATGCCAGCTCCTTTCATTCAGTCAGTAGCTTCAATCATTTCTGGACGTTTTTCAATGGCAAAAATCAATGAATATTGTAAATGCACAAACAGTAATTTCTCCGCATTGCAAGGTGCAATTCTGAAATTTTTTGCTTTTTCCTGCTCCTCTTAGCATGATAAAAAAGATTCAAAGAGAGTGAGATGCCAGCTCCTTTCATTCAGTCAGTAGCTTCAAACATTTCTGGTATATGAATAACATGATGTTTTTCAATGGCAAAAATCAATGAATATTGTAAATGCACAAACAGTAATTTCTCCCCATTGCAAGGTGCAATTCTGAAATTTTTTGCTTTTTCCTGCTCCTCTTAGCATGATAAAGAAGATTCAAAGAGAGTGAGATGCCAGCTCCTTTCATTCAGTCAGTAGCTTCAATCATTTCTGGACGTTTTTCAATGGCAAAAATCAACGAATATTGTAAATGCACAAACAGTAATTTCTCCGCATTGCAAGGTGCAATTCTGAAATTTTTTGCTTTTTCCTGCTCCTCTTAGCATGATAAAGAAGATTCAAAGAGAGTGAGATGCCAGCTCCTTACATTCAGTCAGTAGCTTCAATCATTTCTGGTAAATGAATAACATGATGTTTTTCAATGGCAAAAATCAATGAATTTTGTAAATGCACAAACAGTAATTTCTCCGCATTGCAAGGCGCAATTCTGAAATTTTTTGCTTTTTCCTGCTCCTCTTAGCATGATAAAGAAGATTCAAAGAGAGTGAGATGCCAGCTCCTTTCAATCAGTCAGTAGCTTCAATCATTTCTGGACGTTTTTCAATGGCAAAAATCAATGAATATTGTAAATGCACAAACAGTAATTTCTCCGCATTGCAAGGTGCAATTCTGAAATTTTTTGCTTTTTCCTGCTCCTCTTAGCATGATAAAGAAGATTCAAAGAGAGTGAGATGCCAGCTCCTTTCATTCAGTCAGTAGCTTCAATCATTTCTGGACGTTTTTCAATGGCAAAAATCAATGAATATTGTAAATGCACAAACAGTAATTTTTCCGCATTGCAAGGTGCAATTCTGAAATTTTTTGCTTATTCCTGCTCCTCTTAGCATGATAAAGAAGATTCAAAGAGAGTGAGGTGCCAGCTCCTTTCATTCAGTCAGTAGCTTCAAACATTTCTGGTATATGAATAACGTTTTTCAATGGCAAAAATCAATGAATATTGTAAATGCACAAACAGTTATTTCTCCGCATTGCAAGGTGCAATTCTGAAATTTTTTGCTTTTTCCTGCTCCTCTTAGCATGATAAAGAAGATTCAAAGAGAGTGAGATGCCAGCTCCTTTCATTCAGTCAGTAGCTTCAATCATTTCTGGACGTTTTTCAATGGCAAAAATCAATGAATATTGTAAATGCACAAACAGTAATTTCTCCGCATTGCAAGGTGCAATTCTGAAATTTTTTGCTTTTTCCTGCTCCTCTTAGCATGATAAAGAAGATTCAAAGAGAGTGAGATGCCAGCTCCTTTCATTCAGTCAGTAGCTTCAATCATTTCTGGACGTTTTTCAATGGCAAAAATCAATGAATATTGTAAATGCACAAACAGTAATTTCTCCGCATTGCAAGGTGCAATTCTGAAATTTTTTGCTTTTTCCTGCTCCTCTTAGCATGATAAAGAAGATTCAAAGAGAGTGAGATGCCAGCTCCTTTCATTCAGTCAGTAGCTTCAATCATTTCTGGACGTTTTTCAATGGCAAAAATCAATGAATATTGTAAATGCACAAACAGTAATTTCTCCGCATTGCAAGGTGCAATTCTGAAATTTTTGCTTTTTCCTGCTCCTCTTAGCATGATAAAGAAGATTCAAAGAGAGTGAGGTGCCAGCTCCTTTCATTCAGTCAGTAGCTTCAAACATTTCTGGTATATGAATAACATGTTTTTCAATGGCAAAAATCAATGAATATTGTAAATGCACAAACAGTAATTTCTCCGCATTGCAAGGAGCAATTCTGAAATTTTTTGCTTTTTCCTGCTCCTCTTAGCATGATAAAGAAGATTCAAAGAGAGTGAGATGCCAGCTCCTTTCATTCAGTCAGTAGCTTCAATCATTTCTGGACGTTTTTCAATGGCAAAAATCAATGAATATTGTAAATGCACAAACTGTAATTTCTCCGCATTGCAAGGTGCAATTCTGAAATTTTTTGCTTTTTCCTGCTCCTCTTAGCATGATAAAGAAGATTCAAAGAGAGTGAGATGCCAGCTCTTTTCATTCAGTCAGTAGCTTCAATCATTTCTGGACGTTTTTCAATGGCAAAAATCAATGAATATTGTAAATGCACAAAGAGTAATTTCTCCGCATTGCAAGGTGCAATTCTGAAATTTTTTGCTTTTTCCTGCTCCTCTTAGCATGATAAAGAAGATTCAAAGAGAGTGAGATGCCAGCTCCTTTCATTCAATCAGTAGCTTCAAACATTTCTGGTATATGAATAACATGATGTTTTTCAATGGCAAAAATCAATGAATATTGTAAATGCACAAACAGTAATTTCTCCGCATTGCAAGGTGCAATTCTGAAATTTTTTGCTTTTTCCTGCTCCTCTTAGCATGATAAAGAAGATTCAAAGAGAGTGAGATGCCAGCTCCTTACATTCAGTCAGTAGCTTCAATCATTTCTGGTAAATGAATAACATGATGTTTTTCAATGGCAAAAATCAATGAATTTTGTAAATGCACAAACAGTAATTTCTCCGCATTGCAAGGCGCAATTCTGAAATTTTTTGCTTTTTCCTGCTCCTCTTAGCATGATAAAGAAGATTCAAAGAGAGTGAGATGCCAGCTCCTTTCAATCAGTCAGTAGCTTCAATCATTTCTGGACGTTTTTCAATGGCAAAAATCAATGAATATTGTAAATGCACAAACAGTAATTTCTCCGCATTGCAAGGTGCAATTCTGAAATTTTTTGCTTTTTCCTGCTCCTCTTAGCATGATAAAGAAGATTCAAAGAGAGTGAGATGCCAGCTCCTTTCATTCAGTCAGTAGCTTCAATCATTTCTGGACGTTTTTCAATGGCAAAAATCAATGAATATTGTAAATGCACAAACAGTAATTTTTCCGCATTGCAAGGTGCAATTCTGAAATTTTTTGCTTATTCCTGCTCCTCTTAGCATGATAAAGAAGATTCAAAGAGAGTGTGGTGCCAGCTCCTTTCATTCAGTCAGTAGCTTCAAACATTTCTGGTATATGAATAACATGTTTTTCAATGGCAAAAATCAATGAATATTGTAAATGCACAAACTTTAATTTCTCCGCATTGCAAGGTGCAATTCTGAAATTTTTTGCTTTTTCCTGCTCCTCTTAGCATGATAAAGAAAATTCAAAGAGAGTGAGATGCCAGCTCCTTTCATTCAGTCAGTAGCTTCAATCATTTCTGGACGTTTTTCAATGGCAAAAATCAATGAATATTGTAAATGCACAAACAGTAATTTCTCCGCATTGCAAGGTGCAATTCTGAAATTTTTTGCTTTTTCCTGCTCCTCTTAGCATGATAAAGAAGATTCAAAGAGAGTGAGATGCCAGCTCCTTTCATTCAGTCAGTAGCTTCAATCATTTCTGGACGTTTTTCAATGGCAAAAATCAATGAATATTGTAAATGCACAAACTGTAATTTCTCCGCATTGTAAGGTGCAATTCTGAAATTTTTTGCTTTTTCCTGCTCCTCTTAGCATGATAAAGAAGATTAAAAGAGAGTGAGATGCCAGCTCCTTTCATTCAGTCAGTAGCTTCAATCATTTCTGGACGTTTTTCAATGGCAAAAATCAATGAATATTGTAAATGCACAAACAGTAATTTCTCCGCATTGCAAGGTGCAATTCTGAAATTTTTTGCTTTTTCCTGCTCCCCTTAGCATGATAAAGAAGATTCAAAGAGAGTGAGATGCCAGCTCCTTTCATTCAGTCAGTAGCTTCAATCATTTCTGGACGTTTTTCAATGGCAAAAATCAATGAATATTGTAAATGCACAAACAGAAATTTCTCCGCATTGCAAGGTGCAATTCTGAAATTTTTTGCTTTTTCCTGCTCCTCTTAGCATGATAAAGAAGATTCAAAGAGAGTGAGATGCCAGCTCCTTTCATTCAGTCAGTAGCTTCAAACATTTCTGGTATATGAATAACATGATGTTTTTCAATGGCAAAAATCAATGAATATTGTAAATGCACAAACAGTAATTTCTCCGCATTGCAAGGTGCAATTCTGAAATTTTTTGCTTTTTCCTGCTCCTCTTAGCATGATAAAGAAGATTCAAAGAGAGTGAGATGCCAGCTCCTTTCGTTCAGTCAGTAGCTTCAATCATTTCTGGACGTTTTTCAATGGCAAAAATCATTGAATATTGTAAATGCACAAACAGTAATTTCTCCGCATTGCAAGGTGCAATTCTGAAATTTTTTACATTTTCCTGCTCCTCTTAGCATGATAAAGAAGATTCAAAGAGAGTGAGATGCCAGCTCCTTTCATTCAGTCAGTAGCTTCAATCATTTCTGGTATATGAATAACATGTTGTTTTTCAATGGCAAAAATCAATGAATATTGTAAATGCACAAACAGTAATTTCTCCGCATTGCAAGGTGCAATTCTGAAATTTTTTGCTTTTTCCTGCTCCTCTTAGCATGATAAAGAAGATTCAAAGAGAGTGAGATGCCAGCTCCTTTCATTCAGTCAGTAGCTTCAATCATTTCTGGACGTTTTTCAATGGCAAAAATCAATGAATATTGTAAATGCACAAACAGTAATTTCTCCGCATTGCAAGGTGCAATTCTGAAATTTTTTGCTTTTTCCTGCTCCTCTTAGCATGATAAAGAAGATTCAAAGAGAGTGAGGTGCCAGCTCCTTTCATTCAGTCAGTAGCTTCAAACATTTCTGGTATATGAATAACATGTTTTTCAATGGCAAAAATCAATGAATATTGTAAATGCACAAACAGTAATTTCTCCGCATTGCAAGGTGCAATTCTGAAATTTTTTACATTTTCCTGCTCCTCTTAGCATGATAAAGAAGATTCAAAGAGAGTGAGATGCCAGCTCCTTTCATTCAGTCAGTAGCTTCAATCATTTCTGGTATATGAATAACATGTTGTTTTTCAATGGCAAAAATCAATGAATATTGTAAATGCACAAACAGTAATTTCTCCGCATTGCAAGGTGCAATTCTGAAATTTTTTGCTTTTTCCTGCTCCTCTTAGCATGATAAAGAAGATTCAAAGAGAGTGAGATGCCAGCTCCTTTCATTCAGTCAGTAGCTTCAATCATTTCTGGACGTTTTTCAATGGCAAAAATCAATGAATATTGTAAATGCACAAACAGTAATTTCTCCGCATTGCAAGGTGCAATTCTGAAATTTTTTGCTTTTTCCTGCTCCTCTTAGCATGATAAAGAAGATTCAAAGAGAGTGAGGTGCCAGCTCCTTTCATTCAGTCAGTAGCTTCAAACATTTCTGGTATATGAATAACATGTTTTTCAATGGCAAAAATCAATGAATATTGTAAATGCACAAACAGTAATTTCTCCGCATTGCAAGGAGCAATTCTGAAATTTTTTGCTTTTTCCTGCTCCTCTTAGCATGATAAAGAAGATTCAAAGAGAGTGAGATGCCAGCTCCTTTCATTCAGTCAGTAGCTTCAATCATTTCTGGACGTTTTTCAATGGCAAAAATCAATGAATATTGTAAATGCACAAACTGTAATTTCTCCGCATTGCAAGGTGCAATTCTGAAATTTTTTGCTTTTTCCTGCTCCTCTTAGCATGACAAAGAAGATTCAAAGAGAGTGAGATGCCAGCTCCTTTCATTCAGTCAGTAGCTTCAATCATTTCTGGACGTTTTTCAATGGCAAAAATCAATGAATATTGTAAATGCACAAACAGTAATTTCTCCGCATTGCAAGGTGCAATTCTGAAATTTTTTGCTTTTTCCTGCTCCTCTTAGCATGATAAAGAAGATTCAAAGAGAGTGAGATGCCAGCTCCTTTCATTCAGTCAGTAGCTTCAATCATTTCTGGACGTTTTTCAATGGCAAAAATCAATGAATATTGTAAATGCACAAACAGTAATTTCTCCGCATTGCAAGGTGCAATTCTGAAATTTTTTGCTTTTTCCTGCTCCTCTTAGCATGATAAAGAAGATTCAAAGAGAGTGAGATGCCAGCTCCTTTCATTCAGTCAGTAGCTTCAAACATTTTTGGTATATGAATAACATGATGTTTTTCAATGGCAAAAATCAATGAATATTGTAAATGCACAAACAGTAATTTCTCCGCATTGCAAGGTGCAATTCTGAAATTTTTTGCTTTTTCCTGCTCCTCTTAGCATGATAAAGAAGATTCAAAGAGAGTGAAATGCCAGATCCTTTCATTCAGTCAGTAGCTTCAAACATTTCTGGTATATGAATAACATGATGTTTTTCAATGGCAAAAATCAATGAATATTGTAAATGCACAAACAGTAATTTCTCCGCATTGCAAGGTGCAAGTCTGAAATTTTTTGCTTTTTCCTGCTCCTCTTAGCATGATAAAGAAGATTCAAAGAGAGTGAGATGCCAGCTACTTTCATTCAGTCAGTAGCTTCAATCATTTCTGGACGTTTTTCAATGGTAAAAATCAATGAATATTGTAAATGCACAAACAGTAATTTCTCCGCATTGCAAGGTGCAATTCTGAAATTTTTTGCTTTTTCCCGCTCCTCTTAGCATGATAAAGAAGATTCAAAGAGAGTGAGATGCCAGCTCCTTTCATTCAGTCAGTAGCTTCAATCATTTCTGGACGTTTTTCAATGGCAAAAATCAATGAATATTGTAAATGCACAAACAGTAATTTCTCCGCATTGCAAGGTGCAATTCTGAAATTTTTTGCTTTTTCCTGCTCCTCTTAGCATGATAAAGAAGATTCAAAGAGAGTGAGATGCCAGCTCCTTTCATTCAGTCAGTAGCTTCAATCATTTCTGGTAAATGAATAACATGATGTTTTTCAATGGCAAAAATCAATGAATTTTGTAAATGCACAAACAGTAATTTCTCCGCATTGCAAGGCGCAATTCTGAAATTGTTTGCTTTTTCCTGCTCCTCTTAGCATGATAAAGAAGATTCAAAGAGAGTGAGATGCCAGCTCCTTTCATTCAGTCAGTAGCTTCAATCATTTCTGGACGTTTTTCAATGGCAAAAATCAATGAATATTGTAAATGTACAAACAGTAATTTCTCCGCATTGCAAGGTGCAATTCTGAAATTTTTTGCTTTTTCCTGCTCCTCTTAGCATGATAAAGAAGATTCAAAGAGAGTGAGGTTCCAGCTCCTTTCATTCAGTCAGTAGCTTCAAACATTTCTGGTATATGAATAACATGTTTTTCAATGGCAAAAATCAATGAATATTGTAAATGCACAAACAGTAATTTCTCCGCATTGCAAGGTGCAATTCTGAAATTTTTTGCTTTTTCCTGCTCCTCTTAACTTGATAAAGAAGATTCAAAGAGAGTGAGATGCCAGCTCCTTTCATTCAGTCAGTAGCTTCAATCATTTCTGGACGTTTTTCAATGGCAAAAATCAATGAATATTGTAAATGCACAAACTGTAATTTCTCCGCATTGTAAGGTGCAATTCTGAAATTTTTTGCTTTTTCCTGCTCCTCTTAGCATGATAAAGAAGATTCAAAGAGAGTGAGATGCCAGCTCCTTTCATTCAGTCAGTAGCTTCAATCATTTCTGGACGTTTTTCAATGGCAAAAATCAATGAATATTGTAAATGCACAAACAGTAATTTCTCCGCATTGCAAGGTGCAATTCTGAAATTTTTTGCTTTTTCCTGCTCCTCTTAGCATGATAAAGAAGATTCAAAGAGAGTGAGATGCCAGCTCCTTTCATTCAGTCAGTAGCTTCAAACATTTCTGGTATATGAATAACATGATGTTTTTCAATGGCAAAAATCAATGAATATTGTAAATGCACAAACAGTAAGTTCTCCGCATTGCAAGGTGCAAGTCTGAAATTTTTTGCTTTTTCCTGCTCCTCTTAGCATGATAAAGAAGATTCAAAGAGAGTGAGATGCCAGCTACTTTCATTCAGTCAGTAGCTTCAATCATTTCTGGACGTTTTTCAATGGTAAAAATCAATGAATATTGTAAATGCAGAAACAGTAATTTCTCCGCATTGCAAGGTGCAATTCTGAAATTTTTTGCTTTTTCCTGCTCCTCTTAGCATGATAAAGAAGATTCAAAGAGAGTGAGATGCCAGCTCCTTTCATTCAGTCAGTAGCTTCAATCATTTCTGGACGTTTTTCAATGGCAAAAATCAATGAATATTGTAAATGCACAAACAGTAATTTCTTCGCATTGCAAGGTGCAATTCTGAAATGTTTTGCTTTTTCCTGCTCCTCTTAGCATGATAAAGAAGATTCAAAGAGAGTGAGATGCCAGCTCCTTTCATTCAGTCAGTAGCTTCAATCATTTCTGGTAAATGAATAACATGATGTTTTTCAATGGCAAAAATCAATGAATTTTGTAAATGCACAAACAGTAATTTCTCCGCATTGCAAGGCGCAATTCTGAAATTTTTTGCTTTTTCCTGCTCCTCTTAGCATGATAAAGAAGATTCAAAGAGAGTGAGATGCCAGCTCCTTTCATTCAGTCAGTAGCTTCAATCATTTCTGGACGTTTTTCAATGGCAAAAATCAATGAATATTGTAAATGCACAAACAGTAATTTCTACGCATTGCAAGGTGCAATTCTGAAATTTTTTGCTTTTTCCTGCTCCTCTTAGCATGATAAAGAAGATTCAAAGAGAGTGAGATGCCAGCTCCTTTCATTCAGTCAGTAGCTTCAATCATTTCTGGATGTTTTTCAATGGCAAAAGTCAATGAATATCGTAAATGCACAAACTGTAATTTCTTCGCATTGCAAGGTGCAATTCTGAAATTTTTTGCTTTTCCTGCTCCTCTTAGCATGATAAAGAAGATTCATAGAGAGTGAGATGCCAGCTCCTTTCATTCAGTCAGTAGCTTCAATCATTTCTGGACGTTTTTCAATGGCAAAAATCAATGAATATTGTAATTGCACAAACAGTAATTTCTCCGCATTGCAAGGTGCAATTCTGAAATTTTTTGCTTTTTCCTGCTCCTCTTAGCATGATAAAGAAGATTCAAAGAGAGTGAGATGCCAGCTCCTTTCATTCAGTCAGTAGCTTCAAACATTTCTGGTATATGAATAACATGATGTTTTTCAATGGCAAAAATCAATGAATATTGTAAATGCACAAACAGTAATTTCTCCGCATTGCAAGGTGCAATTCTGAAATTTTTTGCTTTTTCCTGCTCCTCTTAGCATGATAAAGAAGATTCAAAGAGAGTGAGATGCCAGCTCCTTTCATTCAGTCAGTAGCTTCAATCATTTCTGGACGTTTTTCAATGGCAAAAATCAATGAATATTGTAAATGCACAAACTGTAATTTCTCCGCATTGTAAGGTGCAATTCTGAAATTTTTTGCTTTTTCCTGCTCCTCTTAGCATGATAAAGAAGATTCAAAGAGAGTGAGATGCCAGCTCCTTTCATTCAGTCAGTAGCTTCAATCATTTCTGGACGTTTTTCAATGGCAAAAATCAATGAATATTGTAAATGCACAAACAGTAATTTCTCCGCATTGCAAGGTGCAATTCTGAAATTTTTTGCTTTTTCCTGCTCCTCTTAGCATGATAAAGAAGTTTCAAAGAGAGTGAGATGCCAGCTCCTTTCATTCAGTCAGTAGCTTCAATCATTTCTGGTAAATGAATAACATGATGTTTTTCAATGGCAAAAATCAATGAATTTTGTAAATGCTCAAACACTAATTTCTCCGCATTGCAAGGCGCAATTCTGAAATTTTTTGCTTTTTCCTGCTCCTCTTAGCATGATAAAGAAGATTCAAAGAGAGTGAGATGCCAGCTCCTTTCATTCAGTCAGTAGCTTCAATCATTTCTGAACGTTTTTCAATGGCAAAAATCAATGAATATTGTAAATGCACAAACAGTAATTTCTCCGCATTGCAAGGTGCAATTCTGAAATTTTTTGCTTTTTCCTGCTCCTCTTAGCATGATAAAGAAGATTCAAAGAGAGTGAGATGCCAGCTCCTTTCATTCAGTCAGTAGCTTCAATCATTTCTGGACGTTTTTAAATGGCAAAAATCAATGAATATTGTAAATGCACAAACAGTAATTTCTCCGCATTGCAAGGTGCAATTCTGAAATTTTTTGCTTTTTCCTGCTCCTCTTAGCATGATAAAGAAGATTCAAAGAGAGTGAGGTGCCAGCTCCTTTCATTCAGTCAGTAGCTTCAAACATTTCTGGTATATGAATAACATGTTTTTCAATGGCAAAAATCAATGAATATTGTAAATGCACAAACAGTAATTTCTCCGCATTGCAAGGAGCAATTCTGAAATTTTTTGCTTTTTCCTGCTCCTCTTAGCATGATAAAGAAGATTCAAAGAGAGTGAGATGCCAGCTCCTTTCATTCAGTCAGTAGCTTCAATCATTTCTGGACATTTTTCAATGGCAAAAATCAATGAATATTGTAAATGCACAAACAGTAATTTCTCCGCATTGCAAGGTGCAATTCTGAAATTTTTTGCTTTTTCCTGCTCCTCTTAGCATGATAAAGAAGATTCAAAGAGAGTGAGATGCCAGCTCCTTTCATTCAGTCAGTAGCTTCAAACATTTCTGGTATATGAATAACATGTTTTTCAATGGCAAAAATCAATGAATATTGTAAATGCACAAACAGTAATTTCTCCGCATTGCAAGGTGCAATTCTGAAATTTTTTGCTTTTTCCTGCTCCTCTTAGCATGATAAAGAAGATTCAAAGAGAGTGAGATGCCAGCTCCTTTCATTCAGTCAGTAGCTTCAAACATTTCTGGTATATGAATAACATGATGTTTTTCAATGGCAAAAATCAATGAATATTGTAAATGCACAAACAGTAATTTCTCCGCATTGCAAGGTGCAATTCTGAAATTTTTTGCTTTTTCCTGCTCCTCTTAGCATGATAAAGAAGATTCAAAGAGAGTGAGATGCCAGCTCCTTTCATTCAGTCAGTAGCTTCAAACATTTCTGGTATATGAATAACATGATGTTTTTCAATGGCAAAAATCAATGAATATTGTAAATGCACAAACAGTAATTTCTCCGCATTGCAAGGTCCAATTCTGAAATTTTTTGCTTTTTCCTGCTCCTCTTAGCATGATAAAGAAGATTCAAAGAGAGTGAGATGCCAGCTCCTTTCATTCAGTCAGTAGCTTCAATCATTTCTGGACGTTTTTCAATGGCAAAAATCAATGAATATTGTAAATGCACAAACAGTAATTTCTCCGCATTGCAAGGTGCAATTCTGAAATTTTTTGCTTTTTCCTGCTCCTCTTAGCATGATAAAGAAGATTCAAAGAGAGTGAGATGCCAGCTCCTTTCATTCAGTCAGTAGCTTCAAACATTTCTGGTATATGAATAACATGATGTTTTTCAATGGCAAAAATCAATGAATATTGTAAATGCACAAACAGTAAGTTCTCCGCATTGCAAGGTGCAAGTCTGAAATTTTTTGCTTTTTCCTGCTCCTCTTAGCATGATAAAGAAGATTCAAAGAGAGTGAGATGCCAGCTACTTTCATTCAGTCAGTAGCTTCAATCATTTCTGGACGTTTTTCAATGGTAAAAATCAATGAATATTGTAAATGCAGAAACAGTAATTTCTCCGCATTGCAAGGTGCAATTCTGAAATTTTTTGCTTTTTCCTGCTCCTCTTAGCATGATAAAGAAGATTCAAAGAGAGTGAGATGCCAGCTCCTTTCATTCAGTCAGTAGCTTCAATCATTTCTGGACGTTTTTCAATGGCAAAAATCAATGAATATTGTAAATGCACAAACAGTAATTTCTTCGCATTGCAAGGTGCAATTCTGAAATGTTTTGCTTTTTCCTGCTCCTCTTAGCATGATAAAGAAGATTCAAAGAGAGTGAGATGCCAGCTCCTTTCATTCAGTCAGTAGCTTCAATCATTTCTGGTAAATGAATAACATGATGTTTTTCAATGGCAAAAATCAATGAATTTTGTAAATGCACAAACAGTAATTTCTCCGCATTGCAAGGCGCAATTCTGAAATTTTTTGCTTTTTCCTGCTCCTCTTAGCATGATAAAGAAGATTCAAAGAGAGTGAGATGCCAGCTCCTTTCATTCAGTCAGTAGCTTCAATCATTTCTGGACGTTTTTCAATGGCAAAAATCAATGAATATTGTAAATGCACAAACAGTAATTTCTACGCATTGCAAGGTGCAATTCTGAAATTTTTTGCTTTTTCCTGCTCCTCTTAGCATGATAAAGAAGATTCAAAGAGAGTGAGATGCCAGCTCCTTTCATTCAGTCAGTAGCTTCAATCATTTCTGGATGTTTTTCAATGGCAAAAGTCAATGAATATTGTAAATGCACAAACTGTAATTTCTTCGCATTGCAAGGTGCAATTCTGAAATTATTTGCTTTTCCTGCTCCTCTTAGCATGATAAAGAAGATTCATAGAGAGTGAGATGCCAGCTCCTTTCATTCAGTCAGTAGCTTCAATCATTTCTGGACGTTTTTCAATGGCAAAAATCAATGAATATTGTAATTGCACAAACAGTAATTTCTCCGCATTGCAAGGTGCAATTCTGAAATTTTTTGCTTTTTCCTGCTCCTCTTAGCATGATAAAGAAGATTCAAAGAGAGTGAGATGCCAGCTCCTTTCATTCAGTCAGTAGCTTCAAACATTTCTGGTATATGAATAACATGATGTTTTTCAATGGCAAAAATCAATGAATATTGTAAATGCACAAACAGTAATTTCTCCGCATTGCAAGGTGCAATTCTGAAATTTTTTGCTTTTTCCTGCTCCTCTTAGCATGATAAAGAAGATTCAAAGAGAGTGAGATGCCAGCTCCTTTCATTCAGTCAGTAGCTTCAATCATTTCTGGACGTTTTTCAATGGCAAAAATCAATGAATATTGTAAATGCACAAACTGTAATTTCTCCGCATTGTAAGGTGCAATTCTGAAATTTTTTGCTTTTTCCTGCTCCTCTTAGCATGATAAAGAAGATTCAAAGAGAGTGAGATGCCAGCTCCTTTCATTCAGTCAGTAGCTTCAATCATTTCTGGACGTTTTTCAATGGCAAAAATCAATGAATATTGTAAATGCACAAACAGTAATTTCTCCGCATTGCAAGGTGCAATTCTGAAATTTTTTGCTTTTTCCTGCTCCTCTTAGCATGATAAAGAAGTTTCAAAGAGAGTGAGATGCCAGCTCCTTTCATTCAGTCAGTAGCTTCAATCATTTCTGGTAAATGAATAACATGATGTTTTTCAATGGCAAAAATCAATGAATTTTGTAAATGCTCAAACACTAATTTCTCCGCATTGCAAGGCGCAATTCTGAAATTTTTTGCTTTTTCCTGCTCCTCTTAGCATGATAAAGAAGATTCAAAGAGAGTGAGATGCCAGCTCCTTTCATTCAGTCAGTAGCTTCAATCATTTCTGAACGTTTTTCAATGGCAAAAATCAATGAATATTGTAAATGCACAAACAGTAATTTCTCCGCATTGCAAGGTGCAATTCTGAAATTTTTTGCTTTTTCCTGCTCCTCTTAGCATGATAAAGAAGATTCAAAGAGAGTGAGATGCCAGCTCCTTTCATTCAGTCAGTAGCTTCAATCATTTCTGGACGTTTTTAAATGGCAAAAATCAATGAATATTGTAAATGCACAAACAGTAATTTCTCCGCATTGCAAGGTGCAATTCTGAAATTTTTTGCTTTTTCCTGCTCCTCTTAGCATGATAAAGAAGATTCAAAGAGAGTGAGGTGCCAGCTCCTTTCATTCAGTCAGTAGCTTCAAACATTTCTGGTATATGAATAACATGTTTTTCAATGGCAAAAATCAATGAATATTGTAAATGCACAAACAGTAATTTCTCCGCATTGCAAGGAGCAATTCTGAAATTTTTTGCTTTTTCCTGCTCCTCTTAGCATGATAAAGAAGATTCAAAGAGAGTGAGATGCCAGCTCCTTTCATTCAGTCAGTAGCTTCAATCACTTCTGGACATTTTTCAATGGCAAAAATCAATGAATATTGTAAATGCACAAACAGTAATTTCTCCGCATTGCAAGGTGCAATTCTGAAATTTTTTGCTTTTTCCTGCTCCTCTTAGCATGATAAAGAAGATTCAAAGAGAGTGAGATGCCAGCTCCTTTCATTCAGTCAGTAGCTTCAATCATTTCTGGACGTTTTTCAATGGCAAAAATCAATGAATATTGTAAATGCACAAACTGTAATTTCTCCGCATTGCAAGGTGCAATTCTGAAATTTTTTGCTTTTTCCTGCTCCTCTTAGCATGATAAAGAAGATTCAAAGAGAGTGAGATGCCAGCTCCTTTCATTCAGTCAGTAGCTTCAAACATTTCTGGTATATGAATAACATGTTTTTCAATGGCAAAAATCAATGAATATTGTAAATGCACAAACAGTAATTTCTCCGCATTGCAAGGTGCAATTCTGAAATTTTTTGCTTTTTCCTGCTCCTCTTAGCATGATAAAGAAGATTCAAAGAGAGTGAGATGCCAGCTCCTTTCATTCAGTCAGTAGCTTCAAACATTTCTGGTATATGAATAACATGATGTTTTTCAATGGCAAAAATCAATGAATATTGTAAATGCACAAACAGTAATTTCTCCGCATTGCAAGGTGCAATTCTGAAATTTTTTGCTTTTTCCTGCTCCTCTTAGCATGATAAAGAAGATTCAAAGAGAGTGAGATGCCAGCTCCTTTCATTCAGTCAGTAGCTTCAAACATTTCTGGTATATGAATAACATGATGTTTTTCAATGGCAAAAATCAATGAATATTGTAAATGCACAAACAGTAATTTCTCCGCATTGCAAGGTCCAATTCTGAAATTTTTTGCTTTTTCCTGCTCCTCTTAGCATGATAAAGAAGATTCAAAGAGAGTGAGATGCCAGCTCCTTTCATTGAGTCAGTAGCTTCAATCATTTCTGGACTTTTTTCAATGGCAAAAATTATTGAATATTGTAAATGCACAAACAGTAATTTCTCCGCATTGCAAGGTGCAATTCTGAAATTTTTTACTTTTTCCTGCTCCTCTTAGCATGATAAAGAAGATTCAAAGAGAGTGAGATGCCAGCTCCTTTCATTCAGTCAGTAGCTTCAATCATTTCTGGTATATGAATAACATGATGTTTTTCAATGGCAAAAATCAATGAATATTGTAAATGCACAAACAGTAATTTCTCCGCATTGCAAGGTGCAATTCTGAAATTTTTTGTTTTTTCCTGCTCCTCTTAGCATGATAAAGAAGATTCAAAGAGAGTGAGATGCCAGCTCCTTTCATTCAGTCAGTAGCTTCAAACATTTCTGGTATATGAATAACATGATGTTTTTCAATGGCAAAAATCAATGAATATTGTAAATGCACAAACAGTAATTTCTCCGCATTGCAAGGTGCAATTCTGAAATTTTTTGCTTTTTCCTGCTCCTCTTAGCATGTTAAAGAAGATTCAAAGAGAGTGAGATGCCAGCTCCTTTCGTTCAGTCAGTAGCCTCAATCATTTCTGGACGTTTTTCAATGGTAAAAATCAATGAATATTGTAAATGCACAAACAGTAATTTCTCCGCATTGCAAGGTGCAATTCTGAAATTTTTTGCTTTTTCCTGCTCCTCTTAGCATGATAAAGATGATTAAAAGAGAGTGAGATGCCAGCTCCTTTCATTCAGTCAGTAGCTTCAAACATTTCTGGTATATGAATAACATGATGTTTTTCAATGGCAAAAATCAATGAATATTGTAAATGCACAAAGAGTAATTTCTCCGCATTGCAAGGTGCAATTCTGAAATTTTTTGCTTTTTCCTGCTCCTCTTAGCATGATAAAGAAGATTCAAAGAGAGTGAGATGCCAGCTCCTTTCATTCAGTCAGTAGCTTCAATCATTTCTGGTATATGAATAACATGATGTTTTTCAATGGCAAAAATCAATGAATATTGTAAATGCACAAACAGTAATTTCTCCGCATTGCAAGGTGCAATTCTGAAATTTTTTGTTTTTTCCTGCTCCTCTTAGCATGATAAAGAAGATTCAAAGAGAGTGAGATGCCAGCTCCTTTCATTCAGTCAGTAGCTTCAAACATTTCTGGTATATGAATAACATGATGTTTTTCAATGGCAAAAATCAATGAATATTGTAAATGCACAAACAGTAATTTCTCCGCATTGCAAGGTGCAATTCTGAAATTTTTTGCTTTTTCCTGCTCCTCTTAGCATGTTAAAGAAGATTCAAAGAGAGTGAGATGCCAGCTCCTTTCGTTCAGTCAGTAGCCTCAATCATTTCTGGACGTTTTTCAATGGTAAAAATCAATGAATATTCTAAATGCACAAACAGTAATTTCTCCGCATTGCAAGGTGCAATTCTGAAATTTTTTGCTTTTTCCTGCTCCTCTTAGCATGATAAAGAAGATTAAAAGAGAGTGAGATGCCAGCTCCTTTCATTCAGTCAGTAGCTTCAAACATTTCTGGTATATGAATAACATGATGTTTTTCAATGGCAAAAATCAATGAATATTGTAAATGCACAAACAGTAATTTCTCCGCATTGCAAGGTGCAATTCTGAAATTTTTTGCTTTTTCCTGCTCCTCTTAGCATGATAAAGAAGATTCAAAGAGAGTGAGATGCCAGCTCCTTTCATTCAGTCAGTAGCTTCAATCATTTCTGGTATATGAATAACATGATGTTTTTCAATGGCAAAAATCAATGAATATTGTAAATGCACAAACAGTAATTTCTCCGCATTGCAAGGTGCAATTCTGAAATTTTTTGCTTTTTCCTGCTCCTCTTAGCATGATAAAGAAGATTCAAAGAGAGTGAGATGCCAGCTCCTTTCATTCAGTCAGTAGCTTCAATCATTTCTGGACGTTTTTCAATGGCAAAAATCAATGAATATTGCAAATGCACAAACAGTAATTTCTCCGCATTGCAAGGTGCAATTCTGAAATTTTTTGCTTTTTCCTGCTCCTCTTAGCATGATAAACAAGATTCAAAGAGAGTGAGATGCCAGCTCCTTTCATTCAGTCAGTAGCTTCAATCATTTCTGGACGTTTTTCAATGGCAAAAATCAATGAATATTGTAAATGCACAAACAGTAATTTCTCCGCATTGCAAGGTGCAATTCTGAAATTTTTTGCTTTTACCTGCTCCTCTTAGCATGATAAAGTAGATTCAAAGAGAGTGAGATGCCAGCTCCTTTCATTCAGTCAGTAGCTTCAATCATTTCTGGACGTTTTTCAATGGCAAAAATCAATGAATATTGTAAATGTACAAACAGTAATTTCTCCGCATTGCAAGTTGCAATTCTGAAATTTTTTGCTTTTTCCTGCTCCTCTTAGCATGATAAAGAAGATTCAAAGAGAGTGAGATGCCAGCTCCTTTCATTCAGTCAGTAGCTTCAAACATTTCTGGTATATGAATAACATGATGTTTTTCAATGGCAAAAATCAATGAATATTGTAAATGCACAAACAGTAATTTCTCCGCATTGCAAGGTGCAATTCTGAAATTTTTTGCTTTTTCCTGCTCCTCTTAGCATGATAAAGAAGATTCAAAGAGAGTGAGATGCCAGCTCCTTTCATTCAGTCAGTAGCTTCAATAATTTCTGGACGTTTTTCAATGGCAAAAATCAATGAATATTGTAAATGCACAAACAGTAATTTCTCCGCATTGCAAGGTGCAATTATGAAATTTTTTGCTTTTTCCTGCTCCTCTTAGCATGATAAAGAAGATTCAAAGAGAGTGAGATGCCAGCTCCTTTCATTCAGTCAGTAGCTTCAAACATTTCTGGTGTATGAATAACATGATGTTTTTCAATGGCAAAAATCAATGAATATTGTAAATGCACAAACAGTAATTTCTCCGCATTGCAAGGTGCAATTCTGAAATTTTTTGCTTTTTCCTGCTCCTCTTAGTATGGTAAAGAAGATTCAAAGAGAGTGAGATGCCAGCTCCTTTCATTCAGTCAGTAGCTTCAATCATTTCTGGATGTTTTTCAATGGCAAAAATCAATGAATATTGTAAATGCACAAACAGTAATTTCTCCGCATTGCAAGGTGCAATTCTGAAATTTTTTGCTTTTTCCTGCTCCTCTTAGCATGATAAACAAGATTCAAAGAGAGTGAGATGCCAGCTCCTTTCATTCAGTCAGTAGCTTCAATCATTTCTGGACATTTTTCAATGGCAAAAATCAATGAATATTGTAAATGCACAAACAGTAATTTCTCCGCATTGCAAGGTGCAATTCTGAAATTTTTTGCTTTTTCCTGCTCCTCTTAGCATGATAAAGAAGATTCAAAGAGAGTGAGATGCCAGCTCCTTTCATTCAGTCAGTAGCTTCAAACATTTCTGGTATATGAATAACATGATGTTTTTCAATGGCAAAAATCAATGAATATTGTAAATGCACAAACAGTAATTTCTCCGCATTGCAAGGTGCAAGTCTGAAATTTTTTGCTTTTTCCTGCTCCTCTTAGCATGATAAAGAAGATTCAAAGAGAGTGAGATGCCAGCTACTTTCATTCAGTCAGTAGCTTCAATCATTTCTGGACGTTTTTCAATGGTAAAAATCAATGAATATTGTAAATGCACAAACAGTAATTTCTCCACATTGCAAGGTGCAATTCTGAAATTTTTTGCTTTTTCTTGCTCCTCTTAGCATGATAAAGAAGATTCAAAGAGAGTGAGATGCCAGCTCCTTTCATTCAGTCAGTAGCTTCAATCATTTCTGGACGTTTTTCAATGGCAAAAATCAATGAATATTGTAAATGCACAAACAGTAATTTCTCCGCATTGCAAGGTGCAATTCTGAAATTTTTTGCTTTTTCCTGCTCCTCTTAGCATGATAAAGAAGATTCAAAGAGAGTGAGATGCCAGCTCCTTTCATTCAGTCAGTACCTTCAATCATTTCTGGACGTTTTTCAATGGCAAAAATCAATGAATATTGTAAATGCACAAACAGTAATTTCTCCGCATTGCAAGGTGCAATTCTGAAATTTTTTGCTTTTTCCCGCTCCTCTTAGCATGATAAAGATTCAAAGAGAGTGAGGTGCCAGCTCCTTTCATTCAGTCAGTAGCTTCAAACATTTCTGGTATATGAATAACATGTTTTTCAATGGCAAAAATCAATGAATATTGTAAATGCACAAACAGTAATTTCTCCGCATTGCAAGGTGCAATTCTGAAATTTTTTGCTTTTTCCTGCTCCTCTTAGCATGATAAAGAAGATTCAAAGAGAGTGAGATGCCAGCTCCTTTCATTCAGTCAGTAGCTTCAAACATTTCTGGTATATGAATAACATGATGTTTTTCAATGGCAAAAATCAATGAATATTGTAAATGCACAAACAGTAATTTCTCCGCATTGCAAGGTGCAATTCTGAAATTTTTTGCTTTTTCCTGCTCCTCTTAGCATGATAAAGAAGATTCAAAGAGAGTGAGATGCCAGCTCCTTTCATTCAGTCAGTAGCTTCAATCATTTCTGGATGTTTTTCAATGGCAAAAATCAATGAATATTGTAAATGCAGAAACTGTAATTTCTCCGCATTGCAAGGTGCAATTCTGAAATTTTTTGCTTTTTCCTGCTCCTCTTAGCATGATAAAGAAGATTCAAAGAGAGTGAGATGCCAGCTCCTTTCATTCAGTCAGTAGCTTCAATCATTTCTGGACGTTTTTCAATGGCAAAAATCAATGAATATTGTAAATGCACAAACAGTAATTTCTCCGCATTGCAAGGTGCAATTCTGAAATTTTTTGCTTTTTCCTGCTCCTCTTAGCATGATAAAGAAGATTCAAAGAGAGTGAGATGCCAGCTCCTTTCATTCAGTCAGTACCTTCAATCATTTCTGGACGTTTTTCAATGGCAAAAATCAATGAAAATTGTAAATGCACAAACAGTAATTTCTCCGCATTGCAAGGTGCGATTCTGAAATTTTTTGCTTTTTCCTGCTCCTCTTAGCATGATAAAGAAGATTCAAAGAGAGTGAGATGCCAGCTCCTTTCATTCAGTCAGTAGCTTCAAACATTTCTGGTATATGAATAACATGATGTTTTTCAATGGCAAAAATCAATGAATATTGTAAATGCACAAACAGTAATTTCTCCGCTTTGCAAGGTGCAAGTCTGAAATTTTTTGCTTTTTCCTGCTCCTCTTAGCATGATAAAGAAGATTCAAAGAGAGTGAGATGCCAGCTACTTTCATTCAGTCAGTAGCTTCAATCATTTCTGGACCTTTTTCAATGGTAAAAATCAATGAATATTGTAAATGCACAAACAGTAATTTCTCCACATTGCAAGGTGCAATTCTGAAATTTTTTGCTTTTTCCTGCTCCTCTTAGCATGATAAAGAAGATTCAAAGAGAGTGAGATGCCAGCTCCTTTCATTCAGTCTGTAGCTTCAAACATTTCTGGTATATGAATAACATGATGTTTTTCAATGGCAAAAATCAATGAATATTGTAAATGCACAAACAGTAATTTCTCCGCATTGCAAGGTGCAATTCTGAAATTTTTTGCTTTTTCCTGCTCCTCTTAGCATGATAAAGAAGATTCAAAGAGAGTGAGATGCCAGCTCCTTTCATTCAGTCAGTAGCTTCAAACATTTCTGGTATATGAATAACATGATGTTTTTCAATGGCAAAAATCAATGAATATTGTAAATGCACAAACAGTAATTTCTCCGCATTGCAAGGTGCAATTCTGAAATTTTTTGCTTTTTCCTGCTCCTCTTAGCATGATAAAGAAGATTCAAAGAGAGTGAGATGCCAGCTCCTTTCATTCAGTCAGTAGCTTCAATCATTTCTGGATGTTTTTCAATGGCAAAAATCAATGAATATTGTAAATGCACAAACAGTAATTTCTCCGCATTGCAAGGTGCAATTCTGAAATTTTTTGCTTTTTCCTGCTCCTCTTAGCATGATAAAGAAGATTCAAAGAGAGTGAGATGTCAGCTCCTTTCATTCAGTCAGTAGCTTCAAACATTTCTGGTATATGAATAACATGATGTTTTTCAATGGCAAAAATCAATGAATTTTGTAAATGCACAAACAGTAATTTCTCCGCATTGCAAGGTGCAATTCTGAAATTTTTTGCTTTTTCCTGCTCCTCTTAGCATGATAAAGAAGATTCAAAGAGAGTGAGATGCCAGTTCCTTTCATTCAGTCAGTAGCTTCAATCATTTCTGGACGTTTTTCAATGGCAAAAATCAATGAATATTGTAAATGCACAAACAGTAATTTCTCCGCATTGCAAGGTGCAATTCTGAAATTTTTTGCTTTTTCCTGCTCCTCTTAGCATGATAAAGAAGATTCAAAGAGAGTGAGATGCCAGCTCCTTTCATTCAGTCAGTATCTTCAATCATTTCTGGTATATGAATAACATGATGTTTTTCAATGGCAAAAATCAATGAATATTGTAAATGCACAAACAGTAATTTCTCCGCATTGCAAGGTGCAATTCTGAAATTTTTTGCTTTTTCCTGCTCCTCTTAGCATGATAAAGAAGATTCAAAGAGAGTGAGATGCCAGCTCCTTTCATTCAGTCAGTAGCTTCAATCATTTCTGGACGTTTTTCAATGGCAAAAATCAATGAATATTGTAAATGCACAAACAGTAATTTCTCCGCATTGCAAGGTGCAATTCTGAAATTTTTTGCTTTTTCCTGCTCCTCTTAGCATGATAAACAAGATTCAAAGAGAGTGAGATGCCAGCTCCTTTCATTCAGTCAGTAGCTTCAATCATTTCTGGACGTTTTTCAATGGCAAAAATCAATGAATATTGTAAATGCACAAACAGTAATTTCTCCGCATTGCAAGGTGCAATTCTGAAATTTTTTGCTTTTTCCTGCTCCTCTTAGCATGATAAAGAAGATTCAAAGAGAGTGAGATGCCAGCTCCTTTCATTCAGTCAGTAGCTTCAAACATTTCTGGTATATGAATAACATGATGTTTTTCAATGGCAAAAATCAATGAATATTGTAAATGCACAAACAGTAATTTCTCCGCATTGCAAGGTGCAAGTCTGAAATTTTTTGCTTTTTCCTGCTCCTCTTAGCATGATAAAGAAGATACAAAGAGAGTGAGATGCCAGCTACTTTCATTCAGTCAGTAGCTTCAATCATTTCTGGATGTTTTTCAATGGTAAAAATCAATGAATATTGTAAATGCACAAACAGTAATTTCTCCACATTGCAAGGTGCAATTCTGAAATTTTTTGCTTTTTCCTGCTCCTCTTAGCATGATAAAGAAGATTCAAAGAGAGTGAGATGCCAGCTCCTTTCATTCAGTCAGTAGCTTCAAACATTTCTGGTATATGAATAACATGATGTTTTTCAATGGCAAAAATCAATGAATATTGTAAATGCACAAACAGTAATTTCTCTGCATTGCAAGGTGCAATTCTGAAATTTTTTGCTTTTTCCTGCTCCTCTTAGCATGATAAAGAAGATTCAAAGAGAGTGAGATGCCAGCTACTTTCATTCAGTCAGTAGCTTCAATCATTTCTGGATGTTTTTCAATGGTAAAAATCAATGAATATTGTAAATGCACAAACAGTAATTTCTCCACATTGCAAGGTGCAATTCTGAAATTTTTTGCTTTTTCCTGCTCCTCTTAGCATGATAAAGAAGATTCAAAGAGAGTGAGATGCCAGCTCCTTTCATTCAGTCAGTAGCTTCAAACATTTCTGGTATATGAATAACATGATGTTTTTCAATGGCAAAAATCAATGAATATTGTAAATGCACAAACAGTAATTTCTCCGCATTGCAAGGTGCAATTCTGAAATTTTTTGCTTTTTCCTGCTCCTCTTAGCATGATAAAGAAGATTCAAAGAGAGTGAGATGCCAGCTCCTTTCATTCAGTCAGTAGCTTCAAACATTTCTGGTATATGAATAACATGATGTTTTTCAATGGCAAAAATCAATGAATATTGTAAATGCACAAACAGTAATTTCTCCGCATTGCAAGGTGCAATTCTGAAATTTTTTGCTTTTTCCTGCTCCTCTTAGCATGATAAAGAATATTCAAAGAGAGTGAGATGCCAGCTCCTTTCATTCAGTCAGTAGCTTCAATCATTTCTGGATGTTTTTCAATGGCAAAAATCAATGAATATTGTAAATGCACAAACTGTAATTTCTCCGCATTGCAAGGTGCAATTCTGAAATTTTTTGTTTTTTCCTGCTCCTCTTAGCATGATAAAGAAGATTCAAAGAGAGTGAGATGCCAGCTCCTTTCATTCAGTCAGTAGCTTCAATCATTTCTGGACGTTTTTCAATGACAAAAATCAATGAATATTGTAAATGCACAAACAGTAATTTCTCCGCATTGCAAGGTGCAATTCTGAAATTTTTTGCTTTTTCCTGCTCCTCTTAGCATGATAAAGAAGATTCAGAGTGAGATGCCAGCTCCTTTCATTCAGTCAGTACCTTCAATCATTTCTGGATGTTTTTCAATTGCAAAAATCAATGAATATTGTAAATGCACAAACAGTAATTTCTCCGCATTGCAAGGTGCAATTCTGAAATTTTTTGCTTTTTCCCGCTCCTCTTAGCATGATAAAGAAGATTCAAAGAGAGTGAGGTGCCAGCTCCTTTCATTCAGTCAGTAGCTTCAAACATTTCTGGTATATGAATAACATGTTTTTCAATGGCAAAAATCAATGAATATTGTAAATGCACAAACAGTAATTTCTCCGCATTGCAAGGTGCAATTCTGAAATTTTTTGATTTTTCCTGCTCCTCTTAGCATGATAAAGAAGATTCAAAGAGAGTGAGATGCCAGCTCCTTTCATTCAGTCAGTAGCTTCAATCATTTCTGGACGTTTTTCAATGGCAAAAATCAATGAATACTGTAAATGCACAAACAGTAATTTCTCCGCATTGCAAGGTGAAATTCTGAAATTTTTTGCTTTTTCCTGCTCCTCTTAGCATGATAAAGAAGATTCAAAGAGAGTGAGATGCCAGCTCCTTTCATTCAGTCAGTAGCTTCAATCATTTCTGGACGTTTTTCAATGGCAAAAATCAATGAATATTGTAAATGCACAAACAGTAATTTCTCCGCATTGCAAGGTGCAATTCTGAAATTTTTTGCTTTTTCCTGCTCCTCTTAGCATGATAAAGAAGATTCAAAGAGAGTGAGATGCCAGCTCCTTTCATTCAGTCAGTAGCTTCAATCATTTCTGGACGTTTTTCAATGGCAAAAATCAATGAATATTGTAAATGCACAAACAGTAATTTCTCCGCATTGCAAGGTGCAATTCTGAAATTTTTTGCTTTTTCCTGCTCCTCTTAGCATGATAAAGAAGATTCAAAGAGAGTGAGATGCCAGCTCCTTTCATTCAGTCAGTACCTTCAATCATTTCTGGATGTTTTTCAATGGCAAAAATCAATGAATATTGTAAATGCACAAACAGTAATTTCTCCGCATTGCAAGGTGCAATTCTGAAATTTTTTGCTTTTTCCCGCTCCTCTTAGCATGATAAAGAAGATTCAAAGAGAGTGAGGTGCCAGCTCCTTTCATTCAGTCAGTAGCTTCAAACATTTCTGGTATATGAATAACATGTTTTTCAATGGCAAAAATCAATGAATATTGTAAATGCACAAACAGTAATTTCTCCGCATTGCAAGGTGCAATTCTGAAATTTTTTGATTTTTCCTGCTCCTCTTAGCATGATAAAGAAGATTCAAAGAGAGTGAGATGCCAGCTCCTTTCATTCAGTCAGTAGCTTCAATCATTTCTGGACGTTTTTCAATGGCAAAAATCAATGAATATTGTAAATGCACAAACAGTAATTTCTCCGCATTGCAAGGTGCAATTCTGAAATTTTTTGCTTTTTCCTGCTCCTCTTAGCATGATAAAGAAGATTCAAAGAGAGTGAGATGCCAGCTCCTTTCATTCAGTCAGTAGCTTCAATCATTTCTGGACGTTTTTCAATGGCAAAAATCAATGAATATTGTAAATGCACAAACAGTAATTTCTCCGCATTGCAAGGTGCAATTCTGAAATTTTTTGCTTTTTCCTGCTCCTCTTAGCATGATAAAGAAGATTCAAAGAGAGTGAGATGCCAGCTCCTTTCATTCAGTCAGTAGCTTCAAACATTTCTGGTATATGAATAACATGATGTTTTTCAATGGCAAAAATCAATGAATATTGTAAATGCACAAACAGTAATTTCTCCGCATTGCAAGGTGCAAGTCTGAAATTTTTTGCTTTTTCCTGCTCCTCTTAGCATGGTAAAGAAGATTCAAAGAGAGTGAGATGCCAGCTACTTTCATTCAGTCAGTAGCTTCAATCATTTCTGGACGTTTTTCAATGGTAAAAATCAATGAATATTGTAAATGCACAAACAGTAATTTCTCCACATTGCAAGGTGCAATTCTGAAATTTTTTGCTTTTTCCTGCTCCTCTTAGCATGATAAAGAAGATTCAAAGAGAGTGAGATGCCAGCTCCTTTCATTCAGTCAGTAGCTTCAAACATTTCTGGTATATGAATAACATGATGTTTTTCAATGGCAAAAATCAATGAATATTGTAAATGCACAAACAGTAATTTCTCCGCATTGCAAGGTGCAATTCTGAAATTTTTTGCTTTTTCCTGCTCCTCTTAGCATGATAAAGAATATTCAAAGAGAGTGAGATGCCAGCTCCTTTCATTCAGTCAGTAGCTTCAAACATTTCTGGTATATGAATAACATGATGTTTTTCAATGGCAAAAATCAATGAATATTGTAAATGCACAAACAGTAATTTCTCCGCATTGCAAGGTGCAATTCTGAAAATTTTTGCTTTTTCCTGCTCCTCTTAGCATGATAAAGAAGATTCAAAGAGAGTGAGATGCCAGCTCCTTTCATTCAGTCAGTAGCTTCAATCATTTCTGGACGTTTTTCAATGGCAAAAATCAATGAATATTGTAAATGCACAAACAGTAATTTCTCCGCATTGCAAGGTGCAATTCTGAAATTTTTTGCTTTTTCCTGCTCCTCTTAGCATGATAAAGAAGATTCAAAGAGAGTGAGATGCCAGCTCCTTTCATTCAGTCAGTAGCTTCAATCATTTCTGGACGTTTTTCAATGGCAAAAATCAATGAATATTGTAAATGCACAAACAGTAATTTCTCCGCATTGCAAGGTGCAATTCTGAAATTTTTTGCTTTTTCCTGCTCCTCTTAGCATGATAAAGAAGATTCAAAGAGAGTGAGATGCCAGCTCCTTTCATTCAGTCAGTAGCTTCAAACATTTCTGGTATATGAATAACATGATGTTTTTCAATGGCAAAAATCAATGAATATTGTAAATGCACAAACAGTAATTTCTCCGCATTGCAAGGTGCAATTCTGAAATTTTTTGCTTTTTCCTGCTCCTCTTAGCATGATAAAGAAGATTCAAAGAGAGTGAGATGCCAGCTCCTTTCATTCAGTCAGTAGCTTCAATCATTTCTGGACGTTTTTCAATGGCAAAAATCAATGAATATTGTAAATGCACAAACAGTAATTTCTCCGCATTGCAAGGTGCAATTCTGAAATTTTTTGCTTTTTCCTGCTCCTCTTAGCATGATAAAGAAGATTCAAAGAGAGTGAGATGCCAGCTCCTTTCATTCAGTCAGTAGCTTCAATCATTTCTGGACGTTTTTCAATGGCAAAAATCAATGAATATTGTAAATGCACAAACAGTAATTTCTCCGCATTGCAAGGTGCAATTCTGAAATTTTTTGCTTTTTCCTGCTCCTCTTAGCATGACAAAGAAGATTCAAAGAGAGTAAGATGCCAGCTCCTTTCATTCAGTCAGTAGCTTCAATCATTTCTGGTATATGAATAACATGATGTTTTTCAATGGCAAAAATCAATGATTATTGTAAATGCACAAACAGTAATTTCTCCGCATTGCAAGGTGCAATTCTGAAATTTTTTGCTTTTTCCTGCTCCTCTTAGCATGATAAAGAAGATTCAAAGAGAGTGAGATGCCAGCTCCTTTCATTCAGTCAGTAGCTTCAATCATTTCTGGACGTTTTTCAATGGCAAAAATCAATGAATATTGTAAATGCACAAACAGTAATTTCTCCGCATTGCAAGGTGCAATTCTGAAATTTTTTGCTTTTTCCTGCTCCTCTTAGCATGATAAAGAAGATTCAAAGAGAGTGAGATGCCAGCTCCTTTCATTCAGTCAGTAGCTTCAAACATTTCTTGTATATGAATAACATGATGTTTTTCAATGGCAAAAATCAATGAATATTGTAAAAGCACAAACAGTAATTTCTCCGCATTGCAAGGTGCAATTCTGAAATTTTTTGCTTTTTCCTGCTCCTCTTAGCATGATAAAGAAGATTCAAAGAGAGTGAGATGCCAGCTCCTTTCGTTCAGTCAGTAGCTTCAATCATTTCTTGACGTTTTTCAATGGCAAAAATCAATGAATATTGTAAATGCACAAACAGTAATTTCTCCGCATTGCAAGGTGCAATTCTGAAATTTTTTGCTTTTTCCTGCTCCTCTTAGTATGATAAAGAAGATTCAAAGAGAGTGAGATGCCAGCTCCTTTCATTCAGTCAGTAGCTTCAATCATTTCTGGTATATGAATAACATGATGTTTTTCAATGGCAAAAATCAATGAATATTGTAAATGCACAAACAGTAATTTCTCCGCATTGCAAGTTGCAATTCTGAAATTTTTTGCTTTTTCCTGCTCCTCTTAGCATGATAAAGAAGATTCAAAGAGAGTGAGATGCCAGCTCCTTTCATTCAGTCAGTAGCTTCAATCATTTCTGGACGTTTTTCAATGGCAAAAATCAATGAATATTGTAAATGCACAAACAGTAATTTCTCCGCATTGCAAGGTGCAATTCTGAAATTTTTTGCTTTTTCCTGCTCCTCTTAGCATGATAAAGAAGATTCAAAGAGAGTGAGATGCCAGCTCCTTTCATTCAGTCAGTAGCTTCAATCATTTCTGGACGTTTTTCAATGGCAAAAATCAATGAATATTGTAAATGCACAAACAGTAATTTCTCCGCATTGCAAGGTGCAATTCTGAAATTTTTTGCTTTTTCCTGCTCCTCTTAGCATGATAAAGAAGATTCAAAGAGAGTTAGATGCCAGCTCCTTTCATTCAGTCAGTAGCTTCAAACATTTCTGGTATATGAATAACATGATGTTTTTCAATGGCAAAAATCAATGAATATTGTAAAAGCACAAACAGTAATTTCTCCGCATTGCAAGGTGCAATTCTGAAATTTTTTGCTTTTTCCTGCTCCTCTTAGCATGATAAAGAAGATTCAAAGAGAGTGAGATGCCAGCTCCTTTCATTCAGTCAGTAGCTTCAATCATTTCTGGACGTTTTTCAATGGCAAAAATCAATGAATATTGTAAATGCACAAACAGTAATTTCTCCGCATTGCAAGGTGCAATTCTGAAATTTTTTGCTTTTTCCTGCTCCTCTTAGCATGATAAAGAAGATTCAAAGAGAGTGAGATGCCAGCTCCTTTCATTCAGTCAGTAGCTTCAATCATTTCTGGTATATGAATAACATGATGTTTTTCAATGGCAAAAATCAATGAATATTGTAAATGCACAAACAGTAATTTCTCCACATTGCAAGGTGCAATTCTGAAATTTTTTGCTTTTTCCTGCTCCTCTTAGCATGATAAAGAAGATTCAAAGAGAGTGAGATGCCAGCTCCTTTCATTCAGTCAGTAGCTTCAATCATTTCTGGACGTTTTTCAATGGCAAAAATCAATGAATATTGTAAATGCACAAACAGTAATTTCTCCGCATTGCAAGGTGCAATTCTGAAATTTTTTGCTTTTTCCTGCTCCTCTTAGCATGATAAAGAAGATTCAAAGAGAGCGAGATGCCAGCTCCTTTCATTCAGTCAGTAGCTTCAATCATTTCTGGTATATGAATAACATGATGTTTTTCAATGGCAAAAATCAATGAATATTGTAAATGCACAAACAGTAATTTCTCCGCATTGCAAGGTGCAATTCTGAAATTTTTTGCTTTTTCCTGCTCCTCTTAGCATGATAAAGAAGATTCAAAGAGAGTGAGATGCCAGCTCCTTTCATTCAGTCAGTAGCTTCAATCATTTCTGGACGTTTTTCAATGGCAAAAATCAATGAATATTGTAAATGCACAAACAGTAATTTCTCTGCATTGCAAGGTGCAATTCTGAAATTTTTTGCTTTTTCCTGCTCCTCTTAGCATGATAAAGAAGATTCAAAGAGAGTGAGATGCCAGCTCCTTTCATTCAGTCAGTAGCTTCAAACATTTCTGGTATATGAATAACATGATGTTTTTCAATGGCAAAAATCAATGAATATTGTAAATGCACAAACAGTAATTTCTCCGCATTGCAAGGTGCAATTCTGAAATTTTTTGCTTTTTCCTGCTCCTCTTAGCATGATAAAGAAGATTCAAAGAGAGTGAGATGCCAGCTCCTTTCATTCAGTCAGTAGCTTCAATCATTTCTGGACGTTTTTCAATGGCAAAAATCAATGAATATTGTAAATGCACAAACAGTAATTTCTCCGCATTGCAAGGTGCAATTCTGAAATTTTTTGCTTTTTCCTGCTCCTCTTAGCATGATAAAGAAGATTCAAAGAGAGTGAGATGCCAGCTCCTTTCATTCAGTCAGTAGCTTCAATCATTTCTGGTATATGAATAACATGATGTTTTTCAATGGCAAAAATCAATGAATATTGTAAATGCACAAACAGTAATTTCTCCGCATTGCAAGGTGCAATTCTGAAATTTTTTGCTTTTTCCTGCTCCTCTTAGCATGATAAAGAAGATTCAAAGAGAGTGAGATGCCAGCTCCTTTCATTCAGTCAGTAGCTTCAAACATTTCTGGTATATGAATAACATGATGTTTTTCAATGGCAAAAATCAATGAATATTGTAAATGCACAAACAGTAATTTCTCCGCATTGCAAGGTGCAATTCTGAAATTTTTTGCTTTTTCCTGCTCCTCTTAGCATGATAAAGAAGATTCAAAGAGAGTGAGATGCCAGCTCCTTTCATTCAGTCAGTAGCTTCAATCATTTCTGGACGTTTTTCAATGGCAAAAATCAATGAATATTGTAAATGCACAAACAGTAATTTCTCCGCATTGCAAGGTGCAATTCTGAAATTTTTTGCTTTTTCCTGCTCCTCTTAGCATGATAAAGAAGATTCAAAGAGAGTGAGATGTCAGCTCCTTTCATTCAGTCAGTAGCTTCAAACATTTCTGGTATATGAATAACATGATGTTTTTCAATGGCAAAAATCAATGAATTTTGTAAATGCACAAACAGTAATTTCTCCGCATTGCAAGGTGCAATTCTGAAATTTTTTGCTTTTTCCTGCTCCTCTTAGCATGATAAAGAAGATTCAAAGAGAGTGAGATGCCAGTTCCTTTCATTCAGTCAGTAGCTTCAATCATTTCTGGACGTTTTTCAATGGCAAAAATCAATGAATATTGTAAATGCACAAACAGTAATTTCTCCGCATTGCAAGGTGCAATTCTGAAATTTTTTGCTTTTTCCTGCTCCTCTTAGCATGATAAAGAAGATTCAAAGAGAGTGAGTTGCCAGCTCCTTTCATTCAGTCAGTAGCTTCAATCATTTCTGGTATATGAATAACATGATGTTTTTCAATGGCAAAAATCAATGAATATTGTAAATGCACAAACAGTAATTTCTCCGCATTGCAAGGTGCAATTCTGAATTTTTTTGCTTTTTCCTGCTCCTCTTAGCATGATAAAGAAGATTCAAAGAGAGTGAGATGCCAGCTCCTTTCATTCAGTCAGTAGCTTCAATCATTTCTGGACGTTTTTCAATGGCAAAAATCAATGAATATTGTAAATGCACAAACAGTAATTTCTCCGCATTGCAAGGTGCAATTCTGAAATTTTTTGCTTTTTCCTGCTCCTCTTAGCATGATAAACAAGATTCAAAGAGAGTGAGATGCCAGCTCCTTTCATTCAGTCAGTAGCTTCAAACATTTCTGGTATATGAATAACATGATGTTTTTCAATGGCAAAAATCAATGAATATTGTAAATGCACAAACAGTAATTTCTCCGCATTGCAAGGTGCAAGTCTGAAATTTTTTGCTTTTTCCTGCTCCTCTTAGCATGATAAAGAAGATTCAAAGAGAGTGAGATGCCAGCTACTTTCATTCAGTCAGTAGCTTCAATCATTTCTGGACGTTTTTCAATGGTAAAAATCAATGAATATTGTAAATGCACAAACAGTAATTTCTCCACATTGCAAGGTGCAATTCTGAAATTTTTTGCTTTTTCCTGCTCCTCTTAGCATGATAAAGAAGATTCAAAGAGAGTGAGATGCCAGCTCCTTTCATTCAGTCAGTAGCTTCAATCATTTCTGGTATATGAATAACATGATGTTTTTCAATGGCAAAAATCAATGAATTATGTAAATGCACAAACAGTAATTTCTCCGCATTGCAAGGTGCAATTCTGAAATTTTTTGCTTTTTCCTGCTCCTCTTAGCATGATAAAGAAGATTTAAAGAGAGTGAGATGCCAGTTCCTTTCATTCAGTCAGTAGCTTCAATCATTTCTGGACGTTTTTCAATGGCAAAAATCAATGAATATTGTAAATGCACAAACAGTAATTTCTCCGCATTGCAAGGTGCAATTCTGAAATTTTTTACTTTTTCCTGCTCCTCTTAGCATGATAAAGAAGATTCAAAGAGAGTGAGATGCCAGCTCCTTTCATTCAGTCAGTAGCTTCAATCATTTCTGGTATATGAATAACATGATGTTTTTCAATGGCAAAAATCAATGAATATTGTAAATGCACAAACAGTAATTTCTCCGCATTGCAAGGTGCAATTCTGAAATTTTTTGCTTTTTCCTGCTCCTCTTAGCATGATAAAGAAGATTCAAAGAGAGTGAGATGCCAGCTCCTTTCATTCAGTCAGTAGCTTCAATCATTTCTGGACGTTTTTCAATGGCAAAAAATCAATGAATATTGTAAATGCACAAACAGTAATTTCTCCGCATTGCAAGGTGCAATTCTGAAATTTTTTGCTTTTTCCTGCTCCTCTTAGCATGATAAAGAAGATTCAAAGAGAGTGAGATGCCAGCTCCTTTCATTCAGTCAGTAGCTTCAATCATTTCTGGACGTTTTTCAATGGCAAAAATCAATGAATATTGTAAATGCACAAACAGTAATTTCTCCGCATTGCAAGGTGCAATTCTGAAATTTTTTGCTTTTTCCTGCTCCTCTTAGCATGATAAACAAGATTCAAAGAGAGTGAGATGTCAGCTCCTTTCATTCAGTCAGTAGCTTCAAACATTTCTGGTATATGAATAACATGATGTTTTTCAATGGCAAAAATCAATGAATTTTGTAAATGCACAAACAGTAATTTCTCCGCATTGCAAGGTGCAATTCTGAAATTTTTTGCTTTTTCCTGCTCCTCTTAGCATGATAAAGAAGATTCAAAGAGAGTGAGATGCCAGTTCCTTTCATTCAGTCAGTAGCTTCAATCATTTCTGGACGTTTTTCAATGGCAAAAATCAATGAATATTGTAAATGCACAAACAGTAATTTCTCCGCATTGCAAGGTGCAATTCTGAAATTTTTTGCTTTTTCCTGCTCCTCTTAGCATGATAAAGAAGATTCAAAGAGAGTGAGATGCCAGCTCCTTTCATTCAGTCAGTAGCTTCAATCTTTTCTGGTATATGAATAACATGATGTTTTTCAATGGCAAAAATCAATGAATATTGTAAATGCACAAACAGTAATTTCTCCGCATTGCAAGGTGCAATTCTGAAATTTTTTGCTTTTTCCTGCTCCTCTTAGCATGATAAAGAAGATTCAAAGAGAGTGAGATGCCAGCTCCTTTCATTCAGTCAGTAGCTTCAATCATTTCTGGACGTTTTTCTATGGCAAAAATCAATGAATATTGTAAATGCACAAACAGTAATTTCTCCGCATTGCAAGGTGCAATTCTGAAATTTTTTGCTTTTTCCTGCTCCTCTTAGCATGATAAAGAAGATTCAAAGAGAGTGAGATGCCAGCTACTTTCATTCAGTCAGTAGCGTCAATCATTTCTGGACGTTTTTCAATGGTAAAAATCAATGAATATTGTAAATGCACAAACAGTAATTTCTCCACATTGCAAGGTGCAATTCTGAAATTTTTTGCTTTTTCCTGCTCCTCTTAGCATGATAAAGAAGATTCAAAGAGAGTGAGATGCCAGCTCCTTTCATTCAGTCAGTAGCTTCAAACATTTCTGGTATATGAATAACATGATGTTTTTCAATGGCAAAAATCAATGAATATTGTAAATGCACAAACAGTAATTTCTCCGCATTGCAAGGTGCAATTCTGAAATTTTTTGCTTTTTCCTGCTCCTCTTAGCATGATAAAGAAGATTCAAAGAGAGTGAGATGCCAGCTCCTTTCATTCAGTCAGTAGCTTCAAACATTTCTGGTATATGAATAACATGATGTTTTTCAATGGCAAAAATCAATGAATATTGTAAATGCACAAACAGTAATTTCTCCGCATTGCAAGGTGCAATTCTGAAATTTTTTGCTTTTTCCTGCTCCTCTTAGCATGATAAAGAATATTCAAAGAGAGTGAGATGCCAGCTCCTTTCATTCAGTCAGTAGCTTCAATCATTTCTGGATGTTTTTCAATGGCAAAAATCAATGAATATTGTAAATGCACAAACTGTAATTTCTCCGCATTGCAAGGTGCAATTCTGAAATTTTTGGCTTTTTCCTGCTCCTCTTAGCATGATAAAGAAGATTCAAAGAGAGTGAGATGCCAGCTCCTTTCATTCAGTCAGTAGCTTCAATCATTTCTGGACGTTTTTCAATGGCAAAAATCAATGAATATTGTAAATGCACAAACAGTAATTTCTCCGCATTGCAAGGTGCAATTCTGAAATTTTTTGCTTTTTCCTGCTCCTCTTAGCATGATAAAGAAGATTCAAAGAGAGTGAGATGCCAGCTCCTTTCATTCAGTCAGTACCTTCAATCATTTCTGGATGTTTTTCAATGGCAAAAATCAATGAATATTGTAAATGCACAAACAGTAATTTCTCCGCATTGCAAGGTGCAATTCTGAAATTTTTTGCTTTTTCCCGCTCCTCTTAGCATGATAAAGAAGATTCAAAGAGAGTGAGGTGCCAGCTCCTTTCATTCAGTCAGTAGCTTCAAACATTTCTGGTATATGAATAACATGTTTTTCAATGGCAAAAATCATTGAATATTGTAAATGCACAAACAGTAATTTCTCCGCATTGCAAGGTGCAATTCTGAAATTTTTTGATTTTTCCTGCTCCTCTTAGCATGATAAAGAAGATTCAAAGAGAGTGAGATGCCAGCTCCTTTCATTCAGTCAGTAGCTTCAATCATTTCTGGACGTTTTTCAATGGCAAAAATCAATGAATATTGTAAATGCACAAACAGTAATTTCTCCGCATTGCAAGGTGCAATTCTGAAATGTTTTGCTTTTTCCTGCTCCTCTTAGCATGATAAAGAAGATTCAAAGAGAGTGAGATGCCAGCTCCTTTCATTCAGTCAGTAGCTTCAATCATTTCTGGACGTTTTTCAATGGCAAAAATCAATGAATATTGTAAATGCACAAACAGTAATTTCTCCGCATTGCAAGGTGCAATTCTGAAATTTTTTGCTTTTTCCTGCTCCTCTTAGCATGATAAAGAAGATTCAAAGAGAGTGAGATGCCAGCTCCTTTCATTCAGTCAGTAGCTTCAAACATTTCTGGTATATGAATAACATGATGTTTTTCAATGGCAAAAATCAATGAATATTGTAAATGCACAAACAGTAATTTCTCCGCATTGCAAGGTGCAAGTCTGAAATTTTTTGCTTTTTCCTGCTCCTCTTAGCATGATAAAGAAGATTCAAAGAGAGTGAGATGCCAGCTACTTTCATTCAGTCAGTAGCTTCAATCATTTCTGGACGTTTTTCAATGGCAAAAATCAATGAATATTGTAAATGCACAAACAGTAATTTCTCCGCATTGCAAGGTGCAATTCTGAAATTTTTTGCTTTTTCCTGCTCCTCTTAGCATGATAAAGAAGATTCAAAGAGAGTGAGATGCCAGCTCCTTTCATTCAGTCAGTAGCTACAAACATTTCTGGTATATGAATAACATGATGTTTTTCAATGGCAAAATCAATGAATATTGTAAATGCACAAACAGTAATTTCTCCGCATTGCAAGGTGCAATTCTGAAATTTTTTGCTTTTTCCTGCTCCTCTTAGCATGATAAAGAAGATTCAAAGAGAGTGAGATGCCAGCTCCTTTCATTCAGTCAGTAGCTTCAATCATTTCTGGACGTTTTTCAATGGCAAAAATCAATGAATATTGTAAATGCACAAACAGTAATTTCTCCGCATTGCAAGGTGCAATTCTGAAATTTTTTGCTTTTTCCTGCTCCTCTTAGCATGATAAAGAAGATTCAAAGAGAGTGAGATGCCAGCTCCTTTCATTCAGTCAGTAGCTTCAAACATTTCTGGTATATGAATAACATGATGTTTTTCAATGGCAAAAATCAATGAATATTGTAAATGCACAAAGAGTAATTTCTCCGCATTGCAAGGTGCAATTCTGAAATTTTTTGCTTTTTCCTGCTCCTCTTAGCATGATAAAGATGATTCAAAGAGAGTGAGATGCCAGCTCCTTTCATTCAGTCAGTAGCTTCAATCATTTCTGGACGTTTTTCAATGGCAAAAATCAATGAATATTGTAAATGCACAAACAGTAATTTCTCCGCATTGCAAGGTGCAATTCTGAAATTTTTTGCTTTTTCCTGCTCCTCTTAGCATGATAAAGAAGATTCAAAGAGAGTGAGATGCCAGCTCCTTTCATTCAGTCAGTAGCTTCAATCATTTCTGGACGTTTTTCAATGGCAAAAATCAATGAATATTGTAAATGCACAAACAGTAATTTCTCCGCATTGCAAGGTGCAATTCTGAAATTTTTTGCTTTTTCCTGCTCCTCTTAACATGATAAAGAAGATTCAAAGAGAGTGAGATGCCAGCTCCTTTCATTCAGTCAGTAGCTACAAACATTTCTGGTATATGAATAACATGATGTTTTTCAATGGCAAAAATCAATGAATATTGTAAATGCACAAACAGTAATTTCTCCGCATTGCAAGGTGCAATTCTGAAATTTTTTGCTTTTTCCTGCTCCTCTTAGCATGATAAAGAAGATTCAAAGAGAGTGAGATGCCAGCTCCTTTCATTCAGTCAGTAGCTTCAATCATTTCTGGACGTTTTTCAATGGCAAAAATCAATGAATATTGTAAATGCACAAACAGTAATTTCTCCGCATTGCAAGGTGCAATTCTGAAATTTTTTGCTTTTTCCTGCTCCTCTTAGCATGATAAAGAAGATTCAAAGAGAGTGAGATGCCAGCTCCTTTCATTCAGTCAGTAGCTTCAATCAATTCTGGACGTTTTTCAATGGCAAAAATCAATGAATATTGTAAATGCACAAACAGTAATTTCTCCGCATTGCAAGGTGCAATTCTGAAATTTTTTGCTTTTTCCTGCTCCTCTTAGCATGACAAAGAAGATTCAAAGAGAGTAAGATGCCAGCTCCTTTCATTCAGTCAGTAGCTTCAATCATTTCTGGTATATGAATAACATGATGTTTTTCAATGGCAAAAATCAATGAATATTGTAAATGCACAAACAGTAATTTCTCCGCATTGCAAGGTGCAATTCTGAAATTTTTTGCTTTTTCCTGCTCCTCTTAGCATGATAAAGAAGATTCAAAGAGAGTGAGATGCCAGCTCCTTTCATTCAGTCAGTAGCTTCAATCATTTCTGGACGTTTTTCAATGGCAAAAATCAATGAATATTGTAAATGCACAAACAGTAATTTCTCCGCATTGCAAGGTGCAATTCTGAAATTTTTTGCTTTTTCCTGCTCCTCTTAGCATGATAAAGAAGATTCAAAGAGAGTGAGATGCCAGCTCCTTTCATTCAGTCAGTAGCTTCAAACATTTCTGGTATATGAATAATATGATGTTTTTCAATGGCAAAAATCAATGAATATTGTAAAAGCACAAACAGTAATTTCTCCGCATTGCAAGGTGCAATTCTGAAATTTTTTGCTTTTTCCTGCTCCTCTTAGCATGATAAAGAAGATTCAAAGAGAGTGAGATGCCAGCTCCTTTCATTCAGTCAGTAGCTTCAATCATTTCTGGACGTTTTTCAATGGCAAAAATCAATGAATATTGTAAATGCACAAACAGTAATTTCTCCGCATTGCAAGGTGCAATTCTGAAATTTTTTGCTTTTTCCTGCTCCTCTTAGCATGATAAAGAAGATTCAAAGAGAGTGAGATGCCAGCTCCTTTCATTCAGTCAGTAGCTTCAATCATTTCTGGTATATGAATAACATGATGTTTTTCAATGGCAAAAATCAATGAATATTGTAAATGCACAAACAGTAATTTCTCCGCATTGCAAGTTGCAATTCTGAAATTTTTTGCTTTTTCCTGCTCCTCTTAGCATGATAAAGAAGATTCAAAGAGAGTGAGATGCCAGCTCCTTTCATTCAGTCAGTAGCTTCAATCATTTCTGGACGTTTTTCAATGGCAAAAATCAATGAATATTGTAAATGCACAAACAGTAATTTCTCCGCATTGCAAGGTGCAATTCTGAAATTTTTTGCTTTTTCCTGCTCCTCTTAGCATGATAAAGAAGATTCAAAGAGAGTGAGATGCCAGCTCCTTTCATTCAGTCAGTAGCTTCAATCATTTCTGGACGTTTTTCAATGGCAAAAATCAATGAATATTGTAAATGCACAAACAGTAATTTCTCCGCATTGCAAGGTGCAATTCTGAAATTTTTTGCTTTTTCCTGCTCCTCTTAGCATGATAAAGAAGATTCAAAGAGAGTGAGATGCCAGTTCCTTTCATTCAGTCAGTAGCTTCAATCATTTCTGGACGTTTTTCAATGGCAAAAATCAATGAATATTGTAAATGCACAAACAGTAATTTCTCCGCATTGCAAGGTGCAATTCTGAAATTTTTTGCTTTTTCCTGCTCCTCTTAGCATGATAAAGAAGATTCAAAGAGAGTGAGATGCCAGCTCCTTTCATTCAGTCAGTAGCTTCAATCATTTCTGGACGTTTTTCAATGGCAAAAATCAATGAATATTGTAAATGCACAAACAGTAATTTCTCCGCATTGCAAGGTGCAATTCTGAAATTTTTTGCTTTTTCCTGCTCCTCTTAGCATGATAAAGAAGATTCAAAGAGAGTGAGATGTCAGCTCCTTTCATTCAGTCAGTAGCTTCAAACATTTCTGGTATATGAATAACATGATGTTTTTCAATGGCAAAAATCAATGAATTTTGTAAATGCACAAACAGTAATTTCTCCGCATTGCAAGGTGCAATTCTGAAATTTTTTGCTTTTTCCTGCTCCTCTTAGCATGATAAAGAAGATTCAAAGAGAGTGAGATGCCAGTTCCTTTCATTCAGTCAGTAGCTTCAATCATTTCTGGACGTTTTTCAATGGCAAAAATCAATGAATATTGTAAATGCACAAACAGTAATTTCTCCGCATTGCAAGGTGCAATTCTGAAATTTTTTGCTTTTTCCTGCTCCTCTTAGCATGATAAAGAAGATTCAAAGAGAGTGAGATGCCAGCTCCTTTCATTCAGTCAGTAGCTTCAATCATTTCTGGTATATGAATAACATGATGTTTTTCAATGGCAAAAATCAATGAATATTGTAAATGCACAAACAGTAATTTCTCCGCATTGCAAGGTGCAATTCTGAAATTTTTTGCTTTTTCCTGCTCCTCTTAGCATGATAAAGAAGATTCAAAGAGAGTGAGATGCCAGTTCCTTTCATTCAGTCAGTAGCTTCAATCATTTCTGGACGTTTTTCAATGGCAAAAATCAATGAATATTGTAAATGCACAAACAGTAATTTCTCCGCATTGCAAGGTGCAATTCTGAAATTTTTTGCTTTTTCCTGCTCCTCTTAGCATGATAAAGAAGATTCAAAGAGAGTGAGATGCCAGCTCCTTTCATTCAGTCAGTAGCTTCAATCATTTCTGGACGTTTTTCAATGGCAAAAATCAATGAATATTGTAAATGCACAAACAGTAATTTCTCCGCATTGCAAGGTGCAATTCTGAAATTTTTTGCTTTTTCCTGCTCCTCTTAGCATGATAAAGAAGATTCAAAGAGAGTGAGATGCCAGCTCCTTTCATTCAGTCAGTAGCTTCAAACATTTCTGGTATATGAATAACATGATGTTTTTCAATGGCAAAAATCAATGAATATTGTAAATGCACAAACAGTAATTTCTCCGCATTGCAAGGTGCAAGTCTGAAATTTTTTGCTTTTTCCTGCTCCTCTTAGCATGATAAAGAAGATTCAAAGAGAGTGAGATGCCAGCTACTTTCATTCAGTCAGTAGCTTCAATCATTTCTGGACGTTTTTCACTGGTAAAAATCAATGAATATTGTAAATGCACAAACAGTAATTTCTCCACATTGCAAGGTGCAATTCTGAAATTTTTTGCTTTTTCCTGCTCCTCTTAGCATGATAAAGAAGATTCAAAGAGAGTGAGATGCCAGCTCCTTTCATTCAGTCAGTAGCTTCAATCATTTCTGGTATATGAATAACATGATGTTTTTCAATGGCAAAAATCAATGAATATTGTAAATGCACAAACAGTAATTTCTCCGCATTGCAAGGTGCAATTCTGAAATTTTTTGCTTTTTCCTGCTCCTCTTAGCATGATAAAGAAGATTCAAAGAGAGTGAGATGCCAGCTCCTTTCATTCAGTCAGTAGCTTCAATCATTTCTGGACGTTTTTCAATGGCAAAAATCAATGAATATTGTAAATGCACAAACAGTAATTTCTCCGCATTGCAAGGTGCAATTCTGAAATTTTTTGCTTTTTCCTGCTCCTCTTAGCATGATAAAGAAGATTCAAAGAGAGTGAGATGTCAGCTCCTTTCATTCAGTCAGTAGCTTCAAACATTTCTGGTATATGAATAACATGATGTTTTTCAATGGCAAAAATCAATGAATTTTGTAAATGCACAAACAGTAATTTCTCCGCATTGCAAGGTGAAATTCTGAAATTTTTTGCTTTTTCCTGCTCCTCTTAGCATGATAAAGAAGATTCAAAGAGAGTGAGATGCCAGTTCCTTTCATTCAGTCAGTAGCTTCAATCATTTCTGGACGTTTTTCAATGGCAAAAATCAATGAATATTGTAAATGCACAAACAGTAATTTCTCCGCATTGCAAGGTGCAATTCTGAAATTTTTTGCTTTTTCCTGCTCCTCTTAGCATGATAAAGAAGATTCAAAGAGAGTGAGATGCCAGCTCCTTTCATTCAGTCAGTAGCTTCAATCATTTCTGGTATATGAATAACATGATGTTTTTCAATGGCAAAAATCAATGAATATTGTAAATGCACAAACAGTAATTTCTCCGCATTGCAAGGTGCAATTCTGAAATTTTTTGCTTTTTCCTGCTCCTCTTAGCATGATAAAGAAGATTCAAAGAAAGTGAGATGCCAGCTCCTTTCATTCAGTCAGTAGCTTCAATCATTTCTGGACGTTTTTCAATGGCAAAAATCAATGAATATTGTAAATGCACAAACAGTAATTTCTCCGCATTGCAAGGTGCAATTCTGAAATTTTTTGCTTTTTCCTGCTCCTCTTAGCATGATAAAGAAGATTCAAAGAGAGTGAGATGCCAGCTCCTTTCATTCAGTCAGTAGCTTCAATCATTTCTGGACGTTTTTCAATGGCAAAAATCAATGAATATTGTAAATGCACAAACAGTAATTTCTCCGCATTGCAAGGTGCAATTCTGAAATTTTTTGCTTTTTCCTGCTCCTCTTAGCATGATAAAGAAGATTCAAAGAGAGTGAGATGTCAGCTCCTTTCATTCAGTCAGTAGCTTCAAACATTTCTGGTATATGAATAACATGATGTTTTTCAATGGCAAAAATCAATGAATTTTGTAAATGCACAAACAGTAATTTCTCCGCATTGCAAGGTGCAATTCTGAAATTTTTTGCTTTTTCCTGCTCCTCTTAGCATGATAAAGAAGATTCAAAGAGAGTGAGATGCCAGTTCCTTTCATTCAGTCAGTAGCTTCAATCATTTCTGGACGTTTTTCAATGGCAAAAATCAATGAATATTGTAAATGCACAAACAGTAATTTCTCCGCATTGCAAGGTGCAATTCTGAAATTTTTTGCTTTTTCCTGCTCCTCTTAGCATGATAAAGAAGATTCAAAGAGAGTGAGATGCCAGCTCCTTTCATTCAGTCAGTAGCTTCAATCATTTCTGGTATATGAATAACATGATGTTTTTCAATGGCAAAAATCAATGAATATTGTAAATGCACAAACAGTAATTTCTCCGCATTGCAAGGTGCAATTCTGAAATTTTTTGCTTTTTCCTGCTCCTCTTAGCATGATAAAGAAGATTCAAAGAGAGTGAGATGCCAGCTCCTTTCATTCAGTCAGTAGCTTCAATCATTTCTGGACGTTTTTCAATGGCAAAAATCAATGAATATTGTAAATGCACAAACAGTAATTTCTCCGCATTGCAAGGTGCAATTCTGAAATTTTTTGCTTTTTCCCGCTCCTCTTAGCATGATAAACAAGATTCAAAGAGAGTGAGATGCCAGCTCCTTTCATTCAGTCAGTAGCTTCAATCATTTCTGGACGTTTTTCAATGGCAAAAATCAATGAATATTGTAAATGCACAAACAGTAATTTCTCCGCATTGCAAGGTGCAATTCTGAAATTTTTTGCTTTTTCCTGCTCCTCTTAGCATGATAAAGAAGATTCAAAGAGAGTGAGATGCCAGCTCCTTTCATTCAGTCAGTAGCTTCAAACATTTCTGGTATATGAATAACATGATGTTTTTCAATGGCAAAAATCAATGAATATTGTAAATGCACAAACAGTAATTTCTCCGCATTGCAAGGTGCAAGTCTGAAATTTTTTGCTTTTTCCTGCTCCTCTTAGCATGATAAAGAAGATTCAAAGAGAGTGAGATGCCAGCTACTTTCATTCAGTCAGTAGCTTCAATCATTTCTGGACGTTTTTCAATGGTAAAAATCAATGAATATTGTAAATGCACAAACAGTAATTTCTCCACATTGCAAGGTGCAATTCTGAAATTTTTTGCTTTTTCCTGCTCCTCTTAGCATGATAAAGAAGATTCAAAGAGAGTGAGATGCCAGCTCCTTTCATTCAGTCAGTAGCTTCAAACATTTCTGGTATATGAATAACATGATGTTTTTCAATGGCAAAAATCAATGAATATTGTAAATGCACAAACAGTAATTTCTCTGCATTGCAAGGTGCAATTCTGAAATTTTTTGCTTTTTCCTGCTCCTCTTAGCATGATAAAGAAGATTCAAAGAGAGTGAGATGCCAGCTACTTTCATTCAGTCAGTAGCTTCAATCATTTCTGGACGTTTTTCAATGGTAAAAATCAATGAATATTGTAAATGCACAAACAGTAATTTCTCCACATTGCAAGGTGCAATTCTGAAATTTTTTGCTTTTTCCTGCTCCTCTTAGCATGATAAAGAAGATTCAAAGAGAGTGAAATGCCAGCTCCTTTCATTCAGTCAGTAGCTTCAAACATTTCTGGTATATGAATAACATGATGTTTTTCAATGGCAAAAATCAATGAATATTGTAAATGCACAAACAGTAATTTCTCCGCATTGCAAGGTGCAATTCTGAAATTTTTTGCTTTTTCCTGCTCCTCTTAGCATGATAAAGAAGATTCAAAGAGAGTGAGATGCCAGCTCCTTTCATTCAGTCAGTAGCTTCAAACATTTCTGGTATATGAATAACATGATGTTTTTCAATGGCAAAAATCAATGAATATTGTAAATGCACAAACAGTAATTTCTCCGCATTGCAAGGTGCAATTCTGAAATTTTTTGCTTTTTCCTGCTCCTCTTAGCATGATAAAGAATATTCAAAGAGAGTGAGATGCCAGCTCCTTTCATTCAGTCAGTAGCTTCAATCATTTCTGGATGTTTTTCAATGGCAAAAATCAATGAATATTGTAAATGCACAAACTGTAATTTCTCCGCATTGCAAGGTGCAATTCTGAAATTTTTGGCTTTTTCCTGCTCCTCTTAGCATGATAAAGAAGATTCAAAGAGAGTGAGATGCCAGCTCCTTTCATTCAGTCAGTAGCTTCAATCATTTCTGGACGTTTTTCAATGGCAAAAATCAATGAATATTGTAAATGCACAAACAGTAATTTCTCCGCATTGCAAGGTGCAATTCTGAAATTTTTTGCTTTTTCCTGCTCCTCTTAGCATGATAAAGAAGATTCAAAGAGAGTGAGATGCCAGCTCCTTTCATTCAGTCAGTAGCTTCAATCATTTCTGGACGTTTTTCAATGGCAAAAATCAATGAATATTGTAAATGCACAAACAGTAATTTCTCCGCATTGCAAGGTGCAATTCTGAAATTTTTTCTTTTTCCTGCTCCTCTTAGCATGATAAAGAAGATTCAAAGAGAGTGAGATGCCAGCTCCTTTCATTCAGTCAGTAGCTTCAATCATTTCTGGACGTTTTTCAATGGCAAAAATCAATGAATATTGTAAATGCACAAACAGTAATTTCTCCGCATTGCAAGGTGCAATTCTGAAATTTTTTGCTTTTTCCTGCTCCTCTTAGCATGATAAAGAAGATTCAAAGAGAGTGAGATGCCAGCTCCTTTCATTCAGTCAGTAGCTTCAAACATTTCTGGACGTTTTTCATTGGCAAAAATCAATGAATATTGTAAATGCACAAACAGTAATTTCTCCGCATTGCAAGGTGCAATTCTGAAATTTTTTGATTTTTCCTGCTCCTCTTAGCATGATAAAGAAGATTCAAAGAGAGTGAGATGCCAGCCCCTTTCATTCAGTCAGTAGCTTCAATCATTTCTGGACGTTTTTCAATGGCAAAAATCAATGAATATTGTAAATGCACAAACAGTAATTTCTCCGCATTGCAAGGTGCAATTCTGAAATTTTTTGCTTTTTCCTGCTCCTCTTAGCATGATAAAGAAGATTCAAAGAGAGTGAGATGCCAGCTCCTTTCATTCAGTCAGTAGCTTCAATCATTTCTGGACGTTTTTCAATGGCAAAAATCAATGAATATTGTAAATGCACAAACAGTAATTTCTCCGCATTGCAAGGTGCAATTCTGAAATTTTTTGCTTTTTCCTGCTCCTCTTAGCATGATAAAGAAGATTCAAAGAGAGTGAGATGCCAGCTCCTTTCATTCAGTCAGTAGCTTCAAACATTTCTGGTATATGAATAACATGATGTTTTTCAATGGCAAAAATCAATGAATATTGTAAATGCACAAACAGTAATTTCTCCGCATTGCAAGGTGCAAGTCTGAAATTTTTTGCTTTTTCCTGCTCCTCTTAGCATGATAAAGAAGATTCAAAGAGAGTGAGATGCCAGCTACTTTCATTCAGTCAGTAGCTTCAATCATTTCTGGACGTTTTTCAATGGTAAAAATCAATGAATATTGTAAATGCACAAACAGTAATTTCTCCACATTGCAAGGTGCAATTCTGAAATTTTTTGCTTTTTCCTGCTCCTCTTAGCATGATAAAGAAGATTCAAAGAGAGTGAGATGCCAGCTCCTTTCATTCAGTCAGTAGCTTCAAACATTTCTGGTATATGAATAACATGATGTTTTTCAATGGCAAAAATCAATGAATATTGTAAATGCACAAACAGTAATTTCTCCGCATTGCAAGGTGCAATTCTGAAATTTTTTGCTTTTTCCTGCTCCTCTTAGCATGATAAAGAAGATTCAAAGAGAGTGAGATGCCAGCTCCTTTCATTCAGTCAGTAGCTTCAAACATTTCTGGTATATGAATAACATGATGTTTTTCAATGGCAAAAATCAATGAATATTGTAAATGCACAAAGAGTAATTTCTCCGCATTGCAAGGTGCAATTCTGAAATTTTTTGCTTTTTCCTGCTCCTCTTAGCATGATAAAGAAGATTCAAAGAGAGTGAGATGCCAGCTCCTTTCATTCAGTCAGTAGCTTCAATCATTTCTGGACGTTTTTCAATGGCAAAAATCAATGAATATTGTAAATGCACAAACAGTAATTTCTCCGCATTGCAAGGTGCAATTCTGAAATTTTTTGCTTTTTCCTGCTCCTCTTAGCATGATAAAGAAGATTCAAAGAGAGTGAGATGCCAGCTCCTTTCATTCAGTCAGTAGCTTCAATCATTTCTGGACGTTTTTCAATGGCAAAAATCAATGAATATTGTAAATGCACAAACAGTAATTTCTCCGCATTGCAAGGTGCAATTCTGAAATTTTTTGCTTTTTCCTGCTCCTCTTAGCATGATAAAGAAGATTCAAAGAGAGTGAGATGCCAGCTCCTTTCATTCAGTCAGTAGCTACAAACATTTCTGGTATATGAATAACATGATGTTTTTCAATGGCAAAAATCAATGAATATTGTAAATGCACAAACAGTAATTTCTCCGCATTGCAAGGTGCAATTCTGAAATTTTTTGCTTTTTCCTGCTCCTCTTAGCATGATAAAGAAGATTCAAAGAGAGTGAGATGCCAGCTCCTTTCATTCAGTCAGTAGCTTCAATCATTTCTGGTATATGAATAACATGATGTTTTTCAATGGCAAAAATCAATGAATATTGTAAATGCACAAACAGTAATTTCTCCGCATTGCAAGGTGCAATTCTGAAATTTTTTGCTTTTTCCTGCTCCTCTTAGCATGATAAAGAAGATTCAAAGAGAGTGAGATGCCAGCTCCTTTCATTCAGTCAGTAGCTTCAATCATTTCTGGACGTTTTTCAATGGCAAAAATCAATGAATATTGTAAATGCACAAACAGTAATTTCTCCGCATTGCAAGGTGCAATTCTGAAATTTTTTGCTTTTTCCTGCTCCTCTTAGCATGATAAAGAAGATTCAAAGAGAGTGAGATGCCAGCTCCTTTCATTCAGTCAGTAGCTTCAATCATTTCTGGACGTTTTTCAATGGCAAAAATCAATGAATATTGTAAATGCACAAACAGTAATTTCTCCGCATTGCAAGGTGCAATTCTGAAATTTTTTGCTTTTTCCTGCTCCTCTTAGCATGATAAAGAAGATTCAAAGAGAGTGAGATGCCAGCTCCTTTCATTCAGTCAGTAGCTTCAAACATTTCTGGTATATGAATAATATGATGTTTTTCAATGGCAAAAATCAATGAATATTGTAAAAGCACAAACAGTAATTTCTCCGCATTGCAAGGTGCAATTCTGAAATTTTTTGCTTTTTCCTGCTCCTCTTAGCATGATAAAGAAGATTCAAAGAGAGTGAGATGCCAGCTCCTTTCATTCAGTCAGTAGCTTCAATCATTTCTGGACGTTATTCAATGGCAAAAATCAATGAATATTGTAAATGCACAAACAGTAATTTCTCCGCATTGCAAGGTGCAATTCTGAAATTTTTTGCTTTTTCCTGCTCCTCTTAGCATGATAAAGAAGATTCAAAGAGAGTGAGATGCCAGCTCCTTTCATTCAGTCAGTAGCTTCAATCATTTTTGGTATATGAATAACATGATGTTTTTCAATGGCAAAAATCAATGAATATTGTAAATGCACAAACAGTAATTTCTCCGCATTGCAAGTTGCAATTCTGAAATTTTTTGCTTTTTCCTGCTCCTCTTAGCATGATAAAGAAGATTCAAAGAGAGTGAGATGCCAGCTCCTTTCATTCAGTCAGTAGCTTCAATCATTTCTGGACGTTTTTCAATGGCAAAAATCAATGAATATTGTAAATGCACAAACAGTAATTTCTCCGCATTGCAAGGTGCAATTCTGAAATTTTTTGCTTTTTCCTGCTCCTCTTAGCATGATAAAGAAGATTCAAAGAGAGTGAGATGCCAGCTCCTTTCATTCAGTCAGTAGCTTCTATCATTTCTGGACGTTTTTCAATGGCAAAAATCAATGAATATTGTAAATGCACAAACAGTAATTTCTCCGCATTGCAAGGTGCAATTCTGAAATTTTTAGCATTTTCCTGCTCCTCTTAGCATGATAAAGAAGATTCAAAGAGAGTGAGATGCCAGCTCCTTTCATTCAGTCAGTAGCTTCAAACATTTCTGGTATATGAATAACATGATGTTTTTCAATGGCAAAAATCAATGAATATTGTAAAAGCACAAACAGTAATTTCTCCGCATTGCAAGGTGCAATTCTGAAATTTTTTGCTTTTTACTGCTCCTCTTAGCATGATAAAGAAGATTCAAAGAGAGTGAGATGCCAGCTCCTTTCATTCAGTCAGTAGCTTCAATCATTTCTGGACGTTTTTCAATGGCAAAAATCAATGAATATTGTAAATGCACAAACAGTAATTTCTCCGCATTGCAAGGTGCAATTCTGAAATTTTTTGCTTTTTCCTGCTCCTCTTAGCATGATAAAGAAGATTCAAAGAGAGTGAGATGCCAGCTCCTTTCATTCAGTCAGTAGCTTCAATCATTTCTGGTATATGAATAACATGATGTTTTTCAATGGCAAAAATCAATGAATATTGTAAATGCACAAACAGTAATTTCTCCACATTGCAAGGTGCAATTCTGAAATTTTTTGCTTTTTCCTGCTCCTCTTAGCATGATAAAGAAGATTCAAAGAGAGTGAGATGCCAGCTCCTTTCATTCAGTCAGTAGCTTCAATCATTTCTGGACGTTTTTCAATGGCAAAAATCAATGAATATTGTAAATGCACAAACAGTAATTTCTCCGCATTGCAAGGTGCAATTCTGAAATTTTTTGCTTTTTCCTGCTCCTCTTAGCATGATAAAGAAGATTCAAAGAGAGTGAGATGCCAGCTCCTTTCATTCAGTCAGTAGCTACAAACATTTCTGGTATATGAATAACATGATGTTTTTCAATGGCAAAAATCAATGAATATTGTAAATGCACAAACAGTAATTTCTCCGCATTGCAAGGTGCAATTCTGAAATTTTTTGCTTTTTCCTGCTCCTCTTAGCATGATAAAGAAGATTCAAAGAGAGTGAGATGCCAGCTCCTTTCATTCAGTCAGTAGCTTCAATCATTTCTGGACGTTTTTCAATGGCAAAAATCAATGAATATTGTAAATGCACAAACAGTAATTTCTCCGCATTGCAAGGTGCAATTCTGAAATTTTTTGCTTTTTCCTGCTCCTCTTAGCATGATAAAGAAGATTCAAAGAGAGTGAGATGCCAGCTCCTTTCATTCAGTCAGTAGCTTCAATCATTTCTGGACGTTTTTCAATGGCAAAAATCAATGAATATTGTAAATGCACAAACAGTAATTTCTCCGCATTGCAAGGTGCAATTCTGAAATTTTTTGCTTTTTCCTGCTCCTCTTAGCATGACAAAGAAGATTCAAAGAGAGTAAGATGCCAGCTCCTTTCATTCAGTCAGTAGCTTCAATCATTTCTGGTATATGAATAACATGATGTTTTTCAATGGCAAAAATCAATGAATATTGTAAATGCACAAACAGTAATTTCTCCGCATTGCAAGGTGCAATTCTGAAATGTTTTGCTTTTTCCTGCTCCTCTTAGCATGATAAAGAAGATTCAAAGAGAGTGAGATGCCAGCTCCTTTCATTCAGTCAGTAGCTTCAATCATTTCTGGACGTTTTTCAATGGCAAAAATCAATGAATATTGTAAATGCACAAACAGTAATTTCTCCGCATTGCAAGGTGCAATTCTGAAATTTTTTGCTTTTTCCTGCTCCTCTTAGCATGATAAAGAAGATTCAAAGAGAGTGAGATGCCAGCTCCTTTCATTCAGTCAGTAGCTTCAATCATTTCTGGACGTTTTTCAATGGCAAAAATCAATGAATATTGTAAATGCACAAACAGTAATTTCTCCGCATTGCAAGGTGCAATTCTGAAATTTTTTGCTTTTTCCTGCTCCTCTTAGCATGATAAAGAAGATTCAAAGAGAGTGAGATGCCAGCTCCTTTCATTCAGTCAGTAGCTTCAAACATTTCTGGTATATGAATAATATGATGTTTTTCAATTGCAAAAATCAATGAATATTGTAAAAGCACAAACAGTAATTTCTCCGCATTGCAAGGTGCAATTCTGAAATTTTTTGCTTTTTCCTGCTCCTCTTAGCATGATAAAGAAGATTCAAAGAGAGTGAGATGCCAGCTCCTTTCATTCAGTCAGTAGCTTCAATCATTTCTGGACGTTTTTCAATGGCAAAAATCAATGAATATTGTAAATGCACAAACAGTAATTTCTCCGCATTGCAAGGTGCAATTCTGAAATTTTTTGCTTTTTTCTGCTCCTCTTAGCATGATAAAGAAGATTCAAAGAGAGTGAGATGCCAGCTCCTTTCATTCAGTCAGTAGCTTCAATCATTTCTGGTATATGAATAACATGATGTTTTTCAATGGCAAAAATCAATGAATATTGTAAATGCACAAACAGTAATTTCTCCGCATTGCAAGGTGCAATTCTGAAATTTTTTGCTTTTTCCTGCTCCTCTTAGCATGATAAAGAAGATTCAAAGAGAGTGAGATGCCAGCTCCTTTCATTCAGTCAGTAGCTTCAATCATTTCTGGACGTTTTTCAATGGCAAAAATCAATGAATATTGTAAATGCACAAACAGTAATTTCTCCGCATTGCAAGGTGCAATTCTGAAATTTTTTGCTTTTTCCTGCTCCTCTTAGCATGATAAAGAAGATTCAAAGAGAGTGAGATGCCAGCTCCTTTCATTCAGTCAGTAGATTCAATCATTTCTGGACGTTTTTCAATGGCAAAAATCAATGAATATTGTAAATGCACAAACAGTAATTTCTCCGCATTGCAAGGTGCAATTCTGAATTTTTTTGCTTTTTCCTGCTCCTCTTAGCATGATAAAGAAGATTCAAAGAGAGTGAGATGCCAGCTCCTTTCATTCAGTCAGTAGCTTCAAACATTTCTGGTATATGAATAACATGATGTTTTTCAATGGCAAAAATCAATGAATATTGTAAAAGCACAAACAGTAATTTCTCCGCATTGCAAGGTGCAATTCTGAAATTTTTTGCTTTTTCCTGCTCCTCTTAGCATGATAAAGAAGATTCAAAGAGAGTGAGATGCCAGCTCCTTTCATTCAGTCAGTAGCTTCAATCATTTCTGGACGTTTTTCAATGGCAAAAATCAATGAATATTGTAAATGCACAAACAGTAATTTCTCCGCATTGCAAGGTGCAATTCTGAAATTTTTTGCTTTTTCCTGCTCCTCTTAGCATGATAAAGAAGATTCAATGAGAGTGAGATGCCAGCTCCTTTCATTCAGTCAGTAGCTTCAATCATTTCTGGTATATGAATAACATGATGTTTTTCAATGGCAAAAATCAATGAATATTGTAAATGCACAAACAGTAATTTCTCCACATTGCAAGGTGCAATTCTGAAATTTTTTGCTTTTTCCTGCTCCTCTTAGCATGATAAAGAAGATTCAAAGAGAGTGAGATGACAGCTCCTTTCATTCAGTCAGTAGCTTCAATCATTTCTGGACGTTTTTCAATGGCAAAAATCAATGAATATTGTAAATGCACAAACAGTAATTTCTCCGCATTGCAAGGTGCAATTCTGAAATTTTTTGCTTTTTCCTGCTCCTCTTAGCATGATAAAGAAGATTCAAAGAGAGCGAGATGCCAGCTCCTTTCATTCAGTCAGTAGCTTCAATCATTTCTGGTATATGAATAACATGATGTTTTTCAATGGCAAAAATCAATGAATATTGTAAATGCACAAACAGTAATTTCTCCGCATTGCAAGGTGCAATTCTGAAATTTTTTGCTTTTTCCTGCTCCTCTTAGCATGATAAAGAAGATTCAAAGAGAGTGAGATGCCAGCTCCTTTCATTCAGTCAGTAGCTTCAATCATTTCTGGACGTTTTTCAATGGCAAAAATCAATGAATATTGTAAATGCACAAACAGTAATTTCTCCGCATTGCAAGGTGCAATTCTGAAATTTTTTGCTTTTTCCTGCTCCTCTTAGCATGATAAAGAAGATTCAAAGAGAGTGAGATGCCAGCTCCTTTCATTCAGTCAGTAGCTTCAAACATTTCTGGTATATGAATAACATGATGTTTTTCAATGGCAAAAATCAATGAATATTGTAAATGCACAAACAGTAATTTCTCCGCATTGCAAGGTGCAATTCTGAAATTTTTTGCTTTTTCCTGCTCCTCTTAGCATGATAAAGAAGATTCAAAGAGAGTGAGATGCCAGCTCCTTTCATTCAGTCAGTAGCTTCAAACATTTCTGGTATATGAATAACATGATGTTTTTCAATGGCAAAAATCAATGAATATTGTAAATGCACAAAGAGTAATTTCTCCGCATTGCAAGGTGCAATTCTGAAATTTTTTGCTTTTTCCTGCTCCTCTTAGCATGATAAAGAAGATTCAAAGAGAGTGAGATGCCAGCTCCTTTCATTCAGTCAGTAGCTTCAATCATTTCTGGACGTTTTTCAATGGCAAAAATCAATGAATATTGTAAATGCACAAACAGTAATTTCTCCGCATTGCAAGGTGCAATTCTGAAATTTTTTGCTTTTCCCTGCTCCTCTTAGCATGATAAAGAAGATTCAAAGAGAGTGAGATGCCAGCTCCTTTCATTCAGTCAGTAGCTTCAATCATTTCTGGACGTTTTTCAATGGCAAAAATCAATGAATATTGTAAATGCACAAACAGTAATTTCTCCGCATTGCAAGGTGCAATTCTGAAATTTTTTGCTTTTTCCTGCTCCTCTTAGCATGATAAAGAAGATTCAAAGAGAGTGAGATGCCAGCTCCTTTCATTCAGTCAGTAGCTACAAACATTTCTGGTATATGAATAACATGATGTTTTTCAATGGCAAAAATCAATGAATATTGTAAATGCACAAACAGTAATTTCTCCGCATTGCAAGGTGCAATTCTGAAATTTTTTGCTTTTTCCTGCTCCTCTTAGCATGATAAAGAAGATTCAAAGAGAGTGAGATGCCAGCTCCTTTCATTCAGTCAGTAGCTTCAATCATTTCTGGACGTTTTTCAATGGCAAAAATCAATGAATATTGTAAATGCACAAACAGTAATTTCTCCGCATTGCAAGGTGCAATTCTGAAATTTTTTGCTTTTTCCTGCTCCTCTTAGCATGATAAAGAAGATTCAAAGAGAGTGAGATGCCAGCTCCTTTCATTCAGTCAGTAGCTTCAATCATTTCTGGACGTTTTTCAATGGCAAAAATCAATGAATATTGTAAATGCACAAACAGTAATTTCTCCGCATTGCAAGGTGCAATTCTGAAATTTTTTGCTTTTTCCTGCTCCTCTTAGCATGATAAAGAAGATTCAAAGAGAGTGAGATGCCAGCTCCTTTCATTCAGTCAGTAGCTTCAAACATTTCTGGTATATGAATAACATGATGTTTTTCAATGGCAAAAATCAATGAATATTGTAAAAGCACAAACAGTAATTTCTCCGCATTGCAAGGTGCAATTCTGAAATTTTTTGCTTTTTCCTGCTCCTCTTAGCATGATAAAGAAGATTCAAAGAGAGTGAGATGCCAGCTCCTTTCATTCAGTCAGTAGCTTCAATCATTTCTGGACGTTTTTCAATGGCAAAAATCAATGAATATTGTAAATGCACAAACAGTAATTTCTCCGCATTGCAAGGTGCAATTCTGAAATTTTTTGCTTTTTCCTGCTCCTCTTAGCATGATAAAGAAGATTCAAAGAGAGTGAGATGCCAGCTCCTTTCATTCAGTCAGTAGCTTCAATCATTTCTGGTATATGAATAACATGATGTTTTTCAATGGCAAAAATCAATGAATATTGTAAATGCACAAACAGTAATTTCTCCGCATTGCAAGTTGCAATTCTGAAATTTTTTGCTTTTTCCTGCTCCTCTTAGCATGATAAAGAAGATTCAAAGAGAGTGAGATGCCAGCTCCTTTCATTCAGTCAGTAGCTTCAATCATTTCTGGACGTTTTTCAATGGCAAAAATCAATGAATATTGTAAATGCACAAACAGTAATTTCTCCGCATTGCAAGGTGCAATTCTGAAATTTTTTGCTTTTTCCTGCTCCTCTTAGCATGATAAAGAAGATTCAAAGAGAGTGAGATGCCAGCTCCTTTCATTCAGTCAGTAGCTTCAATCATTTCTGGACGTTTTTCAATGGCAAAAATCAATGAATATTGTAAATGCACAAACAGTAATTTCTCCGCATTGCAAGGTGCAATTCTGAAATTTTTTGCTTTTTCCTGCTCCTCTTAGCATGATAAAGAAGATTCAAAGAGAGTGAGATGCCAGCTCCTTTCATTCAGTCAGTAGCTTCAAACATTTCTGGTATATGAATAACATGATGTTTTTCAATGGCAAAAATCAATGAATATTGTAAAAGCACAAACAGTAATTTCTCCGCATTGCAAGGTGCAATTCTGAAATTTTTTGCTTTTTCCTGCTCCTCTTAGCATGATAAAGAAGATTCAAAGAGAGTGAGATGCCAGCTCCTTTCATTCAGTCAGTAGCTTCAATCATTTCTGGACGTTTTTCAATGGCAAAAATCAATGAATATTGTAAATGCACAAACAGTAATTTCTCCGCATTGCAAGGTGCAATTCTGAAATTTTTTGCTTTTTCCTGCTCCTCTTAGCATGATAAAGAAGATTCAAAGAGAGTGAGATGCCAGCTCCTTTCATTCAGTCAGTAGCTTCAATCATTTCTGGTATATGAATAACATGATGTTTTTCAATGGCAAAAATCAATGAATATTGTAAATGCACAAACAGTAATTTCTCCACATTGCAAGGTGCAATTCTGAAATTTTTTGCTTTTTCCTGCTCCTCTTAGCATGATAAAGAAGATTCAAAGAGAGTGAGATGCCAGCTCCTTTCATTCAGTCAGTAGCTTCAATCATTTCTGGACGTTTTTCAATGGCAAAAATCAATGAATATTGTAAATGCACAAACAGTAATTTCTCCGCATTGCAAGGTGCAATTCTGAAATTTTTTGCTTTTTCCTGCTCCTCTTAGCATGATAAAGAAGATTCAAAGAGAGCGAGATGCCAGCTCCTTTCATTCAGTCAGTAGCTTCAATCATTTCTGGTATATGAATAACATGATGTTTTTCAATGGCAAAAATCAATGAATATTGTAAATGCACAAACAGTAATTTCTCCGCATTGCAAGGTGCAATTCTGAAATTTTTTGCTTTTTCCTGCTCCTCTTAGCATGATAAAGAAGATTCAAAGAGAGTGAGATGCCAGCTCCTTTCATTCAGTCAGTAGCTTCAATCATTTCTGGACGTTTTTCAATGGCAAAAATCAATGAATATTGTAAATGCACAAACAGTAATTTCTCCGCATTGCAAGGTGCAATTCTGAAATTTTTTGCTTTTTCCTGCTCCTCTTAGCATGATAAAGAAGATTCAAAGAGAGTGAGATGCCAGCTCCTTTCATTCAGTCAGTAGCTTCAAACATTTCTGGTATATGAATAACATGATGTTTTTCAATGGCAAAAATCAATGAATATTGTAAATGCACAAACAGTAATTTCTCCGCATTGCAAGGTGCAATTCTGAAATTTTTTGCTTTTTCCTGCTCCTCTTAGCATGATAAAGAAGATTCAAAGAGAGTGAGATGCCAGCTCCTTTCATTCAGTCAGTAGCTTCAATCATTTCTGGACGTTTTTCAATGGCAAAAATCAATGAATATTGTAAATGCACAAACAGTAATTTCTCCGCATTGCAAGGTGCAATTCTGAAATTTTTTGCTTTTTCCTGCTCCTCTTAGCATGATAAAGAAGATTCAAAGAGAGTGAGATGCCAGCTCCTTTCATTCAGTCAGTAGCTTCAATCATTTCTGGACGTTTTTCAATGGCAAAAATCAATGAATATTGTAAATGCACAAACAGTAATTTCTCCGCATTGCAAGGTGCAATTCTGAAATTTTTTGCTTTTTCCTCCTCCTCTTAGCATGATAAAGAAGATTCAAAGAGAGTGAGATGCCAGCTCCTTTCATTCAGTCAGTAGCTTCAATCATTTCTGGTATATGAATAACATGATGTTTTTCAATGGCAAAAATCAATGAATATTGTAAATGCACAAACAGTAATTTCTCCGCATTGCAAGGTGCAATTCTGAAATTTTTTGCTTTTTCCTGCTCCCCTTAGCATGATAAAGAAGATTCAAAGAGAGTGAGATGCCAGCTCCTTTCATTCAGTCAGCAGCTTCAATCATTTCTGGACATTTTTCAATGGCAAAAATCAATGAATATTGTAAATGCACAAACAGTAATTTCTCCGCATTGCAAGGTGCAATTCTGAAATTTTTTGCTTTTTCCTGCTCCTCTTAGCATGATAAAGAAGATTCAAAGAGAGTGAGATGCCAGCTCCTTTCATTCAGTCAGTAGCTTCAAACATTTCTGGTATATGAATAACATGATGTTTTTCAATGGCAAAAATCAATGAATATTGTAAAAGCACAAACAGTAATTTCTCCGCATTGCAAGGTGCAATTCTGAAATTTTTTGCTTTTTCCTGCTCCTCTTAGCATGATAAAGAAGATTCAAAGAGAGTGAGATGCCAGCTCCTTTCATTCAGTCAGTAGCTTCAATCATTTCTGGACGTTTTTCAATGGCAAAAATCAATGAATATTGTAAATGCACAAACAGTAATTTCTCCGCATTGCAAGGTGCAATTCTGAAATTTTTTGCTTTTTCATGCTCCTCTTAGCATGATAAAGAAGATTCAAAGAGAGTGAGATGCCAGCTCCTTTCATTCAGTCAGTAGCTTCAATCATTTCTGGTATATGAATAACATGATGTTTTTCAATGGCAAAAATCAATGAATATTGTAAATGCACAAACAGTAATTTCTCCGCATTGCAAGTTGCAATTCTGAAATTTTTTGCTTTTTCCTGCTCCTCTTAGCATGATAAAGAAGATTCAAAGAGAGTGAGATGCCAGCTCCTTTCATTCAGTCAGTAGCTTCAATTATTTCTGGACGTTTTTCAATGGCAAAAATCAATGAATATTGTAAATGCACAAACAGTAATTTCTCCGCATTGCAAGGTGCAATTCTGAAATTTTTTGCTTTTTCCTGCTCCTCTTAGCATGATAAAGAAGATTCAAAGAGAGTGAGATGCCAGCTCCTTTCATTCAGTCAGTTGCTTCAATCATTTCTGGACGTTTTTCAATGGCAAAAATCAATGAATATTGTAAATGCACAAACAGTAATTTCTCCGCATTGCAAGGTGCAATTCTGAAATTTTTTGCTTTTTCCTGCTCCTCTTAGCATGATAAAGAAGATTCAAAGAGAGTGAGATGCCAGCTCCTTTCATTCAGTCAGTAGCTTCAATCATTTCTGGACGTTTTTCAATGGCAAAAATCAATGAATATTGTAAATGCACAAACAGTAATTTCTCCGCATTGCAAGGTGCAATTCTGAAATTTTTTGCTTTTTCCTGCTCCTCTTTGCATGATAAAGAAGATTCAAAGAGAGTGAGATGCCAGCTCCTTTCATTCAGTCAGTAGCTTCAAACATTTCTGGTATATGAATAACATGATGTTTTTCAATGGCAAAAATCAATGAATATTGTAAAAGCACAAACAGTAATTTCTCCGCATTGCAAGGTGCAATTCTGAAATTTTTTGCTTTTTCCTGCTCCTCTTAGCATGATAAAGAAGATTCAAAGAGAGTGAGATGCCAGCTCCTTTCATTCAGTCAGTAGCTTCAATCATTTCTGGACGTTTTTCAATGGCAAAAATCAATGAATATTGTAAATGCACAAACAGTAATTTCTCCGCATTGCAAGGTGCAATTCTGAAATTTTTTGCTTTTTCCTGCTCCTCTTAGCATGATAAAGAAGATTCAAAGAGAGTGAGATGCCAGCTCCTTTCATTCAGTCAGTAGCTTCAATCATTTCTGGTATATGAATAACATGATGTTTTTCAATGGCAAAAATCAATGAATATTGTAAATGCACAAACAGTAATTTCTCCGCATTGCAAGTTGCAATTCTGAAATTTTTTGCTTTTTCCTGCTCCTCTTAGCATGATAAAGAAGATTCAAAGAGAGTGAGATGCCAGCTCCTTTCATTCAGTCAGTAGCTTCAATTATTTCTGGACGTTTTTCAATGGCAAAAATCAATGAATATTGTAAATGCACAAACAGTAATTTCTCCGCATTGCAAGGTGCAATTCTGAAATTTTTTGCTTTTTCCTGCTCCTCTTAGCATGATAAAGAAGATTCAAAGAGAGTGAGATGCCAGCTCCTTTCATTCAGTCAGTTGCTTCAATCATTTCTGGACGTTTTTCAATGGCAAAAATCAATGAATATTGTAAATGCACAAACAGTAATTTCTCCGCATTGCAAGGTGCAATTTTGAAATTTTTTGCTTTTTCCTGCTCCTCTTAGCATGATAAAGAAGATTCAAAGAGAGTGAGATGCCAGCTCCTTTCATTCAGTCAGTAGCTTCAATCATTTCTGGACGTTTTTCAATGGCAAAAATCAATGAATATTGTAAATGCACAAACAGTAATTTCTCCGCATTGCAAGGTGCAATTCTGAAATTTTTTGCTTTTTCCTGCTCCTCTTTGCATGATAAAGAAGATTCAAAGAGAGTGAGATGCCAGCTCCTTTCATTCAGTCAGTAGCTTCAATCATTTCTGGTATATGAATAACATGATGTTTTTCAATGGCAAAAATCAATGAATATTGTAAATGCACAAACAGTAATTTCTCCGCATTGCAAGGTGCAATTCTGAAATTTTTGGCTTTTTCCTGCTCCTCTTAGCATGATAAAGAAGATTCAAAGAGAGTGAGATGCCAGCTCCTTTCATTCAGTCAGTAGCTTCAATCATTTCTGGATGTTTTTCAATGGCAAAAATCAATGAATATTGTAAATGCACAAACAGTAATTTCTCCGCATTGCAAGGTGCAATTCTGAAATTTCTTGCATTTTCCTGCTCCTCTTAGCATGATAAAGAAGATTCAAAGAGAGTGAGATGCCAGCTCCTTTCATTCAGTCAGTAGCTTCAATCATTTCTGGACGTTTTTCAATGGCAAAAATCAATGAATATTGTAAATGCACAAACAGTAATTTCTCCGCATTGCAAGCTGCAATTCTGAAATTTTTTGCTTTTTCCTGCTCCTCTTAGCATGATAAAGAAGATTCAAAGAGAGTGAGATGCCAGCTCCTTTCATTCAGTCAGTAGCTTCAAACATTTCTGGTATATGAATAACATGATGTTTTTCAATGGCAAAAATCAATGAATATTGTAAATGCACAAACAGTAATTTCTCCGCATTGCAAGGTGCAATTCTGAAATTTTTTGCTTTTTCCTGCTCCTCTTAGCATGATAAAGAAGATTCAAAGAGAGTGAGATGCCAGCTCCTTTCATTCAGTCAGTAGCTTCAATCATTTCTGGACGTTTTTCAATGGCAAAAATCAATGAATATTGTAAATGCACAAACAGTAATTTCTCTGCATTGCAAGGTGCAATTCTGAAATTTTTTGCTTTTTCCTGCTCCTCTTAGCATGATAAAGAAGATTCAAAGAGAGTGAGATGTCAGCTTCTTTCATTTAGTCAGTAGCTTCAAACATTTCTGGGATATGAATAACATGATGTTTTTCAATGGCAAAAATCAATGAATATTGTAAATGCACAAACAGTAATTTCTCCGCATTGCAAGGTGCAATTCTGAAATTTTTGGCTTTTTCCTGCTCCTCTTAGCATGATAAAGAAGATTCAAAGAGAGTGAGATGCCAGCTCCTTTCATTCAGTCAGTAGCTTCAATCATTTCTGGATGTTTTTCAATGGCAAAAATCAATGAATATTGTAAATGCACAAACAGTAATTTCTCCGCATTGCAAGGTGCAATTCTGAAATTTCTTGCATTTTCCTGCTCCTCTTAGCATGATAAAGAAGATTCAAAGAGAGTGAGATGCCAGCTCCTTTCATTCAGTCAGTAGCTTCAATCATTTCTGGACGTTTTTCAATGGCAAAAATCAATGAATATTGTAAATGCACAAACAGTAATTTCTCCGCATTGCAAGCTGCAATTCTGAAATTTTTTGCTTTTTCCTGCTCCTCTTAGCATGATAAAGAAGATTCAAAGAGAGTGAGATGCCAGCTCCTTTCATTCAGTCAGTAGCTTCAAACATTTCTGGTATATGAATAACATGATGTTTTTCAATGGCAAAAATCAATGAATATTGTAAATGCACAAACAGTAATTTCTCCGCATTGCAAGGTGCAATTCTGAAATTTTTTGCTTTTTCCTGCTCCTCTTAGCATGATAAAGAAGATTCAAAGAGAGTGAGATGCCAGCTCCTTTCATTCAGTCAGTAGCTTCAATCATTTCTGGACGTTTTTCAATGGCAAAAATCAATGAATATTGTAAATGCACAAACAGTAATTTCTCTGCATTGCAAGGTGCAATTCTGAAATTTTTTGCTTTTTCCTGCTCCTCTTAGCATGATAAAGAAGATTCAAAGAGAGTGAGATGTCAGCTTCTTTCATTTAGTCAGTAGCTTCAAACATTTCTGGGATATGAATAACATGATGTTTTTCAATGGCAAAAATTAATGAATATTGTAAATGCACAAACAGTAATTTCTCCGCATTGCAAGGTGCAATTCTGAAATTTTTTGCTTTTTCCTGCTCCTCTTATCATGATAAAGAAGATTCAAAGAGAGTGAGATGCCAGCTCCTTTCATTCAGTCAGTAGCTTCAATCATTTCTGGACGTTTTTCAATGGCAAAAATCAATGAATATTGTAAATGCACAAACAGTAATTTCTCCGCATTGCAAGGTGCAATTCTGAAATTTTTTGCTTTTTCCTGCTCCTCTTAGCATGATAAAGAAGATTCAAAGAGAGTGAGATGCCAGCTCCTTTCATTCAGTCAGTAGCTTCAATCATTTCTGGACGTTTTTCAATGGCAAAAATCAATGAATATTGTAAATGCACAAACAGTATTTTCTCCGCATTGCAAGGTGCAATTCTGAAATTTTTTGCTTTTTCCTGCTCCTCTTAGCATGATAAAGAAGATTCAAAGAGAGTGAGATGCCAGCTCCTTTCATTCAGTCAGTAGCTTCAATCATTTCTGGTATATGAATAACATGATGTTTTTCAATGGCAAAAATCAATGAATATTGTAAATGCACAAACAGTAATTTCTCCGCATTGCAAGTTGCAATTCTGAAATTTTTTGCTTTTTCCTGCTCCTCTTAGCATGATAAAGAAGATTCAAATAGAGTGAGATGCCAGCTCCTTTCATTCAGTCAGTAGCTTCAATCATTTCTGGACGTTTTTCAATGGCAAAAATCAATGAATATTGTAAATGCACAAACAGTAATTTCTCCGCATTGCAAGGTGCAATTCTGAAATTTTTTGCTTTTTCCTGCTCCTCTTAGCATGATAAAGAAGATTCAAAGAGAGTGAGATGCCAGCTCCTTTCATTCAGTCTGTAGCTTCAATCATTTCTGGACGTTTTTCAATGGCAAAAATCGAATATTGTAAATGCACAAACAGTAATTTCTCCGCATTGCAAGGTGCAATTCTGAAATTTTTTGCTTTTTCCTGCTCCTCTTAGCATGATAAAGAAGATTCAAAGAGAGTGAGATGCCAGCTCCTTTCATTCAGTCAGTAGCTTCAAACATTTCTGGTATATGAATAACATGATGTTTTTCAATGGCAAAAATCAATGAATATTGTAAAAGCACAAACAGTAATTTCTCCGCATTGCAAGGTGCAATTCTGAAATTTTTTGCTTTTTCCTGCTCCTCTTAGCATGATAAAGAAGATTCAAAGAGAGTGAGATGCCAGCTCCTTTCATTCAGTCAGTAGCTTCAATCATTTCTGGACGTTTTTCAATGGCAAAAATCAATGAATATTGTAAATGCACAAACAGTAATTTCTCCGCATTGCAAGGTGCAATTCTGAAATTTTTTGCTTTTTCCTGCTCCTCTTAGCATGATAAAGAAGATTCAAAGAGAGTGAGATGCCAGCTCCTTTCATTCAGTCAGTAGCTTCAATCATTTCTGGTATATGAATAACATGATGTTTTTCAATGGCAAAAATCAATGAATATTGTAAATGCACAAACAGTAATTTCTCCACATTGCAAGGTGCAATTCTGAAATTTTTTGCTTTTTCCTGCTCCTCTTAGCATGATAAAGAAGATTCAAAGAGAGTGAGATGCCAGCTCCTTTCATTCAGTCAGTAGCTTCAATCTCTTCTGGACGTTTTTCAATGGCAAAAATCAATGAATATTGTAAATGCACAAACAGTAATTTCTCCGCATTGCAAGGTGCAATTCTGAAATTTTTTGCTTTTTCCTGCTCCTCTTAGCATGATAAAGAAGATTCAAAGAGAGCGAGATGCCAGCTCCTTTCATTCAGTCAGTAGCTTCAATCATTTCTGGTATATGAATAACATGATGTTTTTCAATGGCAAAAATCAATGAATATTGTAAATGCACAAACAGTAATTTCTCCGCATTGCAAGGTGCAATTCTGAAATTTTTTGCTTTTTCCTGCTCCTCTTAGCATGATAAAGAAGATTCAAAGAGAGTGAGATGCCAGCTCCTTTCATTCAGTCAGTAGCTTCAATCATTTCTGGACGTTTTTCAATGGCAAAAATCAATGAATATTGTAAATGCACAAACAGTAATTTCTCCGCATTGCAAGGTGCAATTCTGAAATTTTTTGCTTTTTCCTGCTCCTCTTAGCATGATAAAGAAGATTCAAAGAGAGTGAGATGCCAGCTCCTTTCATTCAGTCAGTAGCTTCAAACATTTCTGGTATATGAATAACATGATGTTTTTCAATGGCAAAAATCAATGAATATTGTAAATGCACAAACAGTAATTTCTCCGCATTGCAAGGTGCAATTCTGAAATTTTTTGCTTTTTCCTGCTCCTCTTAGCATGATAAAGAAGATTCAAAGAGAGTGAGATGCCAGCTCCTTTCATTCAGTCAGTAGCTTCAATCATTTCTGGACATTTTCAATGGCAAAAATCAATGAATATTGTAAATGCACAAACAGTAATTTCTCCGCATTGCAAGGTGCAATTCTGAAATTTTTTGCTTTTTCCTGCTCCTCTTAGCATGATAAAGAAGATTCAAAGAGAGTGAGATGCCAGCTCCTTTCATTCAGTCAGTAGCTTCAATCATTTCTGGACGTTTTTCAATGGCAAAAATCAATGAATATTGTAAATGCACAAACAGTAATTTCTCCGCATTGCAAGGTGCAATTCTGAAATTTTTTGCTTTTTCCTGCTCCTCTTAGCATGATAAAGAAGATTCAAAGAGAGTGAGATGCCAGCTCCTTTCATTCAGTCAGTAGCTTCAATCATTTCTGGTATATGAATAACATGATGTTTTTCAATGGCAAAAATCAATGAATATTGTAAATGCACAAACAGTAATTTCTCCGCATTGCAAGGTGCAATTCTGAAATTTTTTGCTTTTTCCTGCTCCTCTTAGCATGATAAAGAAGATTCAAAGAGAGTGAGATGCCAGCTCCTTTCATTCAGTCAGCAGCTTCAATCATTTCTGGACATTTTTCAATGGCAAAAATCAATGAATATTGTAAATGCACAAACAGTAATTTCTCCGCATTGCAAGGTGCCATTCTGAAATTTTTTGCTTTTTCCTGCTCCTCTTAGCATGATAAAGAAGATTCAAAGAGAGTAAGATTCCAGCTCCTTTCATTCAGTCAGTAGCTTCAATCATTTCTGGTATATGAATAACATGATGTTTTTCAATGGCAAAAATCAATGAATATTGTAAATGCACAAACAGTAATTTCTCCGCATTGCAAGTTGCAATTCTGAAATTTTTTGCTTTTTCCTGCTCCTCTTAGCATGATAAAGAAGATTCAAAAAGAGTGAGATGCCAGCTCCTTTCATTCAGTCAGTAGCTTCAATTATTTCTGGACGTTTTTCAATGGCAAAAATCAATGAATATTGTAAATGCACAAACAGTAATTTCTCCGCATTGCAAGGTGCAATTCTGAAATTTTTTGCTTTTTCCTGCTCCTCTTAGCATGATAAAGAAGATTCAAAGAGAGTGAGATGCCAGCTCCTTTCATTCAGTCAGTTGCTTCAATCATTTCTGGACGTTTTTCAATGGCAAAAATCAGTGAATATTGTAAATGCACAAACAGTAATTTCTCCGCATTGCAAGGTGCAATTCTGAAATTTTTTGCTTTTTCCTGCTCCTCTTAGCATGATAAAGAAGATTCAAAGAGAGTGAGATGCCAGCTCCTTTCATTCAGTCAGTAGCTTCAATCATTTCTGGACGTTTTTCAATGGCAAAAATCAATGAATATTGTAAATGCACAAACAGTAATTTCTCCGCATTGCAAGGTGCAATTCTGAAATTTTTTGCTTTTTCCTGCTCCTCTTTGCATGATAAAGAAGATTCAAAGAGAGTGAGATGCCAGCTCCTTTCATTCAGTCAGTAGCTTCAATCATTTCTGGTATATGAATAACATGATGTTTTTCAATGGCAAAAATCAATGAATATTGTAAATGCACAAACAGTAATTTCTCCGCATTGCAAGGTGCAATTCTGAAATTTTTGGCTTTTTCCTGCTCCTCTTAGCATGATAAAGAAGATTCAAAGAGAGTGAGATGCCAGCTCCTTTCATTCAGTCAGTAGCTTCAATCATTTCTGGATGTTTTTCAATGGCAAAAATCAATGAATATTGTAAATGCACAAACAGTAATTTCTCCGCATTGCAAGGTGCAATTCTGAAATTTCTTGCATTTTTCTGCTCCTCTTAGCATGATAAAGAAGATTCAAAGAGAGTGAGATGCCAGCTCCTTTCATTCAGTCAGTAGCTTCAATCATTTCTGGACGTTTTTCAATGGCAAAAATCAATGAATATTGTAAATGCACAAACAGTAATTTCTCCGCATTGCAATGTGCAATTCTGAAATTTTTTGCTTTTTCCTGCTCCTCTTAGCATGATAAAGAAGATTCAAAGAGAGTGCGATGCCAGCTCCTTTCATTCAGTCAGTAGCTTCAAACATTTCTGGTATATGAATAACATGATGTTTTTCAATGGCAAAAATCAATGAATATTGTAAATGCACAAACAGTAATTTCTCCGCATTGCAAGGTGCAATTCTGAAATTTTTTGCTTTTTCCTGCTCCTCTTAGCATGATAAAGAAGATTCAAAGAGAGTGAGATGCCAGCTCCTTTCATTCAGTCAGTAGCTTCAATCATTTCTGGTATATGAATAACATGATGTTTTTCAATGGCAAAAATCAATGAATATTGTAAATGCACAAACAGTAATTTCTCCGCATTGCAAGTTGCAATTCTGAAATTTTTTGCTTTTTCCTGCTCCTCTTAGCATGATAAAGAAGATTCAAAGAGAGTGAGATGCCAGCTCCTTTCATTCAGTCAGTAGCTTCAATCATTTCTGGACGTTTTTCAATGGCAAAAATCAATGAATATTGTAAATGCACAAACAGTAATTTCTCCGCATTGCAAGGTGCAATTCTGAAATTTTTTGCTTTTTCCTGCTCCTCTTAGCATGATAAAGAAGATTCAAAGAGAGTGAGATGCCAGCTCCTTTCATTCAGTCAGTAGCTTCAATCATTTCTGGACGTTTTTCAATGGCAAAAATCAATGAATATTGTAAATGCACAAACAGTAATTTCTCCGCATTGCAAGGTGCAATTCTGAAATTTTTTGCTTTTTCCTGCTCCTCTTAGCATGATAAAGAAGATTCAAAGAGAGTGAGATGCCAGCTCCTTTCATTCAGTCAGTAGCTTCAAACATTTCTGGTATATGAATAACATGATGTTTTTCAATGGCAAAAATCAATGAATATTGTAAAAGCACAAACAGTAATTTCTCCGCATTGCAAGGTGCAATTCTGAAATTTTTTGCTTTTTCCTGCTCCTCTTAGCATGATAAAGAAGATTCAAAGAGAGTGAGATGCCAGCTCCTTTCATTCAGTCAGTAGCTTCAATCATTTCTGGACGTTTTTCAATGGCAAAAATCAATGAATATTGTAAATGCACAAACAGTAATTTCTCCGCATTGCAAGGTGCAATTCTGAAATTTTTTGCTTTTTCCTGCTCCTCTTAGCATGATAAAGATTCAAAGAGAGTGAGATGCCAGCTCCTTTCATTCAGTCAGTAGCTTCAATCATTTCTGGTATATGAATAACATGATGTTTTTCAATGGCAAAAATCAATGAATATTGTAAATGCACAAACAGTAATTTCTCCACATTGCAAGGTGCAATTCTGAAATTTTTTGCTTTTTCCTGCTCCTCTTAGCATGATAAAGAAGATTCAAAGAGAGTGAGATGCCAGCTCCTTTCATTCAGTCAGTAGCTTCAATCATTTCTGGACGTTTTTCAATGGCAAAAATCAATGAATATTGTAAATGCACAAACAGTAATTTCTCCGCATTGCAAGGTGCAATTCTGAAATTTTTTGCTTTTTCCTGCTCCTCTTAGCATGATAAAGAAGATTCAAAGAGAGCGAGATGCCAGCTCCTTTCATTCAGTCAGTAGCTTCAATCATTTCTGGTATATGAATAACATGATGTTTTTCAATGGCAAAAATCAATGAATATTGTAAATGAACAAACAGTAATTTCTCCGCATTGCAAGGTGCAATTCTGAAATTTTTTGCTTTTTCCTGCTCCTCTTAGCATGATAAAGAAGATTCAAAGAGAGTGAGATGCCAGCTCCTTTCATTCAGTCAGTAGCTTCAATCATTTCTGGACGTTTTTCAATGGCAAAAATCAATGAATATTGTAAATGCACAAACAGTAATTTCTCCGCATTGCAAGGTGCAATTCTGAAATTTTTTGCTTTTTCCTGCTCCTCTTAGCATGATAAAGAAGATTCAAAGAGAGTGAGATGCCAGCTCCTTTCATTCAGTCAGTAGCTTCAAACATTTCTGGTATATGAATAACATGATGTTTTTCAATGGCAAAAATCAATGAATATTGTAAATGCACAAACAGTAATTTCTCCGCATTGCAAGGTGCAATTCTGAAATTTTTTGCTTTTTCCTGCTCCTCTTAGCATGATAAAGAAGATTCAAAGAGAGTGAGATGCCAGCTCCTTTCATTCAGTCAGTAGCTTCAATCATTTCTGGACGTTTTTCAATGGCAAAAATCAATGAATATTGTAAATGCACAAACAGTAATTTCTCCGCATTGCAAGGTGCAATTCTGAAATTTTTTGCTTTTTCCTGCTCCTCTTAGCATGATAAAGAAGATTCAAAGAGAGTGAGATGCCAGCTCCTTTCATTCAGTCAGTAGCTTCAATCATTTCTGGACGTTTTTCAATGGCAAAAATCAATGAATATTGTAAATGCACAAACAGTAATTTCTCCGCATTGCAAGGTGCAATTCTGAAATTTTTTGCTTTTTCCTGCTCCTCTTAGCATGATAAAGAAGATTCAAAGAGAGTGAGATGCCAGCTCCTTTCATTCAGTCAGTAGCTTCAATCATTTCTGGTATATGAATAACATGATGTTTTTCAATGGCAAAAATCAATGAATATTGTAAATGCACAAACAGTAATTTCTCCGCATTGCAAGGTGCAATTCTGAAATTTTTTGCTTTTTCCTGCTCCTCTTAGCATGATAAAGAAGATTCAAAGAGAGTGAGATGCCAGCTCCTTTCATTCAGTCAGCAGCTTCAATCATTTCTGGACATTTTTCAATGGCAAAAATCAATGAATATTGTAAATGCACAAACAGTAATTTCTCCGCATTGCAAGGTGCAATTCTGAAATTTTTTGCTTTTTCCTGCTCCTCTTAGCATGATAAAGAAGATTCAAAGAGAGTGAGATGCCAGCTCCTTTCATTCAGTCAGTAGCTTCAAACATTTCTGGTATATGAATAACATGATGTTTTTCAATGGCAAAAATCAATGAATATTGTAAAAGCACAAACAGTAATTTCTCCGCATTGCAAGGTGCAATTCTGAAATTTTTTGCTTTTTCCTGCTCCTCTTAGCATGATAAAGAAGATTCAAAGAGAGTGAGATGCCAGCTCCTTTCATTCAGTCAGTAGCTTCAATCATTTCTGGACGTTTTTCAATGGCAAAAATCAATGAATATTGTAAATGCACAAACAGTAATTTCTCCGCATTGCAAGGTGCAATTCTGAAATTTTTTGCTTTTTCCTGCTCCTCTTAGCATGATAAAGAAGATTCAAAGAGAGTGAGATGCCAGCTCCTTTCATTCAGTCAGTAGCTTCAATCATTTCTGGTATATGAATAACATGATGTTTTTCAATGGCAAAAATCAATGAATATTGTAAATGCACAAACAGTAATTTCTCCGCATTGCAAGTTGCAATTCTGAAATTTTTTGCTTTTTCCTGCTCCTCTTAGCATGATAAAGAAGATTCAAAGAGAGTGAGATGCCAGCTCCTTTCATTCAGTCAGTAGCTTCAATTATTTCTGGACGTTTTTCAATGGCAAAAATCAATGAATATTGTAAATGCACAAACAGTAATTTCTCCGCATTGCAAGGTGCAATTCTGAAATTTTTTGCTTTTTCCTGCTCCTCTTAGCATGATAAAGAAGATTCAAAGAGAGTGAGATGCCAGCTCCTTTCATTCAGTCAGTTGCTTCAATCATTTCTGGACGTTTTTCAATGGCAAAAATCAGTGAATATTGTAAATGCACAAACAGTAATTTCTCCGCATTGCAAGGTGCAATTCTGAAATTTTTTGCTTTTTCCTGCTCCTCTTAGCATGATAAAGAAGATTCAAAGAGAGTGAGATGCCAGCTCCTTTCATTCAGTCAGTAGCTTCAATCATTTCTGGACGTTTTTCAATGGCAAAAATCAATGAATATTGTAAATGCACAAACAGTAATTTCTCCGCATTGCAAGGTGCAATTCTGAAATTTTTTGCTTTTTCCTGCTCCTCTTTGCATGATAAAGAAGATTCAAAGAGAGTGAGATGCCAGCTCCTTTCATTCAGTCAGTAGCTTCAATCATTTCTGGTATATGAATAACATGATGTTTTTCAATGGCAAAAATCAATGAATATTGTAAATGCACAAACAGTAATTTCTCCGCATTGCAAGGTGCAATTCTGAAATTTTTGGCTTTTTCCTGCTCCTCTTAGCATGATAAAGAAGATTCAAAGAGAGTGAGATGCCAGCTCCTTTCATTCAGTCAGTAGCTTCAATCATTTCTGGATGTTTTTCAATGGCAAAAATCAATGAATATTGTAAATGCACAAACAGTAATTTCTCCGCATTGCAAGGTGCAATTCTGAAATTTTTTGCTTTTTCCTGCTCCTCTTAGCATGATAAAGAAGATTCAAAGAGAGTGAGATGCCAGCTCCTTTCATTCAGTCAGTAGCTTCAATCATTTCTGGACGTTTTTCAATGGCAAAAATCAATGAATATTGTAAATGCACAAACAGTAATTTCTCCGCATTGCAAGGTGCAATTCTGAAATTTTTTGCTTTTTCCTGCTCCTCTTAGCATGATAAAGAAGATTCAAAGAGAGTGAGATGCCAGCTCCTTTCATTCAGTCAGTAGCTTCAAACATTTCTGGTATATGAATAACATGATGTTTTTCAATGGCAAAAATCAATGAATATTGTAAATGCACAAACAGTAATTTCTCCGCATTGCAAGGTGCAATTCTGAAATTTTTTGCTTTTTCCTGCTCCTCTTAGCATGATAAAGAACATTCAAAGAGAGTGAGATGCCAGCTTCTTTCATTCAGTCAGTAGCTTCAAACATTTCTGGGATATGAATAACATGATGTTTTTCAATGGCAAAAATTAATGAATATTGTAAATGCACAAACAGTAATTTCTCCGCATTGCAAGGTGCAATTCTGAAATTTTTTGCTTTTTCCTGCTCCTCTTAGCATGATAAAGAAGATTCAAAGAGAGTGAGATGCCAGCTCCTTTCATTCAGTCAGTAGCTTCAATCATTTCTGGACGTTTTTCAATGGCAAAAATCAATGAATATTGTAAATGCACAAACAGTAATTTCTCCGCATTGCAAGGTGCAATTCTGAAATTTTTTGCTTTTTCCTGCTCCTCTTAGCATGATAAAGAAGATTCAAAGAGAGTGAGATGCCAGCTCCTTTCATTCAGTCAGTAGCTTCAGTCATTTCTGGACGTTTTTCAATGGCAAAAACCAATGAATATTGTAAATGCACAAACAGTAATTTCTCCGCATTGCAAGGTGCAATTCTGAAACTTTTTGCTTTTTCCTGCTCCTCTTAGCATGATAAAGAAGATTCAAAGAGAGTGAGATGCCAGCTCCTTTCATTCAGTCAGTAGCTTCAAACATTTCTGGTATAAACATTTCTGGACGTTTTTCAATGGCAAAAATCAATGAATATTGTAAATGCACAAACAGTAATATCTCCACATTGCAAGGTGCAATTCTGAAATTTTTTGCTTTTTCCTGCTAATCCTAGCATGATAAAGAAGATTCAAATAGAGTGAGATGCCAGCTCCTTTCATTCAGTCAGTAGCTTCAAACATTTCTGGACGTTTTTCAATGGCAAAATTCAATGAATATTGTAAATGCACAAACAGTAATATCTCCACATTGCCAGGTGCAATTCTGAAATTTTTTGCTTTTTCCTGCTAATCCTAGCATGATAAAGAAGATTCAAAGAGAGTGAGATGCCAGCTCCTTTCATTCAGTCAGTAGCTTCAATCATTTCTGGACGTTTTTCAATGGCAAAAATCAATGAATATTGTAAATGCACAAACAGTAATTTCTCCGCATTGCAAGGTGCAATTCTGAAATTTTTTGCTTTTTCCTGCTCCTCTTAGCATGATAAAGAAGATTCAAAGAGAGTGAGATGCCAGCTCCTTTCATTCAGTCAGTAGCTTCAATCATTTCTGGACGTTTTTCAATGGCAAAAATCAATGAATATTGTAAATGCACAAACAGTAATTTCTCCGCATTGCAAGGTGCAATTCTGAAATTTTTTGCTTTTTCCTGCTCCTCTTAGCATGATAAAGAAGATTCAAAGAGAGTGAGATGCCAGCTCCTTTCATTCAGTCAGTAGCTTCAATCATTTCTGGTATATGAATAACATGATGTTTTTCAATGGCAAAAATCAATGAATATTGTAAATGCACAAACAGTAATTTCTCCGCATTGCAAGATGCAATTCTGAAATTTTTAGCTTTTTCCTGCTCCTCTTAGCATGATAAAGAAGATTCAAAGAGAGTGAGATGCCAGCTCCTTTCATTCAGTCAGTAGCTTCAGTCATTTCTGGACGTTTTTCAATGCAAAAATCAATGAATATTGTAAATGCACAAACAGTAATTTCTCCGCATTGCAAGGTGCAATTCTGAAATTTTTTGCTTTTTCCTGCTCCTCAGCATGATAAAGAAGATTCAAAGAGAGTGAGATGCCAGCTCCTTTCATTCAGTCAGTAGCTTCAATCATTTCTGGTATATGAATAACATGATGTTTTTCAATGGCAAAAATCAATGAATATTGTAAATGCACAAACAGTAATTTCTCCGCATTGCAAGGTGCAATTCTGAAATTTTTTGCTTTTTGATGCTCCTCTTAGCATGATAAAGAAGATTCAAAGAGTGTGAGATGCCAGCTCCTTTCATTCAGTCAGTAGCTTCAATCATTTCTGGATGTTTTTCAATGGCAAAAATCAATGAATATTGTAAATGCACAAACAGTAATTTCTCCGCATTGCAAGGTGCAATTCTGAAATTTCTTGCATTTTCCTGCTCCTCTTAGCATGATAAAGAAGATTCAAAGAGAATGAGATGCCAGCTCCTTTCATTCAGTCAGTAGCTTCAATCATTTCTGGACATTTTTCAATGGCAAAAATCAATGAATATTGTAAATGCACAAACAGTAATTTCTCCGCATTGCAAGGTGCAATTCTGAAATTTTTTGCTTTTTCCTGCTCCTCTTAGCATGATAAAGAAGATTCAAAGAGAGTGAGATGCCAGCTCCTTTCATTCAGTCAGTAGCTTCAAACATTTCTGGTATATGAATAACATGATGTTTTTCAATGGCAAAAATCAATGAATATTGTAAATGCACAAACAGTAATTTCTCCGCATTGCAAGGTGCAATTCTGAAATTTTTTGCTTTTTCCTGCTCCTCTTAGCATGATAAAGAAGATTCAAAGAGAGTGAGATGCCAGCTCCTTTCATTCAGTCAGTAGCTTCAATCATTTCTGGACGTTTTTCAATGGCAAAAATCAATGAATATTGTAAATGCACAAACAGTAATTTCTCCGCATTGCAAGGTGCAATTCTGAAATTTTTTGCTTTTTCCTGCTCCTCTTAGCATGATAAAGAAGATTCAAAGAGAGTGAGATGCCAGCTTCTTTCATTCAGTCAGTAGCTTCAAACATTTCTGGGATATGAATAACATGATGTTTTTCAATGGCAAAAATTAATGAATATTGTAAATGCACAAACAGTAATTTCTCCGCATTGCAAGGTGCAATTCTGAAATTTTTTGCTTTTTCCTGCTCCTCTTAGCATGATAAAGAAGATTCAAAGAGAGTGAGATGCCAGCTCCTTTCATTCAGTCAGTAGCTTCAATCATTTCTGGACGTTTTTCAATGGCAAAAATCAATGAATATTGTAAATGCACAAACAGTAATTTCTCCGCATTGCAAGGTGCAATTCTGAAATTTTTTGCTTTTTCCTGCTCCTCTTAGCATGATAAAGAAGATTCAAAGAGAGTGAGATGCCAGCTCCTTTCATTCAGTCAGTAGCTTCAATCATTTCTGGACGTTTTTCAATGGCAAAAATCAATGAATATTGTAAATGCACAAACAGTAATTTCTCCGCATTGCAAGGTGCAATTCTGAAATTTTTTGCTTTTTCCTGCTCCTCTTAGCATGATAAAGAAGATTCAAAGAGAGTGAGATGCCAGCTCCTTTCATTCAGTCAGTAGCTTCAATCATTTCTGGTATATGAATAACATGATGTTTTTCAATGGCAAAAATCAATGAATATTGTAAATGCACAAACAGTAATTTCTCCGCATTGCAAGTTGCAATTCTGAAATTTTTTGCTTTTTCCTGCTCCTCTTAGCATGATAAAGAAGATTCAAAGAGAGTGAGATTCCAGCTCCTTTCATTCAGTCAGTAGCTTCAATCATTTCTGGACGTTTTTCAATGGCAAAAATCAATGAATATTGTAAATGCACAAACAGTAATTTCTCCGCATTGCAAGGTGCAATTCTGAAATTTTTTGCTTTTTCCTGCTCCTCTTAGCATGATAAAGAAGATTCAAAGAGAGTGAGATGCCAGCTCCTTTCATTCAGTCAGTAGCTTCAATCATTTCTGGACGTTTTTCAATGGCAAAAATCAATGAATATTGTAAATGCACAAACAGTAATTTCTCCGCATTGCAAGATGCAATTCTGAAATTTTTTGCTTTTTCCTGCTCCTCTTAGCATGATAAAGAAGATTCAAAGAGAGTGAGATGCCAGCTCCTTTCATTCAGTCAATAGCTTCAATCATTTCTGGACGTTTTTCAATGGCAAAAATCAATGAATATTGTAAATGCACAAACAGTAATTTCTCCGCATTGCAAGGTGCAATTCTGAAATTTTTTGCTTTTTCCTGCTCCTCTTAGCATGATAAAGAAGATTCAAAGAGAGTGAGATGCCAGCTCCTTTCATTCAGTCAGTAGCTTCAATCATTTCTGGTATATGAATAACATGATGTTTTTCAATGGCAAAAATCAATGAATATTGTAAATGCACAAACAGTAATTTCTCCGCATTGCAAGGTGCAATTCTGAAATTTTTTGCTTTTTCCTGCTCCTCTTAGCATGATAAAGAAGATTCAAAGAGAGTGAGATGCCAGCTCCTTTCATTCAGTCAGAAGCTTCAATCATTTCTGGACGTTTTTCAATGGCAAAAATCAATGAATATTGTAAATGCACAAACTGTAATTTCTCCGCATTGCAAGGTGCAATTCTGAAATTTTTTGCTTTTTCCTGCTCCTCTTAGCATGATAAAGAAGATTCAAAGAGAGTGAGATGCCAGCTCCTTTCATTCAGTCAGTAGCTTCAGTCATTTCTGGACGTTTTTCAATGGCAAAAATCAATGAATATTGTAAATGCACAAACAGTAATTTCTCCGCATTGCAAGGTGCAATTCTGAAATTTTTTGCTTTTTCCTGCTCCTCTTAGCATGATAAAGAAGATTCAAAGAGAGTGAGATGCCAGCTCCTTTCATTCAGTCAGTAGCTTCAATCATTTCTGGTATATGAATAACATGATGTTTTTCAATGGCAAAAATCAATGAATATTGTAAATGCACAAACAGTAATTTCTCCGCATTGCAAGGTGCAATTCTGAAATTTTTTGCTTTTTCCTGCTCCTCTTAGCATGATAAAGAAGATTCAAAGAGAGTGAGATGCCAGCTCCTTTCATTCAGTCAGTAGCTTCAATCATTTCTGGACGTTTTTCAATGGCAAAAATCAATGAATATTGTAAATGCACAAACAGTAATTTCTCCGCATTGCAAGGTGCAATTCTGAAATTTTTTGCTTTTTCCTGCTCCTCTTAGCATGATAAAGAAGATTCAAAGAGAGTGAGATGCCAGCTCCTTTCATTCAGTCAGTAGCTTCAATCATTTCTGGTATATGAATAACATGATGTTTTTCAATGGCAAAAATCAATGAATATTGTAAATGCACAAACAGTAATTTCTCCGCATTGCAAGTTGCAATTCTGAAATTTTTTGCTTTTTCCTGCTCCTCTTAGCATGATAAAGAAGATTCAAAGAGAGTGAGATTCCAGCTCCTTTCATTCAGTCAGTAGCTTCAATCATTTCTGGACGTTTTTCAATGGCAAAAATCAATGAATATTGTAAATGCACAAACAGTAATTTCTCCGCATTGCAAGGTGCAATTCTGAAATTTTTTGCTTTTTCCTGCTCCTCTTAGCATGATAAAGAAGATTCAAAGAGAGTGAGATGCCAGCTCCTTTCATTCAGTCAGTAGCTTCAATCATTTCTGGACGTTTTTCAATGGCAAAAATCAATGAATATTGTAAATGCACAAACAGTAATTTCTCCGCATTGCAAGATGCAATTCTGAAATTTTTTGCTTTTTCCTGCTCCTCTTAGCATGATAAAGAAGATTCAAAGAGAGTGAGATGCCAGCTCCTTTCATTCAGTCAGTAGCTTCAATCATTTCTGGACGTTTTTCAATGGCAAAAATCAATGAATATTGTAAATGCACAAACAGTAATTTCTCCGCATTGCAAGGTGCAATTCTGAAATTTTTTGCTTTTTCCTGCTCCTCTTAGCATGATAAAGAAGATACAAAGAGAGTGAGATGCCAGCTCCTTTCATTCAGTCAGTAGCTTCAATCATTTCTGATATATGAATAACATGATGTTTTTCAATGGCAAAAATCAATGAATATTGTAAATGCACAAACAGTAATTTCTCCGCATTGCAAGGTGCAATTCTGAAATTTTTTGCTTTTTCCTGCTCCTCTTAGCATGATAAAGAAGATTCAAAGAGAGTGAGATGCCAGCTCCTTTCATTCAGTCAGTAGCTTCAATCATTTCTGGACGTTTTTCAATGGCAAAAATCAATGAATATTGTAAATGCACAAACTGTAATTTCTCCGCATTGCAAGGTGCAATTCTGAAATTTTTTGCTTTTTCCTGCTCCTCTTAGCATGATAAAGAAGATTCAAAGAGAGTGAGATGCCAGCTCCTTTCATTCAGTCAGTAGCTTCAGTCATTTCTGGACGTTTTTCAATGGCAAAAATCAATGAATATTGTAAATGCACAAACAGTAATTTCTCCGCATTGCAAGGTGCAATTCTGAAATTTTTTGGTTTTTCCTGCTCCTCTTAGCATGATAAAGAAGATTCAAAGAGAGTGAGATGCCAGCTCCTTTCATTCAGTCAGTAGCTTCAGTCATTTCTGGACGTTTTTCAATGGCAAAAATCAATGAATATTGTAAATGCACAAACAGTAATTTCTCCGCATTGCAAGGTGCAATTCTGAAATTTTTTGCTTTTTCCTGCTCCTCTTAGCATGATAAAGAAGATTCAAAGAGAGTGAGATGCCAGCTCCTTTCTTTCAGTCAGTAGCTTCAAACATTTCTGGTATAAACATTTCTGGACGTTTTTCAATGGCAAAAATCAATGAATATTGTAAATGCACAAACAGTAATATCTCCACATTGCAAGGTGCAATGCTGAAATTTTTTGCTTTTTCCTGCTAATCCTAGCATGATAAAGAAGATTCAAATAGAGTGAGATGCCAGCTCCTTTCATTCAGTCAGTAGCTTCAAACATTTCTGGACGTTTTTCATTGGCAAAAATCAATGAATATTGTAAATGCACAAACAGTAATATCTCCACATTGCAAGGTGCAATTCTGAAATTTTTTGCTTTTTCCTGCTAATCCTAGCATGATAAAGAAGATTCAAAGAGAGTGAGATGTCAGCTCCTTTCATTCAGTCAGTAGCTTCAAACATTTCTGGTATATGAATAACATGATGTTTTTCAATGGCAAAAATCAATGAATATTGTAAATGCACAAACAGTAATATCTCCACATTGCAAGGTGCAATTCTGAAATTTTTTGCTTTTTCCTGCTAATCCTAGCATGATAAAGAAGATTCAAAGAGAGTGAGATGCCAGCTCCTTTCATTCAGTCAGTAGCTTCAAACATTTCTGGACGTTTTTCAATGGCAAAAATCAATGAATATTGTAAATGCACAAACAGTAATATCTCCACATTGCAAGGTGCAATTCTGAAATTTTTTGCTTTTTCCTGCTACTCCTAGCATGATAAAGAAGATTCAAAGAGAGTGAGATGTCAGCTCCTTTCATTCAGTCAGTAGCTTCAAACACTTCTGGTATATGAATAACATGATGTTTTTCAATGGCAAAAATCAATGAATATTGTAAATGCACAAACAGTAATTTCTCCGCATTGCAAGATGCAATTCTGAAATTTTTTGCTTTTTCCTGCTCCTCTTAGCATGATAAAGAAGATTCAAAGAGAGTGAGATGCCAGCTCCTTTCATTCAGTCAGTAGCTTCAATCATTTCTGGACGTTTTTCAATGGCAAAAATCAATGAATATTGTAAATGCACAAACAGTAATTTCTCCGCATTGCAAGATGCAATTCTGAAATTTTTTGCTTTTTCCTGCTCCTCTTAGCATGATAAAGAAGATTCAAAGAGAGTGAGATGCCAGCTCCTTTCATTCAGTCAGTAGCTTCAATCATTTCTGGACGTTTTTCAATGGCAAAAATCAATGAATATTGTAAATGCACAAACAGTAATTTCTCCGCATTGCAAGGTGCAATTCTGAAATTTTTTGCTTTTTCCTGCTCCTCTTAGCATGATAAAGAAGATTCAAAGAGAGTGAGATGCCAGCTCCTTTCATTCAGTCAGTAGCTTCAATCATTTCTGATATATGAATAACATGATGTTTTTCAATGGCAAAAATCAATGAATATTGTAAATGCACAAACAGTAATTTCTCCGCATTGCAAGGAGCAATTCTGAAATTTTTTGCTTTTTCCTGCTCCTCTTAGCATGATAAAGAAGATTCAAAGAGAGTGAGATGCCAGCTCCTTTCATTCAGTCAGTAGCTTCAATCATTTCTGGACGTTTTTCAATGGCAAAAATCAATGAATATTGTAAATGCACAAACTGTAATTTCTCCGCATTGCAAGGTGCAATTCTGAAATTTTTTGCTTTTTCCTGCTCCTCTTAGCATGATAAAGAAGATTCAAAGAGAGTGAGATGCCAGCTCCTTTCATTCAGTCAGTAGCTTCAGTCATTTCTGGACGTTTTTCAATGGCAAAAATCAATGAATATTGTAAATGCACAAACAGTAATTTCTCCGCATTGCAAGGTGCAATTCTGAAATTTTTTGCTTTTTCCTGCTCCTCTTAGCATGATAAAGAAGATTCAAAGAGAGTGAGATGCCAGCTCCTTTCATTCAGTCAGTAGCTTCAAACATTTCTGGTATAAACATTTCTGGACGTTTTTCAATGGCAAAAATCAATGAATATTGTAAATGCACAAACAGTAATATCTCCACATTGCAAGGTGCAATTCTGAAATTTTTTGCTTTTTCCTGCTAATCCTAGCATGATAAAGAAGATTCAAATAGAGTGAGATGCCAGCTCCTTTCATTCAGTCAGTAGCTTCAAACATTTCTGGACGTTTTTCAATGGCAAAATTCAATGAATATTGTAAATGCACAAACAGTAATATCTCCACATTGACAGGTGCAATTCTGAAATTTTTTGCTTTTTCCTGCTAATCCTAGCATGATAAAGAAGATTCAAAGAGAGTGAGATGCCAGCTCCTTTCATTCAGTCAGTAGCTTCAATCATTTCTGGACGTTTTTCAATGGCAAAAATCAATGAATATTGTAAATGCACAAACAGTAATTTCTCCGCATTGCAAGGTGCAATTCTGAAATTTTTTGCTTTTTCCTGCTCCTCTTAGCATGATAAAGAAGATTCAAAGAGAGTGAGATGCCAGCTCCTTTCATTCAGTCAGTAGCTTCAATCATTTCTGGACGTTTTTCAATGGCAAAAATCAATGAATATTGTAAATGCACAAACAGTAATTTCTCCGCATTGCAAGGTGCAATTCTGAAATTTTTTGCTTTTTCCTGCTCCTCTTAGCATGATAAAGAAGATTCAAAGAGAGTGAGATGCCAGCTCCTTTCATTCAGTCAGTAGCTTCAATCATTTCTGGTATATGAATAACATGATGTTTTTCAATGGCAAAAATCAATGAATATTGTAAATGCACAAACAGTAATTTCTCCGCATTGCAAGGTGCAATTCTGAAATTTTTTGCTTTTTCCTGCTCCTCTTAGCATGATAAAGAAGATTCAAAGAGAGTGAGATGCCAGCTCCTTTCATTCAGTCAGTAGCTTCAATCATTTCTGGACGTTTTTCAATGGCAAAAATCAATGAATATTGTAAATGCACAAACAGTAATTTCTCCGCATTGCAAGATGCAATTCTGAAATTTTTTGGTTTTTCCTGCTCCTCTTAGCATGATAAAGAAGATTCAAAGAGAGTGAGATGCCAGCTCCTTTCATTCAGTCAGTAGCTTCAGTCATTTCTGGACGTTTTTCAATGGCAAAAATCAATGAATATTGTAAATGCACAAACAGTAATTTCTCCGCATTGCAAGGTGCAATTCTGAAATTTTTTGCTTTTTCCTGCTCCTCTTAGCATGATAAAGAAGATTCAAAGAGAGTGAGATGCCAGCTCCTTTCTTTCAGTCAGTAGCTTCAAACATTTCTGGTATAAACATTTCTGGACGTTTTTCAATGGCAAAAATCAATGAATATTGTAAATGCACAAACAGTAATATCTCCACATTGCAAGGTGCAATGCTGAAATTTTTTGCTTTTTCCTGCTAATCCTAGCATGATAAAGAAGATTCAAATAGAGTGAGATGCCAGCTCCTTTCATTCAGTCAGTAGCTTCAAACATTTCTGGACGTTTTTCATTGGCAAAAATCAATGAATATTGTAAATGCACAAACAGTAATATCTCCACATTGCAAGGTGCAATTCTGAAATTTTTTGCTTTTTCCTGCTAATCCTAGCATGATAAAGAAGATTCAAAGAGAGTGAGATGTCAGCTCCTTTCATTCAGTCAGTAGCTTCAAACATTTCTGGTATATGAATAACATGATGTTTTTCAATGGCAAAAATCAATGAATATTGTAAATGCACAAACAGTAATATCTCCACATTGCAAGGTGCAATTCTGAAATTTTTTGCTTTTTCCTGCTAATCCTAGCATGATAAAGAAGATTCAAAGAGAGTGAGATGCCAGCTCCTTTCATTCAGTCAGTAGCTTCAAACATTTCTGGACGTTTTTCAATGGCAAAAATCAATGAATATTGTAAATGCACAAACAGTAATATCTCCACATTGCAAGGTGCAATTCTGAAATTTTTTGCTTTTTCCTGCTACTCCTAGCATGATAAAGAAGATTCAAAGAGAGTGAGATGCCAGCTCCTTTCATTCAGTCAGTAGCTTCAATCATTTCTGATATATGAATAACATGATGTTTTTCAATGGCAAAAATCAATGAATATTGTAAATGCACAAACAGTAATTTCTCCGCATTGCAAGGTGCAATTCTGAAATTTTTTGCTTTTTCCTGCTCCTCTTAGCATGATAAAGAAGATTCAAAGAGAGTGAGATGCCAGCTCCTTTCATTCAGTCAGTAGCTTCAATCATTTCTGGACGTTTTTCAATGGCAAAAATCAATGAATATTGTAAATGCACAAACTGTAATTTCTCCGCATTGCAAGGTACAATTCTGAAATTTTTTGCTTTTTCCTGCTCCTCTTAGCATGATAAAGAAGATTCAAAGAGAGTGAGATGCCAGCTCCTTTCATTCAGTCAGTAGCTTCAGTCATTTCTGGACGTTTTTCAATGGCAAAAATCAATGAATATTGTAAATGCACAAACAGTAATTTCTCCGCATTGCAAGGTGCAATTCTGAAATTTTTTGCTTTTTCCTGCTCCTCTTAGCATGATAAAGAAGATTCAAAGAGAGTGAGATGCCAGCTCCTTTCATTCAGTCAGTAGCTTCAAACATTTCTGGTATAAACATTTCTGGACGTTTTTCAATGGCAAAAATCAATGAATATTGTAAATGCACAAACAGTAATATCTCCACATTGCAAGGTGCAATTCTGAAATTTTTTGCTTTTTCCTGCTAATCCTAGCATGATAAAGAAGATTCAAATAGAGTGAGATGCCAGCTCCTTTCATTCAGTCAGTAGCTTCAAACATTTCTGGACGTTTTTCAATGGCAAAATTCAATGAATATTGTAAATGCACAAACAGTAATATCTCCACATTGACAGGTGCAATTCTGAAATTTTTTGCTTTTTCCTGCTAATCCTAGCATGATAAAGAAGATTCAAAGAGAGTGAGATGCCAGCTCCTTTCATTCAGTCAGTAGCTTCAATCATTTCTGGACGTTTTTCAATGGCAAAAATCAATGAATATTGTAAATGCACAAACAGTAATTTCTCCGCATTGCAAGGTGCAATTCTGAAATTTTTTGCTTTTTCCTGCTCCTCTTAGCATGATAAAGAAGATTCAAAGAGAGTGAGATGCCAGCTCCTTTCATTCAGTCAGTAGCTTCAATCATTTCTGGACGTTTTTCAATGGCAAAAATCAATGAATATTGTAAATGCACAAACAGTAATTTCTCCGCATTGCAAGGTGCAATTCTGAAATTTTTTGCTTTTTCCTGCTCCTCTTAGCATGATAAAGAAGATTCAAAGAGAGTGAGATGCCAGCTCCTTTCATTCAGTCAGTAGCTTCAATCATTTCTGGTATATGAATAACATGATGTTTTTCAATGGCAAAAATCAATGAATATTGTAAATGCACAAACAGTAATTTCTCCGCATTGCAAGGTGCAATTCTGAAATTTTTTGCTTTTTCCTGCTCCTCTTAGCATGATAAAGAAGATTCAAAGAGAGTGAGATGCCAGCTCCTTTCATTCAGTCAGTAGCTTCAATCATTTCTGGACGTTTTTCAATGGCAAAAATCAATGAATATTGTAAATGCACAAACAGTAATTTCTCCGCATTGCAAGATGCAATTCTGAAATTTTTTGGTTTTTCCTGCTCCTCTTAGCATGATAAAGAAGATTCAAAGAGAGTGAGATGCCAGCTCCTTTCATTCAGTCAGTAGCTTCAGTCATTTCTGGACGTTTTTCAATGGCAAAAATCAATGAATATTGTAAATGCACAAACAGTAATTTCTCCGCATTGCAAGGTGCAATTCTGAAATTTTTTGCTTTTTCCTGCTCCTCTTAGCATGATAAAGAAGATTCAAAGAGAGTGAGATGCCAGCTCCTTTCTTTCAGTCAGTAGCTTCAAACATTTCTGGTATAAACATTTCTGGACGTTTTTCAATGGCAAAAATCAATGAATATTGTAAATGCACAAACAGTAATATCTCCACATTGCAAGGTGCAATGCTGAAATTTTTTGCTTTTTCCTGCTAATCCTAGCATGATAAAGAAGATTCAAATAGAGTGAGATGCCAGCTCCTTTCATTCAGTCAGTAGCTTCAAACATTTCTGGACGTTTTTCATTGGCAAAAATCAATGAATATTGTAAATGCACAAACAGTAATATCTCCACATTGCAAGGTGCAATTCTGAAATTTTTTGCTTTTTCCTGCTAATCCTAGCATGATAAAGAAGATTCAAAGAGAGTGAGATGTCAGCTCCTTTCATTCAGTCAGTAGCTTCAAACATTTCTGGTATATGAATAACATGATGTTTTTCAATGGCAAAAATCAATGAATATTGTAAATGCACAAACAGTAATATCTCCACATTGCAAGGTGCAATTCTGAAATTTTTTGCTTTTTCCTGCTAATCCTAGCATGATAAAGAAGATTCAAAGAGAGTGAGATGCCAGCTCCTTTCATTCAGTCAGTAGCTTCAAACATTTCTGGACGTTTTTCAATGGCAAAAATCAATGAATATTGTAAATGCACAAACAGTAATTTCTCCGCATTGCAAGATGCAATTCTGAAATTTTTTGGTTTTTCCTGCTCCTCTTAGCATGATAAAGAAGATTCAAAGAGAGTGAGATGCCAGCTCCTTTCATTCAGTCAGTAGCTTCAGTCATTTCTGGACGTTTTTCAATGGCAAAAATCAATGAATATTGTAAATGCACAAACAGTAATTTCTCCGCATTGCAAGGTGCAATTCTGAAATTTTTTGCTTTTTCCTGCTCCTCTTAGCATGATAAAGAAGATTCAAAGAGAGTGAGATGCCAGCTCCTTTCTTTCAGTCAGTAGCTTCAAACATTTCTGGTATAAACATTTCTGGACGTTTTTCAATGGCAAAAATCAATGAATATTGTAAATGCACAAACAGTAATATCTCCACATTGCAAGGTGCAATGCTGAAATTTTTTGCTTTTTCCTGCTAATCCTAGCATGATAAAGAAGATTCAAATAGAGTGAGATGCCAGCTCCTTTCATTCAGTCAGTAGCTTCAAACATTTCTGGACGTTTTTCATTGGCAAAAATCAATGAATATTGTAAATGCACAAACAGTAATATCTCCACATTGCAAGGTGCAATTCTGAAATTTTTTGCTTTTTCCTGCTAATCCTAGCATGATAAAGAAGATTCAAAGAGAGTGAGATGTCAGCTCCTTTCATTCAGTCAGTAGCTTCAAACATTTCTGGTATATGAATAACATGATGTTTTTCAATGGCAAAAATCAATGAATATTGTAAATGCACAAACAGTAATATCTCCACATTGCAAGGTGCAATTCTGAAATTTTTTGCTTTTTCCTGCTAATCCTAGCATGATAAAGAAGATTCAAAGAGAGTGAGATGCCAGCTCCTTTCATTCAGTCAGTAGCTTCAAACATTTCTGGACGTTTTTCAATGGCAAAAATCAATGAATATTGTAAATGCACAAACAGTAATATCTCCACATTGCAAGGTGCAATTCTGAAATTTTTTGCTTTTTCCTGCTACTCCTAGCATGATAAAGAAGATTCAAAGAGAGTGAGATGCCAGCTCCTTTCATTCAGTCAGTAGCTTCAATCATTTCTGGACGTTTTTCAATGGCAAAAATCAATGAATATTATAAATGCACAAACAGTAATTTCTCCGCATTGCAAGGTGCAATTCTGAATTTTTTGGCTTTTTCCTGCTCCTCTTAGCATGGTAAAGAAGATTCAAAGAGAGTGAGATGCCAGCTCCTTTCATTCAGTCAGTAGCTTCAGTCATTTCTGGACGTTTTTCAATGGCAAAAATCAATGAATATTGTAAATGCACAAAAAGTAATTTCTCCGCATTGCAAGGTGCAATTCTGAAATTTTTTGCTTTTTCCTGCTCCTCTTAGCATGATAAAGAAGATTCAAAGAGAGTGAGATGCCAGCTCCTTTCATTCAGTCAGTAGCTTCAAACATTTCTGGTATAAACATTTCTGGACGTTTTTCAATGGCAAAAATCAATGAATATTGTAAATGCACAAACAGTAATATCTCCACATTGCAAGGTGCAATTCTGAAATTTTTTGCTTTTTCCTGCTAATCCTAGCATGATAAAGAAGATTCAAATAGAGTGAGATGCCAGCTCCTTTCATTCAGTCAGTAGCTTCAAACATTTCTAGACGTTTTTCAATGGCAAAATTCAATGAATATTGTAAATGCACAAACAGTAATATCTCCACATTGCAAGGTGCAATTCTGAAATTTTTTGCTTTTTCCTGCTAATCCTAGCATGATAAAGAAGATTCAAAGAGAGTGAGATGCCAGCTCCTTTCATTCAGTCAGTAGCTTCAATCATTTCTGGACGTTTTTCAATGGCAAAAATCAATGAATATTGTAAATGCACAAACAGTAATTTCTCCGCATTGCAAGGTGCAATTCTGAAATTTTTTGCTTTTTCCTGCTCCTCTTAGCATGATAAAGAAGATTCAAAGAGAGTGAGATGCCAGCTCCTTTCATTCAGTCAGTAGCTTCAATCATTTCTGGATGTTTTTCAATGGCAAAAATCAATGAATATTGTAAATGCACAAACAGTAATTTCTCCGCATTGCAAGGTGCAATTCTGAAATTTTTTGCTTTTTCCTGCTCCTCTTAGCATGATAAAGAAGATTCAAAGAGAGTGAGATGCCAGCTCCTTTCATTCAGTCAGTAGCTTCAATCATTTCTGGTATATGAATAACATGATGTTTTTCAATGGCAAAAATCAATGAATATTGTAAATGCACAAACAGTAATTTCTCCGCATTGCAAGGTGCAATTCTGAAATTTTTTGCTTTTTCCTGCTCCTCTTAGCATGATAAAGAAGATTCAAAGAGAGTGAGATGCCAGCTCCTTTCATTCAGTCAGTAGCTTCAATCATTTCTGGACGTTTTTCAATGGCAAAAATCAATGAATATTGTAAATGCACAAACAGTAATTTCTCCGCATTGCAAGATGCAATTCTGAAATTTTTTGCTTTTTCCTGCTCCTCTTAGCATGATAAAGAAGATTCAAAGAGAGTGAGATGCCAGCTCCTTTCATTCAGTCAGTAGCTTCAGTCATTTCTGGACGTTTTTCAATGGCAAAAATCAATGAATATTGTAAATGCACAAACAGTAATTTCTCCGCATTGCAAAGTGCAATTCTGAAATTTTTTGCTTTTTCCTGCTCCTCTTAGCATGATAAAGAAGATTCAAAGAGAGTGAGATGCCAGCTCCTTTCATTCAGTCAGTAGCTTCAAACATTTCTGGTATAAACATTTCTGGATGTTTTTCAATGGCAAAAATCAATGAATATTGTAAATGCACAAACAGTAATATCTCCACATTGCAAGGTGCAATGCTGAAATTTTTTGCTTTTTCCTGCTAATCCTAGGATGATAAAGAAGATTCAAATAGAGTGAGATGCCAGCTCCTTTCATTCAGTCAGTAGCTTCAAACATTTCTGGACGTTTTTCAATGGCAAAAATCAATGAATATTGTAAATGCACAAACAGTAATATCTCCACATTGCAAGGTGCAATTCTGAAATTTTTTGCTTTTTCCTGCTAATCCTAGCATGATAAAGAAGATTCAAAGAGAGTGAGATGTCAGCTCCTTTCATTCAGTCAGTAGCTTCAAACATTTCTGGTATATGAATAACATGATGTTTTTCAATGGCAAAAATCAATGAATATTGTAAATGCACAAACAGTAATATCTCCACATTGCAAGGTGCAATTCTGAAATTTTTTGCTTTTTCCTGCTAATCCTAGCATGATAAAGAAGATTCAAAGAGAGTGAGATGCCAGCTCCTTTCATTCAGTCAGTAGCTTCAAACATTTCTGGACGTTTTTCAATGGCAAAAATCAATGAATATTGTAAATGCACAAACAGTAATATCTCCACATTGCAAGGTGCAATTCTGAAATTTTTTGCTTTTTCCTGCTAATCCTAGCATGATAAAGAAGATTCAAAGAGAGTGAGATGCCAGCTCCTTTCATTCAGTCAGTAGCTTCAAACATTTCTGGACGTTTTTCAATGGCAAAAATCAATGAATATTGTAAATGCACAAACAGTAATATCTCCACATTGCAAGGTGCAATTCTGAAATTTTTTGCTTTTTCCTGCTAATCCTAGCATGATAAAGAAGATTCAAAGAGAGTGAGATGCCAGCTCCTTTCATTCAGTCAGTAGCTTCAAACATTTCTGGACGTTTTTCAATGGCAAAAATCAATGAATATTGTAAATGCACAAACAGTAATTTCTCCGCATTGCAAGGTGCAATTCTGAAATTTTTTGCTTTTTCCTGCTCCTCTTAGCATGATAAAGAAGATTCAAAGAGAGTGAGATGCCAGCTCCTTTCATTCAGTCAGTAGCTTCAATCATTTCTGGTATATTAATAACATGATGTTTTTCAATGGCAAAAATCAATGAATATTGTAAATGCACAAACAGTAATTTCTCCGCATTGCAAGGTGCAATTCTGAAATTTTTTGCTTTTTCCTGCTCCTCTTAGCATGATAAAGAAGATTCAAAGAGAGTGAGATGCCAGCTCCTTTCATTCAGTCAGTAGCTTCAATAATTTCTGGACGTTTTTCAATGGCAAAAATCAATGAATATTGTAAATGCACAAACAGTAATTTCTCCGCATTGCAAGGTGCAATTCTGAAATTTTTTGCTTTTTCCTGCTCCTCTTAGCATGATAAACAAGATTCAAAGAGAGTGAGATGCCAGCTCCTTTCATTCAGTCAGTAGCTTCAAACATTTCTGGTATAAACATTTCTGGACGTTTTTCAATGGCAAAAATCAATGAATATTGTAAATGCACAAACAGTAATATCTCCACATTGCAAGGTGCAATTCTGAAATTTTTTGCTTTTTCCTGCTAATCCTAGCATGATAAAGAAGATTCAAATAGAGTGAGATGCCAGCTCCTTTCATTCAGTCAGTAGCTTCAAACATTTCTGGACGTTTTTCAATGGCAAAATTCAATGAATATTGTAAATGCACATACAGTAATATCTCCACATTGCAAGGTGCAATTCTGAAATTTTTTGCTTTTTCCTGCTAATCCTAGCATGATAAAGAAGATTCAAAGAGAGTGAGATGCCAGCTCCTTTCATTCAGTCAGTAGCTTCAATCATTTCTGGACGTTTTTCAATGGCAAAAATCAATGAATATTGTAAATGCACAAACAGTAATTTCTCCGCATTGCAAGGTGCAATTCTGAAATTTTTTGCTTTTTCCTGCTCCTCTTAGCATGATAAAGAAGATTCAAAGAGAGTGAGATGCCAGCTCCTTTCATTCAGTCAGTAGCTTCAATCATTTCTGGATGTTTTTCAATGGCAAAAATCAATGAATATTGTAAATGCACAAACAGTAATTTCTCCGCATTGCAAGGTGCAATTCTGAAATTTTTTGCTTTTTCCTGCTCCTCTTAGCATGATAAAGAAGATTCAAAGAGAGTGAGATGCCAGCTCCTTTCATTCAGTCAGTAGCTTCAATCATTTCTGGTATATGAATAACATGATGTTTTTCAATGGCAAAAATCAATGAATATTGTAAATGCACAAACAGTAATTTCTCCGCATTGCAAGGTGCAATTCTGAAATTTTTTGCTTTTTCCTGCTCCTCTTAGCATGATAAAGAAGATTCAAAGAGAGTGAGATGCCAGCTCCTTTCATTCAGTCAGTAGCTTCAATCATTTCTGGACGTTTTTCAATGGCAAAAATCAATGAATATTGTAAATGCACAAACAGTAATTTCTCCGCATTGCAAGATGCAATTCTGAAATTTTTTGCTTTTTCCTGCTCCTCTTAGCATGATAAAGAAGATTCAAAGAGAGTGAGATGCCAGCTCCTTTCATTCAGTCAGTAGCTTCAATCATTTCTGGACGTTTTTCAATGGCAAAAATCAATGAATATTGTAAATGCACAAACAGTAATTTCTCCGCATTGCAAGGTGCAATTCTGAAATTTTTTGCTTTTTCCTGCTCCTCTTAGCATGATAAAGAAGATTCAAAGAGAGTGAGATGCCAGCTCCTTTCATTCAGTCAGTAGCTTCAATCATTTCTGGACGTTTTTCAATGGCAAAAATCAATGAATATTGTAAATGCACAAACAGTAATTTCTCCGCATTGCAAGATGCAATTCTGAAATTTTTTGCTTTTTCCTGCTCCTCTTAGCATGATAAAGAAGATTCAAAGAGAGTGAGATGCCAGCTCCTTTCATTCAGTCAATAGCTTCAATCATTTCTGGACGTTTTTCAATGGCAAAAATCAATGAATATTGTAAATGCACAAACAGTAATTTCTCCGCATTGCAAGGTGCAATTCTGAAATTTTTTGCTTTTTCCTGCTCCTCTTAGCATGATAAAGAAGATTCAAAGAGAGTGAGATGCCAGCTCCTTTCATTCAGTCAGTAGCTTCAATCATTTCTGGTATATGAATAACATGATGTTTTTCAATGGCAAAAATCAATGAATATTGTAAATGCACAAACAGTAATTTCTCCGCATTGCAAGGTGCAATTCTGAAATTTTTTGCTTTTTCCTGCTCCTCTTAGCATGATAAAGAAGATTCAAAGAGAGTGAGATGCCAGCTCCTTTCATTCAGTCAGAAGCTTCAATCATTTCTGGACGTTTTTCAATGGCAAAAATCAATGAATATTGTAAATGCACAAACTGTAATTTCTCCGCATTGCAAGGTGCAATTCTGAAATTTTTTGCTTTTTCCTGCTCCTCTTAGCATGATAAAGAAGATTCAAAGAGAGTGAGATGCCAGCTCCTTTCATTCAGTCAGTAGCTTCAGTCATTTCTGGACGTTTTTCAATGGCAAAAATCAATGAATATTGTAAATGCACAAACAGTAATTTCTCCGCATTGCAAGGTGCAATTCTGAAATTTTTTGCTTTTTCCTGCTCCTCTTAGCATGATAAAGAAGATTCAAAGAGAGTGAGATGCCAGCTCCTTTCATTCAGTCAGTAGCTTCAATCATTTCTGGTATATGAATAACATGATGTTTTTCAATGGCAAAAATCAATGAATATTGTAAATGCACAAACAGTAATTTCTCCGCATTGCAAGGTGCAATTCTGAAATTTTTTGCTTTTTCCTGCTCCTCTTAGCATGATAAAGAAGATTCAAAGAGAGTGAGATGCCAGCTCCTTTCATTCAGTCAGTAGCTTCAATCATTTCTGGACGTTTTTCAATGGCAAAAATCAATGAATATTGTAAATGCACAAACAGTAATTTCTCCGCATTGCAAGGTGCAATTCTGAAATTTTTTGCTTTTTCCTGCTCCTCTTAGCATGATAAAGAAGATTCAAAGAGAGTGAGATGCCAGCTCCTTTCATTCAGTCAGTAGCTTCAATCATTTCTGGTATATGAATAACATGATGTTTTTCAATGGCAAAAATCAATGAATATTGTAAATGCACAAACAGTAATTTCTCCGCATTGCAAGTTGCAATTCTGAAATTTTTTGCTTTTTCCTGCTCCTCTTAGCATGATAAAGAAGATTCAAAGAGAGTGAGATTCCAGCTCCTTTCATTCAGTCAGTAGCTTCAATCATTTCTGGACGTTTTTCAATGGCAAAAATCAATGAATATTGTAAATGCACAAACAGTAATTTCTCCGCATTGCAAGGTGCAATTCTGAAATTTTTTGCTTTTTCCTGCTCCTCTTAGCATGATAAAGAAGATTCAAAGAGAGTGAGATGCCAGCTCCTTTCATTCAGTCAGTAGCTTCAATCATTTCTGGACGTTTTTCAATGGCAAAAATCAATGAATATTGTAAATGCACAAACAGTAATTTCTCCGCATTGCAAGATGCAATTCTGAAATTTTTTGCTTTTTCCTGCTCCTCTTAGCATGATAAAGAAGATTCAAAGAGAGTGAGATGCCAGCTCCTTTCATTCAGTCAGTAGCTTCAATCATTTCTGGACGTTTTTCAATGGCAAAAATCAATGAATATTGTAAATGCACAAACAGTAATTTCTCCGCATTGCAAGGTGCAATTCTGAAATTTTTTGCTTTTTCCTGCTCCTCTTAGCATGATAAAGAAGATACAAAGAGAGTGAGATGCCAGCTCCTTTCATTCAGTCAGTAGCTTCAATCATTTCTGATATATGAATAACATGATGTTTTTCAATGGCAAAAATCAATGAATATTGTAAATGCACAAACAGTAATTTCTCCGCATTGCAAGGTGCAATTCTGAAATTTTTTGCTTTTTCCTGCTCCTCTTAGCATGATAAAGAAGATTCAAAGAGAGTGAGATGCCAGCTCCTTTCATTCAGTCAGTAGCTTCAATCATTTCTGGACGTTTTTCAATGGCAAAAATCAATGAATATTGTAAATGCACAAACTGTAATTTCTCCGCATTGCAAGGTGCAATTCTGAAATTTTTTGCTTTTTCCTGCTCCTCTTAGCATGATAAAGAAGATTCAAAGAGAGTGAGATGCCAGCTCCTTTCATTCAGTCAGTAGCTTCAGTCATTTCTGGACGTTTTTCAATGGCAAAAATCAATGAATATTGTAAATGCACAAACAGTAATTTCTCCGCATTGCAAGGTGCAATTCTGAAATTTTTTGGTTTTTCCTGCTCCTCTTAGCATGATAAAGAAGATTCAAAGAGAGTGAGATGCCAGCTCCTTTCATTCAGTCAGTAGCTTCAGTCATTTCTGGACGTTTTTCAATGGCAAAAATCAATGAATATTGTAAATGCACAAACAGTAATTTCTCCGCATTGCAAGGTGCAATTCTGAAATTTTTTGCTTTTTCCTGCTCCTCTTAGCATGATAAAGAAGATTCAAAGAGAGTGAGATGCCAGCTCCTTTCTTTCAGTCAGTAGCTTCAAACATTTCTGGTATAAACATTTCTGGACGTTTTTCAATGGCAAAAATCAATGAATATTGTAAATGCACAAACAGTAATATCTCCACATTGCAAGGTGCAATGCTGAAATTTTTTGCTTTTTCCTGCTAATCCTAGCATGATAAAGAAGATTCAAATAGAGTGAGATGCCAGCTCCTTTCATTCAGTCAGTAGCTTCAAACATTTCTGGACGTTTTTCATTGGCAAAAATCAATGAATATTGTAAATGCACAAACAGTAATATCTCCACATTGCAAGGTGCAATTCTGAAATTTTTTGCTTTTTCCTGCTAATCCTAGCATGATAAAGAAGATTCAAAGAGAGTGAGATGTCAGCTCCTTTCATTCAGTCAGTAGCTTCAAACATTTCTGGTATATGAATAACATGATGTTTTTCAATGGCAAAAATCAATGAATATTGTAAATGCACAAACAGTAATATCTCCACATTGCAAGGTGCAATTCTGAAATTTTTTGCTTTTTCCTGCTAATCCTAGCATGATAAAGAAGATTCAAAGAGAGTGAGATGCCAGCTCCTTTCATTCAGTCAGTAGCTTCAAACATTTCTGGACGTTTTTCAATGGCAAAAATCAATGAATATTGTAAATGCACAAACAGTAATATCTCCACATTGCAAGGTGCAATTCTGAAATTTTTTGCTTTTTCCTGCTACTCCTAGCATGATAAAGAAGATTCAAAGAGAGTGAGATGTCAGCTCCTTTCATTCAGTCAGTAGCTTCAAACACTTCTGGTATATGAATAACATGATGTTTTTCAATGGCAAAAATCAATGAATATTGTAAATGCACAAACAGTAATTTCTCCGCATTGCAAGATGCAATTCTGAAATTTTTTGCTTTTTCCTGCTCCTCTTAGCATGATAAAGAAGATTCAAAGAGAGTGAGATGCCAGCTCCTTTCATTCAGTCAGTAGCTTCAATCATTTCTGGACGTTTTTCAATGGCAAAAATCAATGAATATTGTAAATGCACAAACAGTAATTTCTCCGCATTGCAAGATGCAATTCTGAAATTTTTTGCTTTTTCCTGCTCCTCTTAGCATGATAAAGAAGATTCAAAGAGAGTGAGATGCCAGCTCCTTTCATTCAGTCAGTAGCTTCAATCATTTCTGGACGTTTTTCAATGGCAAAAATCAATGAATATTGTAAATGCACAAACAGTAATTTCTCCGCATTGCAAGGTGCAATTCTGAAATTTTTTGCTTTTTCCTGCTCCTCTTAGCATGATAAAGAAGATTCAAAGAGAGTGAGATGCCAGCTCCTTTCATTCAGTCAGTAGCTTCAATCATTTCTGATATATGAATAACATGATGTTTTTCAATGGCAAAAATCAATGAATATTGTAAATGCACAAACAGTAATTTCTCCGCATTGCAAGGAGCAATTCTGAAATTTTTTGCTTTTTCCTGCTCCTCTTAGCATGATAAAGAAGATTCAAAGAGAGTGAGATGCCAGCTCCTTTCATTCAGTCAGTAGCTTCAATCATTTCTGGACGTTTTTCAATGGCAAAAATCAATGAATATTGTAAATGCACAAACTGTAATTTCTCCGCATTGCAAGGTGCAATTCTGAAATTTTTTGCTTTTTCCTGCTCCTCTTAGCATGATAAAGAAGATTCAAAGAGAGTGAGATGCCAGCTCCTTTCATTCAGTCAGTAGCTTCAGTCATTTCTGGACGTTTTTCAATGGCAAAAATCAATGAATATTGTAAATGCACAAACAGTAATTTCTCCGCATTGCAAGGTGCAATTCTGAAATTTTTTGCTTTTTCCTGCTCCTCTTAGCATGATAAAGAAGATTCAAAGAGAGTGAGATGCCAGCTCCTTTCATTCAGTCAGTAGCTTCAAACATTTCTGGTATAAACATTTCTGGACGTTTTTCAATGGCAAAAATCAATGAATATTGTAAATGCACAAACAGTAATATCTCCACATTGCAAGGTGCAATTCTGAAATTTTTTGCTTTTTCCTGCTAATCCTAGCATGATAAAGAAGATTCAAATAGAGTGAGATGCCAGCTCCTTTCATTCAGTCAGTAGCTTCAAACATTTCTGGACGTTTTTCAATGGCAAAATTCAATGAATATTGTAAATGCACAAACAGTAATATCTCCACATTGACAGGTGCAATTCTGAAATTTTTTGCTTTTTCCTGCTAATCCTAGCATGATAAAGAAGATTCAAAGAGAGTGAGATGCCAGCTCCTTTCATTCAGTCAGTAGCTTCAATCATTTCTGGACGTTTTTCAATGGCAAAAATCAATGAATATTGTAAATGCACAAACAGTAATTTCTCCGCATTGCAAGGTGCAATTCTGAAATTTTTTGCTTTTTCCTGCTCCTCTTAGCATGATAAAGAAGATTCAAAGAGAGTGAGATGCCAGCTCCTTTCATTCAGTCAGTAGCTTCAATCATTTCTGGACGTTTTTCAATGGCAAAAATCAATGAATATTGTAAATGCACAAACAGTAATTTCTCCGCATTGCAAGGTGCAATTCTGAAATTTTTTGCTTTTTCCTGCTCCTCTTAGCATGATAAAGAAGATTCAAAGAGAGTGAGATGCCAGCTCCTTTCATTCAGTCAGTAGCTTCAATCATTTCTGGTATATGAATAACATGATGTTTTTCAATGGCAAAAATCAATGAATATTGTAAATGCACAAACAGTAATTTCTCCGTATTGCAAGGTGCAATTCTGAAATTTTTTGCTTTTTCCTGCTCCTCTTAGCATGATAAAGAAGATTCAAAGAGAGTGAGATGCCAGCTCCTTTCATTCAGTCAGTAGCTTCAATCATTTCTGGACGTTTTTCAATGGCAAAAATCAATGAATATTGTAAATGCACAAACAGTAATTTCTCCGCATTGCAAGATGCAATTCTGAAATTTTTTGGTTTTTCCTGCTCCTCTTAGCATGATAAAGAAGATTCAAAGAGAGTGAGATGCCAGCTCCTTTCATTCAGTCAGTAGCTTCAGTCATTTCTGGACGTTTTTCAATGGCAAAAATCAATGAATATTGTAAATGCACAAACAGTAATTTCTCCGCATTGCAAGGTGCAATTCTGAAATTTTTTGCTTTTTCCTGCTCCTCTTAGCATGATAAAGAAGATTCAAAGAGAGTGAGATGCCAGCTCCTTTCTTTCAGTCAGTAGCTTCAAACATTTCTGGTATAAACATTTCTGGACGTTTTTCAATGGCAAAAATCAATGAATATTGTAAATGCACAAACAGTAATATCTCCACATTGCAAGGTGCAATGCTGAAATTTTTTGCTTTTTCCTGCTAATCCTAGCATGATAAAGAAGATTCAAATAGAGTGAGATGCCAGCTCCTTTCATTCAGTCAGTAGCTTCAAACATTTCTGGACGTTTTTCATTGGCAAAAATCAATGAATATTGTAAATGCACAAACAGTAATATCTCCACATTGCAAGGTGCAATTCTGAAATTTTTTGCTTTTTCCTGCTAATCCTAGCATGATAAAGAAGATTCAAAGAGAGTGAGATGTCAGCTCCTTTCATTCAGTCAGTAGCTTCAAACATTTCTGGTATATGAATAACATGATGTTTTTCAATGGCAAAAATCAATGAATATTGTAAATGCACAAACAGTAATATCTCCACATTGCAAGGTGCAATTCTGAAATTTTTTGCTTTTTCCTGCTAATCCTAGCATGATAAAGAAGATTCAAAGAGAGTGAGATGCCAGCTCCTTTCATTCAGTCAGTAGCTTCAAACATTTCTGGACGTTTTTCAATGGCAAAAATCAATGAATATTGTAAATGCACAAACAGTAATATCTCCACATTGCAAGGTGCAATTCTGAAATTTTTTGCTTTTTCCTGCTACTCCTAGCATGATAAAGAAGATTCAAAGAGAGTGAGATGCCAGCTCCTTTCATTCAGTCAGTAGCTTCAATCATTTCTGATATATGAATAACATGATGTTTTTCAATGGCAAAAATCAATGAATATTGTAAATGCACAAACAGTAATTTCTCCGCATTGCAAGGTGCAATTCTGAAATTTTTTGCTTTTTCCTGCTCCTCTTAGCATGATAAAGAAGATTCAAAGAGAGTGAGATGCCAGCTCCTTTCATTCAGTCAGTAGCTTCAATCATTTCTGGACGTTTTTCAATGGCAAAAATCAATGAATATTGTAAATGCACAAACTGTAATTTCTCCGCATTGCAAGGTACAATTCTGAAATTTTTTGCTTTTTCCTGCTCCTCTTAGCATGATAAAGAAGATTCAAAGAGAGTGAGATGCCAGCTCCTTTCATTCAGTCAGTAGCTTCAGTCATTTCTGGACGTTTTTCAATGGCAAAAATCAATGAATATTGTAAATGCACAAACAGTAATTTCTCCGCATTGCAAGGTGCAATTCTGAAATTTTTTGCTTTTTCCTGCTCCTCTTAGCATGATAAAGAAGATTCAAAGAGAGTGAGATGCCAGCTCCTTTCATTCAGTCAGTAGCTTCAAACATTTCTGGTATAAACATTTCTGGACGTTTTTCAATGGCAAAAATCAATGAATATTGTAAATGCACAAACAGTAATATCTCCACATTGCAAGGTGCAATTCTGAAATTTTTTGCTTTTTCCTGCTAATCCTAGCATGATAAAGAAGATTCAAATAGAGTGAGATGCCAGCTCCTTTCATTCAGTCAGTAGCTTCAAACATTTCTGGACGTTTTTCAATGGCAAAATTCAATGAATATTGTAAATGCACAAACAGTAATATCTCCACATTGACAGGTGCAATTCTGAAATTTTTTGCTTTTTCCTGCTAATCCTAGCATGATAAAGAAGATTCAAAGAGAGTGAGATGCCAGCTCCTTTCATTCAGTCAGTAGCTTCAATCATTTCTGGACGTTTTTCAATGGCAAAAATCAATGAATATTGTAAATGCACAAACAGTAATTTCTCCGCATTGCAAGGTGCAATTCTGAAATTTTTTGCTTTTTCCTGCTCCTCTTAGCATGATAAAGAAGATTCAAAGAGAGTGAGATGCCAGCTCCTTTCATTCAGTCAGTAGCTTCAATCATTTCTGGACGTTTTTCAATGGCAAAAATCAATGAATATTGTAAATGCACAAACAGTAATATCTCCACATTGCAAGGTGCAATGCTGAAATTTTTTGCTTTTTCCTGCTAATCCTAGCATGATAAAGAAGATTCAAATAGAGTGAGATGCCAGCTCCTTTCATTCAGTCAGTAGCTTCAAACATTTCTGGACGTTTTTCATTGGCAAAAATCAATGAATATTGTAAATGCACAAACAGTAATATCTCCACATTGCAAGGTGCAATTCTGAAATTTTTTGCTTTTTCCTGCTAATCCTAGCATGATAAAGAAGATTCAAAGAGAGTGAGATGTCAGCTCCTTTCATTCAGTCAGTAGCTTCAAACATTTCTGGTATATGAATAACATGATGTTTTTCAATGGCAAAAATCAATGAATATTGTAAATGCACAAACAGTAATATCTCCACATTGCAAGGTGCAATTCTGAAATTTTTTGCTTTTTCCTGCTAATCCTAGCATGATAAAGAAGATTCAAAGAGAGTGAGATGCCAGCTCCTTTCATTCAGTCAGTAGCTTCAAACATTTCTGGACGTTTTTCAATGGCAAAAATCAATGAATATTGTAAATGCACAAACAGTAATTTCTCCGCATTGCAAGATGCAATTCTGAAATTTTTTGGTTTTTCCTGCTCCTCTTAGCATGATAAAGAAGATTCAAAGAGAGTGAGATGCCAGCTCCTTTCATTCAGTCAGTAGCTTCAGTCATTTCTGGACGTTTTTCAATGGCAAAAATCAATGAATATTGTAAATGCACAAACAGTAATTTCTCCGCATTGCAAGGTGCAATTCTGAAATTTTTTGCTTTTTCCTGCTCCTCTTAGCATGATAAAGAAGATTCAAAGAGAGTGAGATGCCAGCTCCTTTCTTTCAGTCAGTAGCTTCAAACATTTCTGGTATAAACATTTCTGGACGTTTTTCAATGGCAAAAATCAATGAATATTGTAAATGCACAAACAGTAATATCTCCACATTGCAAGGTGCAATGCTGAAATTTTTTGCTTTTTCCTGCTAATCCTAGCATGATAAAGAAGATTCAAATAGAGTGAGATGCCAGCTCCTTTCATTCAGTCAGTAGCTTCAAACATTTCTGGACGTTTTTCATTGGCAAAAATCAATGAATATTGTAAATGCACAAACAGTAATATCTCCACATTGCAAGGTGCAATTCTGAAATTTTTTGCTTTTTCCTGCTAATCCTAGCATGATAAAGAAGATTCAAAGAGAGTGAGATGTCAGCTCCTTTCATTCAGTCAGTAGCTTCAAACATTTCTGGTATATGAATAACATGATGTTTTTCAATGGCAAAAATCAATGAATATTGTAAATGCACAAACAGTAATATCTCCACATTGCAAGGTGCAATTCTGAAATTTTTTGCTTTTTCCTGCTAATCCTAGCATGATAAAGAAGATTCAAAGAGAGTGAGATGCCAGCTCCTTTCATTCAGTCAGTAGCTTCAAACATTTCTGGACGTTTTTCAATGGCAAAAATCAATGAATATTGTAAATGCACAAACAGTAATATCTCCACATTGCAAGGTGCAATTCTGAAATTTTTTGCTTTTTCCTGCTACTCCTAGCATGATAAAGAAGATTCAAAGAGAGTGAGATGCCAGCTCCTTTCATTCAGTCAGTAGCTTCAATCATTTCTGGACGTTTTTCAATGGCAAAAATCAATGAATATTATAAATGCACAAACAGTAATTTCTCCGCATTGCAAGGTGCAATTCTGAATTTTTTGGCTTTTTCCTGCTCCTCTTAGCATGGTAAAGAAGATTCAAAGAGAGTGAGATGCCAGCTCCTTTCATTCAGTCAGTAGCTTCAGTCATTTCTGGACGTTTTTCAATGGCAAAAATCAATGAATATTGTAAATGCACAAAAAGTAATTTCTCCGCATTGCAAGGTGCAATTCTGAAATTTTTTGCTTTTTCCTGCTCCTCTTAGCATGATAAAGAAGATTCAAAGAGAGTGAGATGCCAGCTCCTTTCATTCAGTCAGTAGCTTCAAACATTTCTGGTATAAACATTTCTGGACGTTTTTCAATGGCAAAAATCAATGAATATTGTAAATGCACAAACAGTAATATCTCCACATTGCAAGGTGCAATTCTGAAATTTTTTGCTTTTTCCTGCTAATCCTAGCATGATAAAGAAGATTCAAATAGAGTGAGATGCCAGCTCCTTTCATTCAGTCAGTAGCTTCAAACATTTCTAGACGTTTTTCAATGGCAAAATTCAATGAATATTGTAAATGCACAAACAGTAATATCTCCACATTGCAAGGTGCAATTCTGAAATTTTTTGCTTTTTCCTGCTAATCCTAGCATGATAAAGAAGATTCAAAGAGAGTGAGATGCCAGCTCCTTTCATTCAGTCAGTAGCTTCAATCATTTCTGGACGTTTTTCAATGGCAAAAATCAATGAATATTGTAAATGCACAAACAGTAATTTCTCCGCATTGCAAGGTGCAATTCTGAAATTTTTTGCTTTTTCCTGCTCCTCTTAGCATGATAAAGAAGATTCAAAGAGAGTGAGATGCCAGCTCCTTTCATTCAGTCAGTAGCTTCAATCATTTCTGGATGTTTTTCAATGGCAAAAATCAATGAATATTGTAAATGCACAAACAGTAATTTCTCCGCATTGCAAGGTGCAATTCTGAAATTTTTTGCTTTTTCCTGCTCCTCTTAGCATGATAAAGAAGATTCAAAGAGAGTGAGATGCCAGCTCCTTTCATTCAGTCAGTAGCTTCAATCATTTCTGGTATATGAATAACATGATGTTTTTCAATGGCAAAAATCAATGAATATTGTAAATGCACAAACAGTAATTTCTCCGCATTGCAAGGTGCAATTCTGAAATTTTTTGCTTTTTCCTGCTCCTCTTAGCATGATAAAGAAGATTCAAAGAGAGTGAGATGCCAGCTCCTTTCATTCAGTCAGTAGCTTCAATCATTTCTGGACGTTTTTCAATGGCAAAAATCAATGAATATTGTAAATGCACAAACAGTAATTTCTCCGCATTGCAAGATGCAATTCTGAAATTTTTTGCTTTTTCCTGCTCCTCTTAGCATGATAAAGAAGATTCAAAGAGAGTGAGATGCCAGCTCCTTTCATTCAGTCAGTAGCTTCAGTCATTTCTGGACGTTTTTCAATGGCAAAAATCAATGAATATTGTAAATGCACAAACAGTAATTTCTCCGCATTGCAAAGTGCAATTCTGAAATTTTTTGCTTTTTCCTGCTCCTCTTAGCATGATAAAGAAGATTCAAAGAGAGTGAGATGCCAGCTCCTTTCATTCAGTCAGTAGCTTCAAACATTTCTGGTATAAACATTTCTGGATGTTTTTCAATGGCAAAAATCAATGAATATTGTAAATGCACAAACAGTAATATCTCCACATTGCAAGGTGCAATGCTGAAATTTTTTGCTTTTTCCTGCTAATCCTAGGATGATAAAGAAGATTCAAATAGAGTGAGATGCCAGCTCCTTTCATTCAGTCAGTAGCTTCAAACATTTCTGGACGTTTTTCAATGGCAAAAATCAATGAATATTGTAAATGCACAAACAGTAATATCTCCACATTGCAAGGTGCAATTCTGAAATTTTTTGCTTTTTCCTGCTAATCCTAGCATGATAAAGAAGATTCAAAGAGAGTGAGATGTCAGCTCCTTTCATTCAGTCAGTAGCTTCAAACATTTCTGGTATATGAATAACATGATGTTTTTCAATGGCAAAAATCAATGAATATTGTAAATGCACAAACAGTAATATCTCCACATTGCAAGGTGCAATTCTGAAATTTTTTGCTTTTTCCTGCTAATCCTAGCATGATAAAGAAGATTCAAAGAGAGTGAGATGCCAGCTCCTTTCATTCAGTCAGTAGCTTCAAACATTTCTGGACGTTTTTCAATGGCAAAAATCAATGAATATTGTAAATGCACAAACAGTAATATCTCCACATTGCAAGGTGCAATTCTGAAATTTTTTGCTTTTTCCTGCTAATCCTAGCATGATAAAGAAGATTCAAAGAGAGTGAGATGCCAGCTCCTTTCATTCAGTCAGTAGCTTCAAACATTTCTGGACGTTTTTCAATGGCAAAAATCAATGAATATTGTAAATGCACAAACAGTAATATCTCCACATTGCAAGGTGCAATTCTGAAATTTTTTGCTTTTTCCTGCTAATCCTAGCATGATAAAGAAGATTCAAAGAGAGTGAGATGCCAGCTCCTTTCATTCAGTCAGTAGCTTCAAACATTTCTGGACGTTTTTCAATGGCAAAAATCAATGAATATTGTAAATGCACAAACAGTAATTTCTCCGCATTGCAAGGTGCAATTCTGAAATTTTTTGCTTTTTCCTGCTCCTCTTAGCATGATAAAGAAGATTCAAAGAGAGTGAGATGCCAGCTCCTTTCATTCAGTCAGTAGCTTCAATCATTTCTGGTATATTAATAACATGATGTTTTTCAATGGCAAAAATCAATGAATATTGTAAATGCACAAACAGTAATTTCTCCGCATTGCAAGGTGCAATTCTGAAATTTTTTGCTTTTTCCTGCTCCTCTTAGCATGATAAAGAAGATTCAAAGAGAGTGAGATGCCAGCTCCTTTCATTCAGTCAGTAGCTTCAATAATTTCTGGACGTTTTTCAATGGCAAAAATCAATGAATATTGTAAATGCACAAACAGTAATTTCTCCGCATTGCAAGGTGCAATTCTGAAATTTTTTGCTTTTTCCTGCTCCTCTTAGCATGATAAACAAGATTCAAAGAGAGTGAGATGCCAGCTCCTTTCATTCAGTCAGTAGCTTCAAACATTTCTGGTATAAACATTTCTGGACGTTTTTCAATGGCAAAAATCAATGAATATTGTAAATGCACAAACAGTAATATCTCCACATTGCAAGGTGCAATTCTGAAATTTTTTGCTTTTTCCTGCTAATCCTAGCATGATAAAGAAGATTCAAATAGAGTGAGATGCCAGCTCCTTTCATTCAGTCAGTAGCTTCAAACATTTCTGGACGTTTTTCAATGGCAAAATTCAATGAATATTGTAAATGCACATACAGTAATATCTCCACATTGCAAGGTGCAATTCTGAAATTTTTTGCTTTTTCCTGCTAATCCTAGCATGATAAAGAAGATTCAAAGAGAGTGAGATGCCAGCTCCTTTCATTCAGTCAGTAGCTTCAATCATTTCTGGACGTTTTTCAATGGCAAAAATCAATGAATATTGTAAATGCACAAACAGTAATTTCTCCGCATTGCAAGGTGCAATTCTGAAATTTTTTGCTTTTTCCTGCTCCTCTTAGCATGATAAAGAAGATTCAAAGAGAGTGAGATGCCAGCTCCTTTCATTCAGTCAGTAGCTTCAATCATTTCTGGATGTTTTTCAATGGCAAAAATCAATGAATATTGTAAATGCACAAACAGTAATTTCTCCGCATTGCAAGGTGCAATTCTGAAATTTTTTGCTTTTTCCTGCTCCTCTTAGCATGATAAAGAAGATTCAAAGAGAGTGAGATGCCAGCTCCTTTCATTCAGTCAGTAGCTTCAATCATTTCTGGTATATGAATAACATGATGTTTTTCAATGGCAAAAATCAATGAATATTGTAAATGCACAAACAGTAATTTCTCCGCATTGCAAGGTGCAATTCTGAAATTTTTTGCTTTTTCCTGCTCCTCTTAGCATGATAAAGAAGATTCAAAGAGAGTGAGATGCCAGCTCCTTTCATTCAGTCAGTAGCTTCAATCATTTCTGGACGTTTTTCAATGGCAAAAATCAATGAATATTGTAAATGCACAAACAGTAATTTCTCCGCATTGCAAGATGCAATTCTGAAATTTTTTGCTTTTTCCTGCTCCTCTTAGCATGATAAAGAAGATTCAAAGAGAGTGAGATACCAGCTCCTTTCATTCAGTCAGTAGCTTCAATCATTTCTGGACGTTTTTCAATGGCAAAAATCAATGAATATTGTAAATGCACAAACAGTAATTTCTCCGCATTGCAAAGTGCAATTCTGAAATTTTTTGCTTTTTCCTGCTCCTCTTAGCATGATAAAGAAGATTCAAAGAGAGTGAGATGCCAGCTCCTTTCATTCAGTCAGTAGCTTCAAACATTTCTGGTATAAACATTTCTGGATGTTTTTCAATGGCAAAAATCAATGAATATTGTAAATGCACAAACAGTAATATCTCCACATTGCAAGGTGCAATGCTGAAATTTTTTGCTTTTTCCTGCTAATCCTAGGATGATAAAGAAGATTCAAATAGAGTGAGATGCCAGCTCCTTTCATTCAGTCAGTAGCTTCAAACATTTCTGGACGTTTTTCAATGGCAAAAATCAATGAATATTGTAAATGCACAAACAGTAATATCTCCACATTGCAAGGTGCAATTCTGAAATGTTTTGCTTTTTCCTGCTAATCCTAGCATGATAAAGAAGATTCAAAGAGAGTGAGATGTCAGCTCCTTTCATTCAGTCAGTAGCTTCAAACATTTCTGGTATATGAATAACATGATGTTTTTCAATGGCAAAAATCAATGAATATTGTAAATGCACAAACAGTAATATCTCCACATTGCAAGGTGCAATTCTGAAATTTTTTGCTTTTTCCTGCTAATCCTAGCATGATAAAGAAGATTCAATGAGAGTGAGATGCCAGCTCCTTTCATTCAGTCAGTAGCTTCAAACATTTCTGGACGTTTTTCAATGGCAAAAATCAATGAATATTGTAAATGCACAAACAGTAATATCTCCACATTGCAAGGTGCAATTCTGAAATTTTTTGCTTTTTCCTGCTACTCCTAGCATGATAAAGAAGATTCAAAGAGAGTGAGATGCCAGCTCCTTTCATTCAGTCAGTAGCTTCAAACATTTCTGGACGTTTTTCAATGGCAAAAATCAATGAATATTGTAAATGCACAAACAGTAATATCTCCACATTGCAAGGTGCAATTCTGAAATTTTTTGCTTTTTCCTGCTAATCCTAGCATGATAAAGAAGATTCAAAGAGAGTGAGATGCCAGCTCCTTTCATTCAGTCAGTAGCTTCAAACATTTCTGGACGTTTTTCAATGGCAAAAATCAATGAATATTGTAAATGCACAAACAGTAATTTCTCCGCATTGCAAGGTGCAATTCTGAAATTTTTTGCTTTTTCCTGCTCCTCTTAGCATGATAAAGAAGATTCAAAGAGAGTGAGATGCCAGCTCCTTTCATTCAGTCAGTAGCTTCAATCATTTCTGGTATATGAATAACATGATGTTTTTCAATGGCAAAAATCAATGAATATTGTAAATGCACAAACAGTAATTTCTCCGCATTGCAAGGTGCAATTCTGAAATTTTTTGCTTTTTCCTGCTCCTCTTAGCATGATAAAGAAGATTCAAAGAGAGTGAGATGCCAGCTCCTTTCATTCAGTCAGTAGCTTCAATCATTTCTGGACGTTTTTCAATGGCAAAAATCAATGAATATTGTAAATGCACAAACAGTAATTTCTCCGCATTGCAAGGTGCAATTCTGAAATTTTTTGCTTTTTCCTGCTCCTCTTAGCATGATAAAGAAGATTCAAAGAGAGTGAGATGCCAGCTCCTTTCATTCAGTCAGTAGCTTCAATCATTTCTGGACGTTTTTCAATGGCAAAAATCAATGAATATTGTAAATGCACAAACAGTAATTTCTCCGCATTGCAAGATGCAATTCTGAAATTTTTTGCTTTTTCCTGCTCCTCTTAGCATGATAAAGAAGATTCAAAGAGAGTGAGATGCCAGCTCCTTTCATTCAGTCAGTAGCTTCAGTCATTTCTGGACGTTTTTCAATGGCAAAAATCAATGAATATTGTAAATGCACAAACAGTAATTTCTCCGCATTGCAAGGTGCAATTCTGAAATTTTTGGCTTTTTCCTGCTAATCCTAGCATGATAAAGAAGATTCAAAGAGAGTGAGATGCCAGCTCCTTTCATTCAGTCAGTAGCTTCAAAGATTTCTGGTATATGAATAACATGATGTTTTTCAATGGCAAAAATCAATGAATATTGTAAATGCACAAACAGTAATTTCTCCGCATTGCAAGGTGCAAGTCTGAAATTTTTTGCTTTTTCCTGCTCCTCTTAGCATGATAAAGAAGATTCAAAGAGAGTGAGATGCCAGCTACTTTCATTCAGTCAGTAGCTTCAATCATTTCTGGACGTTTTTCAATGGTAAAAATCAATGAATATTGTAAATGCACAAACAGTAATTTCTCCACATTGCAAGGTGCAATTCTGAAATTTTTTGCTTTTTCCTGCTCCTCTTAGCATGATAAAGAAGATTCAAAGAGAGTGAGATGCCAGCTCCTTTCATTCAGTCAGTAGCTTCAAACATTTCTGGTATATGAATAACATGATGTTTTTCAATGGCAAAAATCAATGAATATTGTAAATGCACAAACAGTAATTTCTCTGGATTGCAAGGTGCAATTCTGAAATTTTTTGCTTTTTCCTGCTCCTCTTAGCATGATAAAGAAGATTCAAAGAGAGTGAGATGCCAGCTACTTTCATTCAGTCAGTAGCTTCAATCATTTCTGGACGTTTTTCAATGGTAAAAATCAATGAATATTGTAAATGCACAAACAGTAATTTCTCCACATTGCAAGGTGCAATTCTGAAATTTTTTGCTTTTTCCTGCTCCTCTTAGCATGATAAAGAAGATTCAAAGAGAGTGAGATGCCAGCTCCTTTCATTCAGTCAGTAGCTTCAAACATTTCTGGTATATGAATAACATGATGTTTTTCAATGGCAAAAATCAATGAATATTGTAAATGCACAAACAGTAATTTCTCCGCATTGCAAGGTGCAATTCTGAAATTTTTTGCTTTTTCCTGCTCCTCTTAGCATGATAAAGAAGATTCAAAGAGAGTGAGATGCCAGCTCCTTTCATTCAGTCAGTAGCTTCAATCATTTCTGGACGTTTTTCAATGGCAAAAATCAATGAATATTGTAAATGCACAAACAGTAATTTCTCCGCATTGCAAGGTGCAATTCTTGAATTTTTTGCTTTTTCCTGCTCCTCTTAGCATGACAAAGAAGATTCAAAGAGAGTAAGATGCCAGCTCCTTTCATTCAGTCAGTAGCTTCTATCATTTCTGGTATATGAATAACATGATGTTTTTCAATGGCAAAAATCAATGAATATTGTAAATGCACAAACAGTAATTTCTCCGCATTGCAAGGTGCAATTCTGAAATTTTTTGCTTTTTCCTGCTCCTCTTAGCATGATAAAGAAGATTCAAAGAGAGTGAGATGCCAGCTCCTTTCATTCAGTCAGTAGCTTCAATCATTTCTGGACGTTTTTCAATGGCAAAAATCAATGAATATTGTAAATGCACAAACAGTAATTTCTCCGCATTGCAAGGTGCAATTCTGAAATTTTTTGCTTTTTCCTGCTCCTCTTAGCATGATAAAGAAGATTCAAAGAGAGTGAGATGCCAGCTCCTTTCATTCAGTCAGTAGCTTCAATCATTTCTGGATGTTTTTCAATGGCAAAAATCAATGAATATTGTAAATGCACAAACTGTAATTTCTCCGCATTGCAAGGTGCAATTCTGAAATTTTTTGCTTTTTCCTGCTCCTCTTAGCATGATAAAGAAGATTCAAAGAGAGTGAGATGCCAGCTCCTTTCATTCAGTCAGTAGCTTCAATCATTTCTGGACGTTTTTCAAAGGCAAAAATCAATGAATATTGTAAATGCACAAACAGTAATTTCTCCGCATTGCAAGGTGCAATTCCGAAATTTTTTGCTTTTTCCTGCTCCTCTTAGCATGATAAAGAAGATTCAAAGAGAGTGAGATGCCAGCTCCTTTCATTCAGTCAGTACCTTCAATCATTTCTGGATGTTTTTCAATGGCAAAAATCAATGAATATTGTAAATGCACAAACAGTAATTTCTCCGCATTGCAAGGTGCAATTCTGAAATTTTTTGCTTTTTCCCGCTCCTCTTAGCATGATAAAGAAGATTCAAAGAGAGTGAGGTGCCAGCTCCTTTCATTCAGTCAGTATCTTCAAACATTTCTGGTATATGAATAACATGTTTTTCAATGGCAAAAATCATTGAATATTGTAAATGCACAAACAGTAATTTCTCCGCATTGCAAGGTGCAATTCTGAAATTTTTTGATTTTTCCTGCTCCTCTTAGCATGATAAAGAAGATTCAAAGAGAGTGAGATGCCAGCTCCTTTCATTCAGTCAGTAGCTTCAATCATTTCTGGACGTTTTTCAATGGCAAAAATCAATGAATATTGTAAATGCACAAACAGTAATTTCTCCGCATTGCAAGGTGCAATTCTGAAATTTTTTGCTTTTTCCTGCTCCTCTTAGCATGATAAAGAAGATTCAAAGAGAGTGAGATGCCAGCTTCTTTCATTCAGTCAGTAGCTTCAATCATTTCTGGACGTTTTTCAATGGCAAAAATCAATGAATATTGTAAATGCACAAACAGTAATTTCTCCGCATTGCAAGGTGCAATTCTGAAATTTTTTGCTTTTTCCTGCTCCTCTTAGCATGATAAAGAAGATTCAGAGAGAGTGAGATGCCAGCTCCTTTCATTCAGTCAGTAGCTTCAAACATTTCTGGTATATGAATAACATGATGTTTTTCAATGGCAAAAATCAATGAATATTGTAAATGCACAAACAGTAATTTCTCCGCATTGCAAGGTGCAAGTCTGAAATTTTTTGCTTTTTCCTGCTCCTCTTAGCATGATAAAGAAGATTCAAAGAGAGTGAGATGCCAGCTACTTTCATTCAGTCAGTAGCTTCAATCATTTCTGGACGTTTTTCAATGGTAAAAATCAATGAATATTGTAAATGCACAAACAGTAATTTCTCCACATTGCAAGGTGCAATTCTGAAATTTTTTGCTTTTTCCTGCTCCTCTTAGCATGATAAAGAAGATTCAAAGAGAGTGAGATGCCAGCTCCTTTCATTCAGTCAGTAGCTTCAAACATTTCTGGTATATGAATAACATGATGTTTTTCAATGGCAAAAATCAATGAATATTGTAAATGCACAAACAGTAATTTCTCCGCATTGCAAGGTGCAATTCTGAAATTTTTTGCTTTTTCCTGCTCCTCTTAGCATGATAAAGAAGATTCAAAGAGAGTGAGATGCCAGCTCCTTTCATTCAGTCAGTAGCTTCAAACATTTCTGGTATATGAATAACATGATGTTTTTCAATGGCAAAAATCAATGAATATTGTAAATGCACAAAGAGTAATTTCTCCGCATTGCAAGGTGCAATTCTGAAATTTTTTGCTTTTTCCTGCTCCTCTTAGCATGATAAAGAAGATTCAAAGAGAGTGAGATGCCAGCTCCTTTCATTCAGTCAGTAGCTTCAATCATTTCTGGACGTTTTTCAATGGCAAAAATCAATGAATATTGTAAATGCACAAACAGTAATTTCTCCGCATTGCAAGGTGCAATTCTGAAATTTTTTGCTTTTTCCTGCTCCTCTTAGCATGATAAAGAAGATTCAAAGAGAGTGAGATGCCAGCTCCTTTCATTCAGTCAGTAGCTTCAATCATTTCTGGACGTTTTTCAATGGCAAAAATCAATGAATATTGTAAATGCACAAACAGTAATTTCTCCGCATTGCAAGGTGCAATTCTGAAATTTTTTGCTTTTTCCTGCTCCTCTTAGCATGATAAAGAAGATTCAAAGAGAGTGAGATGCCAGCTCCTTTCATTCAGTCAGTAGCTTCAAACATTTCTGGTATATGAATAACATGATGTTTTTCAATGGCAAAAATCAATGAATATTGTAAATGCACAAACAGTAATTTCTCCGCATTGCAAGGTGCAATTCTGAAATTTTTGGCTTTTTCCTGCTCCTCTTAGCATGATAAAGAAGATTCAAAGAGAGTGAGATGCCAGCTCCTTTCATTCAGTCAGTAGCTTCAATCATTTCTGGACGTTTTTCAATGGCAAAAATCAATGAATATTGTAAATGCACAAACAGTAATTTCTCCGCATTGCAAGGTGCAATTCTGAAATTTTTTGCTTTTTCCTGCTCCTCTTAGCATGATAAAGAAGATTCAAAGAGAGTGAGATGCCAGCTCCTTTCATTCAGTCAGTAGCTTCAATCATTTCTGGACGTTTTTCAATGGCAAAAATCAATGAATATTGTAAATGCACAAACAGTAATTTCTCTGCATTGCAAGGTGCAATTCTGAAATTTTTTGCTTTTTCCTGCTCCTCTTAGCATGACAAAGAAGATTCAAAGAGAGTAAGATGCCAGCTCCTTTCATTCAGTCAGTAGCTTCAATCATTTCTGGTATATGAATAACATGATGTTTTTCAATGGCAAAAATCAATGAATATTGTAAATGCACAAACAGTAATTTCTCCGCATTGCAAGGTGCAATTCTGAAATTTTTTGCTTTTTCCTGCTCCTCTTAGCATGATAAAGAAGATTCAAAGAGAGTGAGATGCCAGCTCCTTTCATTCAGTCAGTAGCTTCAATCATTTCTGGACGTTTTTCAATGGCAAAAATCAATGAATATTGTAAATGCACAAACAGTAATTTCTCCGCATTGCAAGGTGCAATTCTGAAATTTTTTGCTTTTTCCTGCTCCTCTTAGCATGATAAAGAAGATTCAAAGAGAGTGAGATGCCAGCTCCTTTCATTCAGTCAGTAGCTTCAATCATTTCTGGACTTTTTTCAATGGCAAAAATCAATGAATATTGTAAATGCACAAACAGTAATTTCTCCGCATTGCAAGGTGCAATTCTGAAATTTTTTGCTTTTTCCTGCTCCTCTTAGCATGATAAAGAAGATTCAAAGAGAGTGAGATGCCAGCTCCTTTCATTCAGTCAGTAGCTTCAAACATTTCTGGTATATGAATAACATGATGTTTTTCAATGGCAAAAATCAATGAATATTGTAAAAGCACAAACAGTAATTTCTCCGCATTGCAAGGTGCAATTCTGAAATTTTTTGCTTTTTCCTGCTCCTCTTAGCATGATAAAGAAGATTCAAAGAGAGTGAGATGCCAGCTCCTTTCATTCAGTCAGTAGCTTCAATCATTTCTGGACGTTTTTCAATGGCAAAAATCAATGAATATTGTAAATGCACAAACAGTAATTTCTCCGCATTGCAAGGTGCAATTCTGAAATTTTTTGCTTTTTCCTGCTCCTCTTAGCATGATAAAGAAGATTCAAAGAGAGTGAGATGCCAGCTCCTTTCATTCAGTCAGTAGCTTCAATCATTTCTGGTATATGAATAACATGATGTTTTTCAATGGCAAAAATCAATGAATATTGTAAATGCACAAACAGTAATTTCTCCGCATTGCAAGTTGCAATTCTGAAATTTTTTGCTTTTTCCTGCTCCTCTTAGCATGATAAAGAAGATTCAAAGAGAGTGAGATGCCAGCTCCTTTCATTCAGTCAGTAGCTTCAATCATTTCTGGACGTTTTTCAATGGCAAAAATCAATGAATATTGTAAATGCACAAACAGTAATTTCTCCGCATTGCAAGGTGCAATTCTGAAATTTTTTGCTTTTTCCTGCTCCTCTTAGCATGATAAAGAAGATTCAAAGAGAGTGAGATGCCAGCTCCTTTCATTCAGTCAGTAGCTTCAATCATTTCTGGACGTTTTTCAATGGCAAAAATCAATGAATATTGTAAATGCACAAACAGTAATTTCTCCGCATTGCAAGGTGCAATTCTGAAATTTTTTGCTTTTTCCTGCTCCTCTTAGCATGATAAAGAAGATTCAAAGAGAGTGAGATGCCAGCTCCTTTCATTCAGTCAGTAGCTTCAAACATTTCTGGTATATGAATAACATGATGTTTTTCAATGGCAAAAATCAATGAATATTGTAAAAGCACAAACAGTAATTTCTCCGCATTGCAAGGTGCAATTCTGAAATTTTTTGCTTTTTCCTGCTCCTCTTAGCATGATAAAGAAGATTCAAAGAGAGTGAGATGCCAGCTCCTTTCATTCAGTCAGTAGCTTCAATCATTTCTGGACGTTTTTCAATGGCAAAAATCAATGAATATTGTAAATGCACAAACAGTAATTTCTCCGCATTGCAAGGTGCAATTCTGAAATTTTTTGCTTTTTCCTGCTCCTCTTAGCATGATAAAGAAGATTCAAAGAGAGTGAGATGCCAGCTCCTTTCATTCAGTCAGTAGCTTCAATCATTTCTGGACGTTTTTCAATGGCAAAAATCAATGAATATTGTAAATGCACAAACAGTAATTTCTCCGCATTGCAAGGTGCAATTCTGAAATTTTTTGCTTTTTCCTGCTCCTCTTAGCATGATAAAGAAGATTCAAAGAGAGTGAGATGCCAGCTCCTTTCATTCAGTCAGTAGCTTCAAACATTTCTGGTATATGAATAACATGATGTTTTTCAATGGCAAAAATCAATGAATATTGTAAAAGCACAAACAGTAATTTCTCCGCATTGCAAGGTGCAATTCTGAAATTTTTTGCTTTTTCCTGCTCCTCTTAGCATGATAAAGAAGATTCAAAGAGAGTGAGATGCCAGCTCCTTTCATTCAGTCAGTAGCTTCAATCATTTCTGGACGTTTTTCAATGGCAAAAATCAATGAATATTGTAAATGCACAAACAGTAATTTCTCCGCATTGCAAGGTGCAATTCTGAAATTTTTTGCTTTTTCCTGCTCCTCTTAGCATGATAAAGAAGATTCAAAGAGAGTGAGATGCCAGCTCCTTTCATTCAGTCAGTAGCTTCAATCATTTCTGGTATATGAATAACATGATGTTTTTCAATGGCAAAAATCAATGAATATTGTAAATGCACAAACAGTAATTTCTCCGCATTGCAAGTTGCAATTCTGAAATTTTTGCTTTTTCCTGCTCCTCTTAGCATGATAAAGAAGATTCAAAGAGAGTGAGATGCCAGCTCCTTTCATTCAGTCAGTAGCTTCAATCATTTCTGGACGTTTTTCAATGGCAAAAATCAATGAATATTGTAAATGCACAAACAGTAATTTCTCCGCATTGCAAGGTGCAATTCTGAAATTTTTTGCTTTTTCCTGCTCCTCTTAGCATGATAAAGAAGATTCAAAGAGAGTGAGATGCCAGCTCCATTCATTCAGTCAGTAGCTTCAATCATTTCTGGATGTTTTTCAATGGCAAAAATCAATGAATATTGTAAATGCACAAACAGTAATTTCTCCGCATTGCAAGGTGCAATTCTGAAATTTTTTGCTTTTTCCTGCTCCTCTTAGCATGATAAAGAAGATTCAAAGAGAGTGAGATGCCAGCTCCTTTCATTCAGTCAGTAGCTTCAAACATTTCTGGTATATGAATAACATGATGTTTTTCAATGGCAAAAATCAATGAATATTGTAAAAGCACAAACAGTAATTTCTCCGCATTGCAAGGTGCAATTCTGAAATTTTTTGCTTTTTCCTGCTCCTCTTAGCATGATAAAGAAGATTCAAAGAGAGTGAGATGCCAGCTCCTTTCATTCAGTCAGTAGCTTCAATCATTTCTGGACGTTTTTCAATGGCAAAAATCAATGAATATTGTAAATGCACAAACAGTAATTTCTCCGCATTGCAAGGTGCAATTCTGAAATTTTTTGCTTTTTCCTGCTCCTCTTAGCATGATAAAGAAGATTCAAAGAGAGTGAGATGCCAGCTCCTTTCATTCAGTCAGTAGCTTCAATCATTTCTTGTATATGAATAACATGATGTTTTTCAATGGCAAAAATCAATGAATATTGTAAATGCACAAACAGTAATTTCTCCACATTGCAAGGTGCAATTCTGAAATTTTTTGCTTTTTCCTGCTCCTCTTAGCATGATAAAGAAGATTCAAAGAGAGTGAGATGCCAGCTCCTTTCATTCAGTCAGTAGCTTCAATCATTTCTGGACGTTTTTCAATGGCAAAAATCAATGAATATTGTAAATGCACAAACAGTAATTTCTCCGCATTGCAAGGTGCAATTCTGAAATTTTTTGCTTTTTCCTGCTCCTCTTAGCATGATAAAGAAGATTCAAAGAGAGCGAGATGCCAGCTCCTTTCATTCAGTCAGTAGCTTCAATCATTTCTGGTATATGAATAACATGATGTTTTTCAATGGCAAAAATCAATGAATATTGTAAATGCACAAACAGTAATTTCTCCGCATTGCAAGGTGCAATTCTGAAATTTTTTGCTTTTTCCTGCTCCTCTTAGCATGATAAAGAAGATTCAAAGAGAGTGAGATGCCAGCTCCTTTCATTCAGTCAGTAGCTTCAATCATTTCTGGACGTTTTTCAATGGCAAAAATCAATGAATATTGTAAATGCACAAACAGTAATTTCTCCGCATTGCAAGGTGAAATTCTGAAATTTTTTGCTTTTTCCTGCTCCTCTTAGCATGATAAAGAAGATTCAAAGAGAGTGAGATGCCAGCTCCTTTCATTCAGTCAGTAGCTTCAATCATTTCTGGACGTTTTTCAATGGCAAAAATCAATGAATATTGTAAATGCACAAACAGTAATTTCTCCGCATTGCAAGGTGCAATTCTGAAATTTTTTGCTTTTTCCTGCTCCTCTTAGCATGATAAAGAAGATTCAAAGAGAGTGAGATGCCAGCTCCTTTCATTCAGTCAGTAGCTTCAATCATTTCTGGTATATGAATAACATGATGTTTTTCAATGGCAAAAATCAATGAATATTGTAAATGCACAAACAGTAATTTCTCCGCATTGCAAGTTGCAATTCTGAAATTTTTTGCTTTTTCCTGCTCCTCTTAGCATGATAAAGAAGATTCAAAGAGAGTGAGATGCCAGCTCCTTTCATTCAGTCAGTAGCTTCAATTATTTCTGGACGTTTTTCAATGGCAAAAATCAATGAATATTGTAAATGCACAAACTGTAATTTCTCCGCATTGCAAGGTGCAATTCTGAAATTTTTTGCTTTTTCCTGCTCCTCTTAGCATGATAAAGAAGATTCAAAGAGAGTGAGATGCCAGCTCCTTTCATTCAGTCAGTAGCTTCAATCATTTCTGGACGTTTTTCAATGGCAAAAATCAATGAATATTGTAAATGCACAAACAGTAATTTCTCCGCATTGCAAGGTGCAATTCTGAAATTTTTTGCTTTTTCCTGCTCCTCTTTGCATGATAAAGAAGATTCAAAGAGAGTGAGATGCCAGCTCCTTTCATTCAGTCAGTAGCTTCAATCATTTCTGGTATATGAATAACATGATGTTTTTCAATGGCAAAAATCAATGAATATTGTAAATGCACAAACAGTAATTTCTCCGCATTGCAAGGTGCAATTCTGAAATTTTTGGCTTTTTCCTGCTCCTCTTAGCATGATAAAGAAGATTCAAAGAGAGTGAGATGCCAGCTCCTTTCATTCAGTCAGTAGCTTCAAACATTTCTGGTATATGAATAACATGATGTTTTTCAATGGCAAAAATCAATGAATATTGTAAAAGCACAAACAGTAATTTCTCCGCATTGCAAGGTGCAATTCTGAAATTTTTTGCTTTTTCCTGCTCCTCTTAGCATGATAAAGAAGATTCAAAGAGAGTGAGATGCCAGCTCCTTTCATTCAGTCAGTAGCTTCAATCATTTCTGGACGTTTTTCAATGGCAAAAATCAATGAATATTGTAAATGCACAAACAGTAATTTCTCCGCATTGCAAGGTGCAATTCTGAAATTTTTTGCTTTTTCCTGCTCCTCTTAGCATGATAAAGAAGATTCAAAGAGAGTGAGATGCCAGCTCCTTTCATTCAGTCAGTAGCTTCAATCATTTCTGGTATATGAATAACATGATGTTTTTCAATGGCAAAAATCAATGAATATTGTAAATGCACAAACAGTAATTTCTCCGCATTGCAAGTTGCAATTCTGAAATTTTTTGCTTTTTCCTGCTCCTCTTAGCATGATAAAGAAGATTCAAAGAGAGTGAGATGCCAGCTCCTTTCATTCAGTCAGTAGCTTCAATTATTTCTGGACGTTTTTCAATGGCAAAAATCAATGAATATTGTAAATGCACAAACAGTAATTTCTCCGCATTGCAAGGTGCAATTCTGAAATTTTTTGCTTTTTCCTGCTCCTCTTAGCATGATAAAGAAGATTCAAAGAGAGTGAGATGCCAGCTCCTTTCATTCAGTCAGTAGCTTCAATCATTTCTGGACGTTTTTCAATGGCAAAAATCAATGAATATTGTAAATGCACAAACAGTAATTTCTCCGCATTGCAAGGTGCAATTCTGAAATTTTTTGCTTTTTCCTGCTCCTCTTTGCATGATAAAGAAGATTCAAAGAGAGTGAGATGCCAGCTCCTTTCATTCAGTCAGTAGCTTCAATCATTTCTGGTATATGAATAACATGATGTTTTTCAATGGCAAAAATCAATGAATATTGTAAATGCACAAACAGTAATTTCTCCGCATTGCAAGGTGCAATTCTGAAATTTTTGGCTTTTTCCTGCTCCTCTTAGCATGATAAAGAAGATTCAAAGAGAGTGAGATGCCAGCTCCTTTCATTCAGTCAGTAGCTTCAATCATTTCTGGATGTTTTTCAATGGCAAAAATCAATGAATATTGTAAATGCACAAACAGTAATTTCTCCGCATTGCAAGGTGCAATTCTGAAATTTCTTGCATTTTCCTGCTCCTCTTAGCATGATAAAGAAGATTCAAAGAGAGTGAGATGCCAGCTCCTTTCATTCAGTCAGTAGCTTCAATCATTTCTGGACGTTTTTCAATGGCAAAAATCAATGAATATTGTAAATGCACAAACAGTAATTTCTCCGCATTGCAAGGTGCAATTCTGAAATTTTTTGCTTTTTCCTGCTCCTCTTAGCATGATAAAGAAGATTCAAAGAGAGTGAGATGCCAGCTCCTTTCATTCAGTCAGTAGCTTCAAACATTTCTGGTATATGAATAACATGATGTTTTTCAATGGCAAAAATCAATGAATATTGTAAATGCACAAACAGTAATTTCTCCGCATTGCAAGGTGCAATTCTGAAATTTTTTGCTTTTTCCTGCTCCTCTTAGCATGATAAAGAAGATTCAAAGAGAGTGAGATGCCAGCTCCTTTCATTCAGTCAGTAGCTTCAATCATTTCTGGACGTTTTTCAATGGCAAAAATCAATGAATATTGTAAATGCACAAACAGTAATTTCTCCGCATTGCAAGGTGCAATTCTGATATTTTTTGCTTTTTCCTGCTCCTCTTAGCATGATAAAGAAGATTCAAAGAGAGTGAGATGCCAGCTTCTTTCATTCAGTCAGTAGCTTCAAACATTTCTGGGATATGAATAACATGATGTTTTTCAATGGCAAAAATTAATGAATATTGTAAATGCACAAACAGTAATTTCTCCGCATTGCAAGGTGCAATTCTGAAATTTTTTGCTTTTTCCTGCTCCTCTTAGCATGATAAAGAAGATTCAAAGAGAGTGAGATGCCAGCTCCTTTCATTCAGTCAGTAGCTTCAATCATTTCTGGACGTTTTTCAATGGCAAAAATCAATGAATATTGTAAATGCACAAACAGTAATTTCTCCGCATTGCAAGGTGCAATTCTGAAATTTTTTGCTTTTTCCTGCTCCTCTTTGCATGATAAAGAAAATTCAAAGAGAGTGAGATGCCAGCTCCTTTCATTCAGTCAGTAGCTTCAATCATTTCTGGTATATGAATAACATGATGTTTTTCAATGGCAAAAATCAATGAATATTGTAAATGCACAAACAGTAATTTCTCCGCATTGCAAGGTGCAATTCTGAAATTTTTGGCTTTTTCCTGCTCCTCTTAGCATGATAAAGAAGATTCAAAGAGAGTGAGATGCCAGCTCCTTTCATTCAGTCAGTAGCTTCAATCATTTCTGGATGTTTTTCAATGGCAAAAATCAATGAATATTGTAAATGCACAAACAGTAATTTCTCCGCATTGCAAGGTGCAATTCTGAAATTTCTTGCATTTTCCTGCTCCTCTTAGCATGATAAAGAAGATTCAAAGAGAGTGAGATGCCAGCTCCTTTCATTCAGTCAGTAGCTTCAATCATTTCTGGACGTTTTTCAATGGCAAAAATCAATGAATATTGTAAATGCACAAACAGTAATTTCTCCGCATTGCAAGGTGCAATTCTGAAATTTTTTACTTTTTCCTGCTCCTCTTAGCATGATAAAGAAGATTCAAAGAGAGTGAGATGCCAGCTCCTTTCATTCAGTCAGTAGCTTCAAACATTTCTGGTATATGAATAACATGATGTTTTTCAATGGCAAAAATCAATGAATATTGTAAATGCACAAACAGTAATTTCTCCGCATTGCAAGGTGCAATTCTGAAATTTTTTGCTTTTTCCTGCTCCTCTTAGCATGATAAAGAAGATTCAAAGAGAGTGAGATGCCAGCTCCTTTCATTCAGTCAGTAGCTTCAATCATTTCTGGACGTTTTTCAATGGCAAAAATCAATGAATATTGTAAATGCACAAACAGTAATTTCTCCGCATTGCAAGGTGCAATTCTGAAATTTTTTGCTTTTTCCTGCTCCTCTTAGCATGATAAAGAAGATTCAAAGAGAGTGAGATGCCAGCTTCTTTCATTCAGTCAGTAGCTTCAAACATTTCTGGGATATGAATAACATGATGTTTTTCAATGGCAAAAATTAATGAATATTGTAAATGCACAAACAGTAATTTCTCCGCATTGCAAGGTGCAATTCTGAAATTTTTTGCTTTTTCCTGCTCCTCTTAGCATGATAAAGAAGATTCAAAGAGAGTGAGATGCCAGCTCCTTTCATTCAGTCAGTAGCTTCAATCATTTCTGGACGTTTTTCAATGGCAAAAATCAATGAATATTGTAAATGCACAAACAGTAATTTCTCCGCATTGCAAGGTGCAATTCTGAAATTTTTTGCTTTTTCCTGCTCCTCTTAGCATGATAAAGAAGATTCAAAGAGAGTGAGATGCCAGCTCCTTTCATTCAGTCAGTAGCTTCAATCATTTCTGGACGTTTTTCAATGGCAAAAATCAATGAATATTGTAAATGCACAAACAGTCATTTCTCCGCATTGCAAGGTGAAATTCTGAAATTTTTTGCTTTTTCCTGCTCCTCTTAGCATGATAAAGAAGATTCAAAGAGAGTGAGATGCCAGCTCCTTTCATTCAGTCAGTAGCTTCAATCATTTCTGGACGTTTTTCAATGGCAAAAATCAATGAATATTGTAAATGCACAAACAGTCATTTCTCCGCATTGCAAGGTGAAATTCTGAAATTTTTTGCTTTTTCCTGCTCCTCTTAGCATGATAAAGAAGATTCAAAGAGAGTGAGATGCCAGCTCCTTTCATTCAGTCAGTAGCTTCAATCATTTCTGGTATATGAATAACATGATGTTTTTCAATGGCAAAAATCAATGAATATTGTAAATGCACAAACAGTAATTTCTCCGCATTGCAAGTTGCAATTCTGAAATTTTTTGCTTTTTCCTGCTCCTCTTAGCATGATAAAGAAGATTCAAAGAGAGTGAGATGCCAGCTCCTTTCATTCAGTCAGTAGCTTCAATCATTTCTGGACGTTTTTCAATGGCAAAAATCAATGAATATTGTAAATGAACAAACAGTAATTTCTCCGCATTGCAAGGTGCAATTCTGAAATTTTTTGCTTTTTCCTGCTCCTCTTAGCATGATAAAGAAGATTCAAAGAGAGTGAGATGCCTGCTCCTTTCATTCAGTCAGTAGCTTCAATCATTTCTGGACGTTTTTCAATGGCAAAAATCAATGAATATTGTAAATGCACAAACAGTAATTTCTCCGCATTGCAAGGTGCAATTCTGAAATTTTTTGCTTTTTCCTGCTCCTCTTAGCATGATAAAGAAGATTCAAAGAGAGTGAGATGCCAGCTCCTTTCATTCAGTCAGTAGCTTCAAACATTTCTGGTATATGAATAACATGATGTTTTTCAATGGCAAAAATCAATGAATATTGTAAATGCACAAACAGTAATTTCTCCGCATTGCAAGGTGCAATTCTGAAATTTTTTGCTTTTTCCTGCTCCTCTTAGCATGATAAAGAAGATTCAAAGAGAGTGAGATGCCAGCTCCTTTCATTCAGTCAGTAGCTTCAATCATTTCTGGACGTTTTTCAATGGCAAAAATCAATGAATATTGTAAATGCACAAACAGTAATTTCTCCGCATTGCAAGGTGCAATTCTGAAATTTTTTGCTTTTTCCTGCTCCTCTTAGCATGATAAAGAAGATTCAAAGAGAGTGAGATGCCAGCTCCTTTCATTCAGTCAGTAGCTTCAAACATTTCTGGTATATGAATAACATGATGTTTTTCAATGGCAAAAATCAATGAATATTGTAAATGCACAAACAGTTATTTCTCCGCATTGCAAGGTGCAATTCTGAAATTTTTTGCTTTTTCCTGCTCCTCTTAGCATGATAAAGAAGATTCAAAGAGAGTGAGATGCCAGCTTCTTTCATTCAGTCAGTAGCTTCAAACATTTCTGGGATATGAATAACATGATGTTTTTCAATGGCAAAAATTAATGAATATTGTAAATGCACAAACAGTAATTTCTCCGCATTGCAAGGTGCAATTCTGAAATTTTTTGCTTTTTCCTGCTCCTCTTAGCATGATAAAGAAGATTCAAAGAGAGTGAGATGCCAGCTCCTTTCATTCAGTCAGTAGCTTCAATCATTTCTGGACGTTTTTCAATGGCAAAAATCAATGAATATTGTAAATGCACAAACAGTAATTTCTCCGCATTGCAAGGTGCAATTCTGAAATTTTTTGCTTTTTCCTGCTCCTCTTAGCATGATAAAGAAGATTCAAAGAGAGTGAGATGCCAGCTCCTTTCATTCAGTCAGTAGCTTCAATCATTTCTGGACGTTTTTCAATGGCAAAAATCAATGAATATTGTAAATGCACAAACAGTAATTTCTCCGCATTGCAAGGTGCAATTCTGAAATTTTTTGCTTTTTCCTGCTCCTCTTAGCATGATAAAGAAGATTCAAAGAGAGTGAGATGCCAGCTCCTTTCATTCAGTCAGTAGCTTCAATCATTTCTGGTATATGAATAACATGATGTTTTTCAATGGCAAAAATCAATGAATATTGTAAATGCACAAACAGTAATTTCTCCGCATTGCAAGTTGCAATTCTGAAATTTTTTGCTTTTTCCTGCTCCTCTTAGCATGATAAAGAAGATTCAAAGAGAGTGAGATGCCAGCTCCTTTCATTCAGTCAGTAGCTTCAATCATTTCTGGACGTTTTTCAATGGCAAAAATCAATGAATATTGTAAATGCACAAACAGTAATTTCTCCGCATTGCAAGGTGCAATTCTGAAATTTTTTGCTTTTTCCTGCTCCTCTTAGCATGATAAAGAAGATTCAAAGAGAGTGAGATGCCAGCTCCTTTCATTCAGTCAGTAGCTTCAATCATTTCTGGACGTTTTTCAATGGCAAAAATCAATGAATATTGTAAATGCACAAACAGTAATTTCTCCGCATTGCAAGGTGCAATTCTGAAATTTTTTGCTTTTTCCTGCTCCTCTTAGCATGATAAAGAAGATTCAAAGAGAGTGAGATGCCAGCTCCTTTCATTCAGTCAGTAGCTTCAAACATTTCTGGTATATGAATAACATGATGTTTTTCAATGGCAAAAATCAATGAATATTGTAAAAGCACAAACAGTAATTTCTCCGCATTGCAAGGTGCAATTCTGAAATTTTTTGCTTTTTCCTGCTCCTCTTAGCATGATAAAGAAGATTCAAAGAGAGTGAGATGCCAGCTCCTTTCATTCAGTCAGTAGCTTCAATCATTTCTGGACGTTTTTCAATGGCAAAAATCAATGAATATTGTAAATGCACAAACAGTAATTTCTCCGCATTGCAAGGTGCAATTCTGAAATTTTTTGCTTTTTCCTGCTCCTCTTAGCATGATAAAGAAGATTCAAAGAGAGTGAGATGCCAGCTCCTTTCATTCAGTCAGTAGCTTCAATCATTTCTGGTATATGAATAACATGATGTTTTTCAATGGCAAAAATCAATGAATATTGTAAATGCACAAACAGTAATTTCTCCACATTGCAAGGTGCAATTCTGAAATTTTTCGCTTTTTCCTGCTCCTCTTAGCATGATAAAGAAGATTCAAAGAGAGTGAGATGCCAGCTCCTTTCATTCAGTCAGTAGCTTCAATCATTTCTGGACGTTTTTCAATGGCAAAAATCAATGAATATTGTAAATGCACAAACAGTAATTTCTCCGCATTGCAAGGTGCAATTCTGAAATTTTTTGCTTTTTCCTGCTCCTCTTAGCATGATAAAGAAGATTCAAAGAGAGTGAGATGCCAGCTCCTTTCATTCAGTCAGTAGCTTCAATCATTTCTGGACGTTTTTCAATGGCAAAAATCAATGAATATTGTAAATGCACAAACAGTAATTTCTCCGCATTGCAAGGTGCAATTCTGAAATTTTTTGCTTTTTCCTGCTCCTCTTAGCATGATAAAGAAGATTCAAAGAGAGTGAGATGCCAGCTCCTTTCATTCAGTCAGTAGCTTCAATCATTTCTGGACGTTTTTCAATGGCAAAAATCAATGAATATTGTAAATGCACAAACAGTCATTTCTCCGCATTGCAAGGTGAAATTCTGAAATTTTTTGCTTTTTCCTGCTCCTCTTAGCATGATAAAGAAGATTCAAAGAGAGTGAGATGCCAGCTCCTTTCATTCAGTCAGTAGCTTCAATCATTTCTGGACGTTTTTCAATGGCAAAAATCAATGAATATTGTAAATGCACAAACAGTCATTTCTCCGCATTGCAAGGTGAAATTCTGAAATTTTTTGCTTTTTCCTGCTCCTCTTAGCATGATAAAGAAGATTCAAAGAGAGTGAGATGCCAGCTCCTTTCATTCAGTCAGTAGCTTCAATCATTTCTGGTATATGAATAACATGATGTTTTTCAATGGCAAAAATCAATGAATATTGTAAATGCACAAACAGTAATTTCTCCGCATTGCAAGTTGCAATTCTGAAATTTTTTGCTTTTTCCTGCTCCTCTTAGCATGATAAAGAAGATTCAAAGAGAGTGAGATGCCAGCTCCTTTCATTCAGTCAGTAGCTTCAATCATTTCTGGACGTTTTTCAATGGCAAAAATCAATGAATATTGTAAATGCACAAACAGTAATTTCTCCGCATTGCAAGGTGCAATTCTGAAATTTTTTGCTTTTTCCTGCTCCTCTTAGCATGATAAAGAAGATTCAAAGAGAGTGAGATGCCAGCTCCTTTCATTCAGTCAGTAGCTTCAATCATTTCTGGACGTTTTTCAATGGCAAAAATCAATGAATATTGTAAATGCACAAACAGTAATTTCTCCGCATTGCAAGGTGCAATTCTGAAATTTTTTGCTTTTTCCTGCTCCTCTTAGCATGATAAAGAAGATTCAAAGAGAGTGAGATGCCAGCTCCTTTCATTCAGTCAGTAGCTTCAAACATTTCTGGTATATGAATAACATGATGTTTTTCAATGGCAAAAATCAATGAATATTGTAAATGCACAAACAGTAATTTCTCCGCATTGCAAGGTGCAATTCTGAAATTTTTTGCTTTTTCCTGCTCCTCTTAGCATGATAAAGAAGATTCAAAGAGAGTGAGATGCCAGCTCCTTTCATTCAGTCAGTAGCTTCAATCATTTCTGGACGTTTTTCAATGGCAAAAATCAATGAATATTGTAAATGCACAAACAGTAATTTCTCCGCATTGCAAGGTGCAATTCTGAAATTTTTTGCTTTTTCCTGCTCCTCTTAGCATGATAAAGAAGATTCAAAGAGAGTGAGATGCCAGCTCCTTTCATTCAGTCAGTAGCTTCAAACATTTCTGGTATATGAATAACATGATGTTTTTCAATGGCAAAAATCAATGAATATTGTAAATGCACAAACAGTTATTTCTCCGCATTGCAAGGTGCAATTCTGAAATTTTTTGCTTTTTCCTGCTCCTCTTAGCATGATAAAGAAGATTCAAAGAGAGTGAGATGCCAGCTTCTTTCATTCAGTCAGTAGCTTCAAACATTTCTGGGATATGAATAACATGATGTTTTTCAATGGCAAAAATTAATGAATATTGTAAATGCACAAACAGTAATTTCTCCGCATTGCAAGGTGCAATTCTGAAATTTTTTGCTTTTTCCTGCTCCTCTTAGCATGATAAAGAAGATTCAAAGAGAGTGAGATGCCAGCTCCTTTCATTCAGTCAGTAGCTTCAATCATTTCTGGACGTTTTTCAATGGCAAAAATCAATGAATATTGTAAATGCACAAACAGTAATTTCTCCGCATTGCAAGGTGCAATTCTGAAATTTTTTGCTTTTTCCTGCTCCTCTTAGCATGATAAAGAAGATTCAAAGAGAGTGAGATGCCAGCTCCTTTCATTCAGTCAGTAGCTTCAATCATTTCTGGACGTTTTTCAATGGCAAAAATCAATGAATATTGTAAATGCACAAACAGTAATTTCTCCGCATTGCAAGGTGCAATTCTGAAATTTTTTGCTTTTTCCTGCTCCTCTTAGCATGATAAAGAAGATTCAAAGAGAGTGAGATGCCAGCTCCTTTCATTCAGTCAGTAGCTTCAATCATTTCTGGTATATGAATAACATGATGTTTTTCAATGGCAAAAATCAATGAATATTGTAAATGCACAAACAGTAATTTCTCCGCATTGCAAGTTGCAATTCTGAAATTTTTTGCTTTTTCCTGCTCCTCTTAGCATGATAAAGAAGATTCAAAGAGAGTGAGATGCCAGCTCCTTTCATTCAGTCAGTAGCTTCAATCATTTCTGGACGTTTTTCAATGGCAAAAATCAATGAATATTGTAAATGCACAAACAGTAATTTCTCCGCATTGCAAGGTGCAATTCTGAAATTTTTTGCTTTTTCCTGCTCCTCTTAGCATGATAAAGAAGATTCAAAGAGAGTGAGATGCCAGCTCCTTTCATTCAGTCAGTAGCTTCAATCATTTCTGGACGTTTTTCAATGGCAAAAATCAATGAATATTGTAAATGCACAAACAGTAATTTCTCCGCATTGCAAGGTGCAATTCTGAAATTTTTTGCTTTTTCCTGCTCCTCTTAGCATGATAAAGAAGATTCAAAGAGAGTGAGATGCCAGCTCCTTTCATTCAGTCAGTAGCTTCAAACATTTCTGGTATATGAATAACATGATGTTTTTCAATGGCAAAAATCAATGAATATTGTAAAAGCACAAACAGTAATTTCTCCGCATTGCAAGGTGCAATTCTGAAATTTTTTGCTTTTTCCTGCTCCTCTTAGCATGATAAAGAAGATTCAAAGAGAGTGAGATGCCAGCTCCTTTCATTCAGTCAGTAGCTTCAATCATTTCTGGACGTTTTTCAATGGCAAAAATCAATGAATATTGTAAATGCACAAACAGTAATTTCTCCGCATTGCAAGGTGCAATTCTGAAATTTTTTGCTTTTTCCTGCTCCTCTTAGCATGATAAAGAAGATTCAAAGAGAGTGAGATGCCAGCTCCTTTCATTCAGTCAGTAGCTTCAATCATTTCTGGTATATGAATAACATGATGTTTTTCAATGGCAAAAATCAATGAATATTGTAAATGCACAAACAGTAATTTCTCCACATTGCAAGGTGCAATTCTGAAATTTTTCGCTTTTTCCTGCTCCTCTTAGCATGATAAAGAAGATTCAAAGAGAGTGAGATGCCAGCTCCTTTCATTCAGTCAGTAGCTTCAATCATTTCTGGACGTTTTTCAATGGCAAAAATCAATGAATATTGTAAATGCACAAACAGTAATTTCTCCGCATTGCAAGGTGCAATTCTGAAATTTTTTGCTTTTTCCTGCTCCTCTTAGCATGATAAAGAAGATTCAAAGAGAGCGAGATGCCAGCTCCTTTCATTCAGTCAGTAGCTTCAATCATTTCTGGTATATGAATAACATGATGTTTTTCAATGGCAAAAATCAATGAACATTGTAAATGCACAAACAGTAATTTCTCCGCATTGCAAGGTGCAATTCTGAAATTTTTTGCTTTTTCCTGCTCCTCTTAGCATGATAAAGAAGATTCAAAGAGAGTGAGATGCCAGCTCCTTTCATTCAGTCAGTAGCTTCAATCATTTCTGGACGTTTTTCAATGGCAAAAATCAATGAATATTGTAAATGCACAAACAGTAATTTCTCCGCATTGCAAGGTGCAATTCTGAAATTTTTTGCTTTTTCCTGCTCCTCTTAGCATGATAAAGAAGATTCAAAGAGAGTGAGATGCCAGCTCCTTTCATTCAGTCAGTAGCTTCAAACATTTCTGGTATATGAATAACATGATGTTTTTCAATGGCAAAAATCAATGAATATTGTAAATGCACAAACAGTAATTTCTCCGCATTGCAAGGTGCAATTCTATAATTTTTTGCTTTTTCCTGCTCCTCTTAGCATGATAAAGAAGATTCAAAGAGAGTGAGATGCCAGCTCCTTTCATTCAGTCAGTAGCTTCAATCATTTCTGGACGTTTTTCAATGGCAAAAATCAATGAATATTGTAAATGCACAAACAGTAATTTCTCCGCATTGCAAGGTGCAATTCTGAAATTTTTTGCTTTTTCCTGCTCCTCTTAGCATGATAAAGAAGATTCAAAGAGAGTGAGATGCCAGCTCCTTTCATTCAGTCAGTAGCTTCAATCATTTCTGGACGTTTTTCAATGGCAAAAATCAATGAATATTGTAAATGCACAAACAGTAATTTCTCCGCATTGCAAGGTGCAATTCTGAAATTTTTTGCTTTTTCCTGCTCCTCTTAGCATGATAAAGAAGATTCAAAGAGAGTGAGATGCCAGCTCCTTTCATTCAGTCAGTAGCTTCAATCATTTCTGGTATATGAATAACATGATGTTTTTCAATGGCAAAAATCAATGAATATTGTAAATGCACAAACAGTAATTTCTCCGCATTGCAAGGTGCAATTCTGAAATTTTTTGCTTTTTCCTGCTCCTCTTAGCATGATAAAGAAGATTCAAAGAGAGTGAGATGCCAGCTCCTTTCATTCAGTCAGCAGCTTCAATCATTTCTGGACATTTTTCAATGGCAAAAATCAATGAATATTGTAAATGCACAAACAGTAATTTCTCCGCATTGCAAGGTGCAATTCTGAAATTTTTTGCTTTTTCCTGCTCCTCTTAGCATGATAAAGAAGATTCAAAGAGAGTGAGATGCCAGCTCCTTTCATTCAGTCAGTAGCTTCAAACATTTCTGGTATATGAATAACATGATGTTTTTCAATGGCAAAAATCAATGAATATTGTAAAAGCACAAACAGTAATTTCTCCGCATTGCAAGGTGCAATTCTGAAATTTTTTGCTTTTTCCTGCTCCTCTTAGCATGATAAAGAAGATTCAAAGAGAGTGAGATGCCAGCTCCTTTCATTCAGTCAGTAGCTTCAATCATTTCTGGACGTTTTTCAATGGCAAAAATCAATGAATATTGTAAATGCACAAACAGTAATTTCTCCGCATTGCAAGGTGCAATTCTGAAATTTTTTGCTTTTTCCTGCTCCTCTTAGCATGATAAAGAAGATTCAAAGAGAGTGAGATGCCAGCTCCTTTCATTCAGTCACTAGCTTCAATCATTTCTGGTATATGAATAACATGATGTTTTTCAATGGCAAAAATCAATGAATATTGTAAATGCACAAACAGTAATTTCTCCGCATTGCAAGTTGCAATTCTGAAATTTTTTGCTTTTTCCTGCTCCTCTTAGCATGATAAAGAAGATTCAAAGAGAGTGAGATGCCAGCTCCTTTCATTCAGTCAGTAGCTTCAATTATTTCTGGACGTTTTTCAATGGCAAAAATCAATGAATATTGTAAATGCACAAACAGTAATTTCTCCGCATTGCAAGGTGCAATTCTGAAATTTTTTGCTTTTTCCTGCTCCTCTTAGCATGATAAAGAAGATTCAAAGAGAGTGAGATGCCAGCTCCTTTCATTCAGTCAGTTGCTTCAATCATTTCTGGACGTTTTTCAATGGCAAAAATCAGTGAATATTGTAAATGCACAAACAGTAATTTCTCCGCATTGCAAGGTGCAATTCTGAAATTTTTTGCTTTTTCCTGCTCCTCTTAGCATGATAAAGAAGATTCAAAGAGAGTGAGATGCCAGCTCCTTTCATTCAGTCAGTAGCTTCAATCATTTCTGGACGTTTTTCAATGGCAAAAATCAATGAATATTGTAAATGCACAAACAGTAATTTCTCCGCATTGCAAGGTGCAATTCTGAAATTTTTTGCTTTTTCCTGCTCCTCTTTGCATGATAAAGAAGATTCAAAGAGAGTGAGATGCCAGCTCCTTTCATTCAGTCAGTAGCTTCAATCATTTCTGGTATATGAATAACATGATGTTTTTCAATGGCAAAAATCAATGAATATTGTAAATGCACAAACAGTAATTTCTCCGCATTGCAAGGTGCAATTCTGAAATTTTTGGCTTTTTCCTGCTCCTCTTAGCATGATAAAGAAGATTCAAAGAGAGTGAGATGCCAGCTCCTTTCATTCAGTCAGTAGCTTCAATCATTTCTGGATGTTTTTCAATGGCAAAAATCAATGAATATTGTAAATGCACAAACAGTAATTTCTCCGCATTGCAAGGTGCAATTCTGAAATTTCTTGCATTTTCCTGCTCCTCTTAGCATGATAAAGAAGATTCAAAGAGAGTGAGATGCCAGCTCCTTTCATTCAGTCAGTAGCTTCAATCATTTCTGGACGTTTTTCAATGGCAAAAATCAATGAATATTGTAAATGCACAAACAGTAATTTCTCCGCATTGCAAGGTGCAATTCTGAAATTTTTTGCTTTTTCCTGCTCCTCTTAGCATGATAAAGAAGATTCAAAGAGAGTGAGATGCCAGCTCCTTTCATTCAGTCAGTAGCTTCAATCATTTCTGGTATATGAATAACATGATGTTTTTCAATGGCAAAAATCAATGAATATTGTAAATGCACAAACAGTAATTTCTCCACATTGCAAGGTGCAATTCTGAAATTTTTTGCTTTTTCCTGCTCCTCTTAGCATGATAAAGAAGATTCAAAGAGAGTGAGATGCCAGCTCCTTTCATTCAGTCAGTAGCTTCAATCATTTCTGGACGTTTTTCAATGGCAAAAATCAATGAATATTGTAAATGCACAAACAGTAATTTCTCCGCATTGCAAGGTGCAATTCTGAAATTTTTTGCTTTTTCCTGCTCCTCTTAGCATGATAAAGAAGATTCAAAGAGAGCGAGATGCCAGCTCCTTTCATTCAGTCAGTAGCTTCAATCATTTCTGGTATATGAATAACATGATGTTTTTCAATGGCAAAAATCAATGAATATTGTAAATGCACAAACAGTAATTTCTCCGCATTGCAAGGTGCAATTCTGAAATTTTTTGCTTTTTCCTGCTCCTCTTAGCATGATAAAGAAGATTCAAAGAGAGTGAGATGCCAGCTCCTTTCATTCAGTCAGTAGCTTCAATCATTTCTGGACGTTTTTCAATGGCAAAAATCAATGAATATTGTAAATGCACAAACAGTAATTTCTCCGCATTGCAAGGTGCAATTCTGAAATTTTTTGCTTTTTCCTGCTCCTCTTAGCATGATAAAGAAGATTCAAAGAGAGTGAGATGCCAGCTCCTTTCATTCAGTCAGTAGCTTCAAACATTTCTAGTATATGAATAACATGATGTTTTTCAATGGCAAAAATCAATGAATATTGTAAATGCACAAACAGTAATTTCTCCGCATTGCAAGGTGCAATTCTGAAATTTTTTGATTTTTCCTGCTCCTCTTAGCATGATAAAGAAGATTCAAAGAGAGTGAGATGCCAGCTCCTTTCATTCAGTCAGTAGCTTCAATCATTTCTGGACGTTTTTCAATGGCAAAAATCAATGAATATTGTAAATGCACAAACAGTAATTTCTCCGCATTGCAAGGTGCAATTCTGAAATTTTTTGCTTTTTCCTGCTCCTCTTAGCATGATAAAGAAGATTCAAAGAGAGTGAGATGCCAGCTCCTTTCATTCAGTCAGTAGCTTCAATCATTTCTGGTATATGAATAACATGATGTTTTTCAATGGCAAAAATCAATGAATATTGTAAATGCACAAACAGTAATTTCTCCGCATTGCAAGGTGCAATTCTGAAATTTTTTGCTTTTTCCTGCTCCTCTTAGCATGATAAAGAAGATTCAAAGAGAGTGAGATGCCAGCTCCTTTCATTCAGTCAGTAGCTTCAATCATTTCTGGACGTTTTTCAATGGCAAAAATCAATGAATATTATAAATGCACAAACAGTAATTTCTCCGCATTGCAAGGTGCAATTCTGAAATTTTTTGCTTTTTCCTGCTCCTCTTAGCATGATAAAGAAGATTCAAAGAGAGTGAGATGCCAGCTCCTTTCATTCAGTCAGTAGCTTCAATCATTTCTGGTATATGAATAACATGATGTTTTTCAATGGCAAAAATCAATGAATATTGTAAATGCACAAACAGTAATTTCTCCGCATTGCAAGTTGCAATTCTGAAATTTTTTGCTTTTTCCTGCTCCTCTTAGCATGATAAAGAAGATTCAAAGAGAGTGAGATGCCAGCTCCTTTCATTCAGTCAGTAGCTTCAATTATTTCTGGACGTTTTTCAATGGCAAAAATCAATGAATATTGTAAATGCACAAACAGTAATTTCTCCGCATTGCAAGGTGCAATTCTGAAATTTTTTGCTTTTTCCTGCTCCTCTTAGCATGATAAAGAAGATTCAAAGAGAGTGAGATGCCAGCTCCTTTCATTCAGTCAGTTGCTTCAATCATTTCTGGACGTTTTTCAATGGCAAAAATCAGTGAATATTGTAAATGCACAAACAGTAATTTCTCCGCATTGCAAGGTGCAATTCTGAAATTTTTTGCTTTTTCCTGCTCCTCTTAGCATGATAAAGAAGATTCAAAGAGAGTGAGATGCCAGCTCCTTTCATTCAGTCAGTTGCTTCAATCATTTCTGGACGTTTTTCAATGGCAAAAATCAGTGAATATTGTAAATGCACAAACAGTAATTTCTCCGCATTGCAAGGTGCAATTCTGAAATTTTTTGCTTTTTCCTGCTCCTCTTAGCATGATAAAGAAGATTCAAAGAGAGTGAGATGCCAGCTCCTTTCATTCAGTCAGTAGCTTCAATCATTTCTGGTATATGAATAACATGATGTTTTTCAATGGCAAAAATCAATGAATATTGTAAATGCACAAACAGTAATTTCTCCGCATTGCAAGGTGCAATTCTGAAATTTTTTGCTTTTTCCTGCTCCTCTTAGCATGATAAAGAAGATTCAAAGAGAGTGAGATGCCAGCTCCTTTCATTCAGTCAGTAGCTTCAATCATTTCTGGACGTTTTTCAATGGCAAAAATCAATGAATATTATAAATGCACAAACAGTAATTTCTCCGCATTGCAAGGTGCAATTCTGAAATTTTTTGCTTTTTCCTGCTCCTCTTAGCATGATAAAGAAGATTCAAAGAGAGTGAGATGCCAGCTCCTTTCATTCAGTCAGTAGCTTCAATCATTTCTGGTATATGAATAACATGATGTTTTTCAATGGCAAAAATCAATGAATATTGTAAATGCACAAACAGTAATTTCTCCGCATTGCAAGTTGCAATTCTGAAATTTTTTGCTTTTTCCTGCTCCTCTTAGCATGATAAAGAAGATTCAAAGAGAGTGAGATGCCAGCTCCTTTCATTCAGTCAGTAGCTTCAATTATTTCTGGACGTTTTTCAATGGCAAAAATCAATGAATATTGTAAATGCACAAACAGTAATTTCTCCGCATTGCAAGGTGCAATTCTGAAATTTTTTGCTTTTTCCTGCTCCTCTTAGCATGATAAAGAAGATTCAAAGAGAGTGAGATGCCAGCTCCTTTCATTCAGTCAGTTGCTTCAATCATTTCTGGACGTTTTTCAATGGCAAAAATCAGTGAATATTGTAAATGCACAAACAGTAATTTCTCCGCATTGCAAGGTGCAATTCTGAAATTTTTTGCTTTTTCCTGCTCCTCTTAGCATGATAAAGAAGATTCAAAGAGAGTGAGATGCCAGCTCCTTTCATTCAGTCAGTAGCTTCAATCATTTCTGGACGTTTTTCAATGGCAAAAATCAATGAATATTGTAAATGCACAAACAGTAATTTCTCCGCATTGCAAGGTGCAATTCTGAAATTTTTTGCTTTTTCCTGCTCCTCTTTGCATGATAAAGAAGATTCAAAGAGAGTGAGATGCCAGCTCCTTTCATTCAGTCAGTAGCTTCAATCATTTTTGGTATATGAATAACATGATGTTTTTCAATGGCAAAAATCAATGAATATTGTAAATGCACAAACAGTAATTTCTCCGCATTGCAAGGTGCAATTCTGAAATTTTTGGCTTTTTCCTGCTCCTCTTAGCATGATAAAGAAGATTCAAAGAGAGTGAGATGCCAGCTCCTTTCATTCAGTCAGTAGCTTCAATCATTTCTGGACGTTTTTCAATGGCAAAAATCAATGAATATTGTAAATGCACAAACAGTAATTTCTCCGCATTGCAAGGTGCAATTCTGAAATTTTTTGCTTTTTCCTGCTCCTCTTAGCATGATAAAGAAGATTCAAAGAGAGTGAGATGCCAGCTTCTTTCATTCAGTCAGTAGCTTCAAACATTTCTGGGATATGAATAACATGATGTTTTTCAATGGCAAAAATTAATGAATATTGTAAATGCACAAACAGTAATTTCTCCGCCTTGCAAGGTGCAATTCTGAAATTTTTTGCTTTTTCCTGCTCCTCTTAGCATGATAAAGAAGATTCAAAGAGAGTGAGATGCCAGCTCCTTTCATTCAGTCAGTAGCTTCAATCATTTCTGGACGTTTTTCAATGGCAAAAATCAATGAATATTGTAAATGCACAAACAGTAATTTCTCCGCATTGCAAGGTGCAATTCTGAAATTTTTTGCTTTTTCCTGCTCCTCTTAGCATGATAAAGAAGATTCAAAGAGAGTGAGATGCCAGCTCCTTTCATTCAGTCAGTAGCTTCAATCATTTCTGGACGTTTTTCAATGGCAAAAATCAATGAATATTGTAAATGCACAAACAGTAATTTCTCCGCATTGCAAGGTGCAATTCTGAAATTTTTTGCTTTTTCCTGCTCCTCTTAGCATGATAAAGAAGATTCAAAGAGAGTGAGATGCCAGCTCCTTTCATTCAGTCAGTAGCTTCAATCATTTCTGGTATATGAATAACATGATGTTTTTCAATGGCAAAAATCAATGAATATTGTAAATGCACAACAGTAATTTCTCCGCATTGCAAGTTGCAATTCTGAAATTTTTTGCTTTTTCCTGCTCCTCTTAGCATGATAAAGAAGATTCAAAGAGAGTGAGATTCCAGCTCCTTTCATTCAGTCAGTAGCTTCAATCATTTCTGGACGTTTTTCAATGGCAAAAATCAATGAATATTGTAAATGCACAAACAGTAATTTCTCCGCATTGCAAGGTGCAATTCTGAAATTTTTTGCTTTTTCCTGCTCCTCTTAGCATGATAAAGAAGATTCAAAGAGAGTGAGATGCCAGCTCCTTTCATTCAGTCAGTAGCTTCAATCATTTCTGGACGTTTTTCAATGACAAAAATCAATGAATATTGTAAATGCACAAACAGTAATTTCTCCGCATTGCAAGATGCAATTCTGAAATTTTTTGCTTTTTCCTGCTCCTCTTAGCATGATAAAAAAGATTCAAAGAGAGTGAGATGCCAGCTCCTTTCATTCAGTCAGTAGCTTCAATCATTTCTGGACGTTTTTCAATGGCAAAAATCAATGAATATTGTAAATGCACAAACAGTAATTTCTCCGCATTGCAAGGTGCAATTCTGAAATTTTTTGCTTTTTCCTGCTCCTCTTAGCATGATAAAGAAGATTCAAAGAGAGTGAGATGCCAGCTCCTTTCATTCAGTCAGTAGCTTCAATCATTTCTAGTATATGAATAACATGATGTTTTTCAATGGCAAAAATCAATGAATATTGTAAATGCACAAACAGTAATTTCTCCGCATTGCAAGGTGCAATTCTGAAATTTTTTGCTTTTTCCTGCTCCTCTTAGCATGATAAAGAAGATTCAAAGAGAGTGAGATGCCAGCTCCTTTCATTCAGTCAGTAGCTTCAATCATTTCTGGACGTTTTTCAATGGCAAAAATCAATGAATATTGTAAATGCACAAACAGTAATTTCTCCGCATTGCAAGGTGCAATTTTGAAATTTTTTGCTTTTTCCTGCTCCTCTTAGCATGATAAAGAAGATTCAAAGAGAGTGAGATGCCAGCTCCTTTCATTCAGTCAGTAGCTTCAGTCATTTCTGGACGTTTTTCAATGGCAAAAATCAATGAATATTGTAAATGCACAAACAGTAATTTCTCCGCATTGCAAGGTGCAATTCTGAAATTTTTTGCTTTTTCCTGCTCCTCTTAGCATGATAAAGAAGATTCAAAGAGAGTGAGATGCCAGCTCCTTTCATTCAGTCAGTAGCTTCAAACATTTCTGGTATAAACATTTCTGGACGTTTTTCAATGGCAAAAATCAATGAATATTGTAAATGCACAAACAGTAATATCTCCACATTGCAAGGTGCAATTCTGAAATTTTTTGCTTTTTCCTGCTAATCCTAGCATGATAAAGAAGATTCAAATAGAGTGAGATGCCAGCTCCTTTCATTCAGTCAGTAGCTTCAAACATTTCTGGACGTTTTTCAATGGCAAAATTCAATGAATATTGTAAATGCACAAACAGTAATATCTCCACATTGCCAGGTGCAAATCTGAAATTTTTTGCTTTTTCCTGCTAATCCTAGCATGATAAAGAAGATTCAAAGAGAGTGAGATGCCAGCTCCTTTCATTCAGTCAGTAGCTTCAATCATTTCTGGACGTTTTTCAATGGCAAAAATCAATGAATATTGTAAATGCACAAACAGTAATTTCTCCGCATTGCAAGGTGCAATTCTGAAATTTTTTGCTTTTTCCTGCTCCTCTTAGCATGATAAAGAAGATTCAAAGAGAGTGAGATGCCAGCTCCTTTCATTCAGTCAGTAGCTTCAATCATTTCTGGACGTTTTTCAATGGCAAAAATCAATGAATATTGTAAATGCACAAACAGTAATTTCTCCGCATTGCAAGGTGCAATTCTGAAATTTTTTGCTTTTTCCTGCTCCTCTTAGCATGATAAAGAAGATTCAAAGAGAGTGAGATGCCAGCTCCTTTCATTCAGTCAGTAGCTTCAATCATTTCTGGTATATGAATAACATGATGTTTTTCAATGGCAAAAATCAATGAATATTGTAAATGCACAAACAGTAATTTCTCCGCATTGCAAGGTGCAATTCTGAAATTTTTTGCTTTTTCCTGCTCCTCTTAGCATGATAAAGAAGATTCAAAGAGAGTGAGATGCCAGCTCCTTTCATTCAGTCAGTAGCTTCAATCATTTCTGGACGTTTTTCAATGGCAAAAATCAATGAATATTGTAAATGCACAAACAGTAATTTCTCCGCATTGCAAGATGCAATTCTGAAATTTTTTGCTTTTTCCTGCTCCTCTTAGCATGATAAAGAAGATTCAAAGAGAGTGAGATGCCAGCTCCTTTCATTCAGTCAGTAGCTTCAATCATTTCTGGACGTTTTTCAATGGCAAAAATCAATGAATATTGTAAATGCACAAACAGTAATTTCTCCGCATTGCAAGGTGCAATTCTGAAATTTTTTGCTTTTTCCTGCTCCTCTTAGCATGATAAAGAAGATTCAAAGAGAGTGAGATGCCAGCTCCTTTCATTCAGTCAGTAGCTTCAATCATTTCTGGTATATGAATAACATGATGTTTTTCAATGGCAAAAATCAATGAATATTGTAAATGCACAAACAGTAATTTCTCCGCATTGCAAGTTGCAATTCTGAAATTTTTTGCTTTTTCCTGCTCCTCTTAGCATGATAAAGAAGATTCAAAGAGAGTGAGATTCCAGCTCCTTTCATTCAGTCAGTAGCTTCAATCATTTCTGGACGTTTTTCAATGGCAAAAATCAATGAATATTGTAAATGCACAAACAGTAATTTCTCCGCATTGCAAGGTGCAATTCTGAAATTTTTTGCTTTTTCCTGCTCCTCTTAGCATGATAAAGAAGATTCAAAGAGAGTGAGATGCCAGCTCCTTTCATTCAGTCAGTAGCTTCAATCATTTCTGGACGTTTTTCAATGACAAAAATCAATGAATATTGTAAATGCACAAACAGTAATTTCTCCGCATTGCAAGATGCAATTCTGAAATTTTTTGCTTTTTCCTGCTCCTCTTAGCATGATAAAAAAGATTCAAAGAGAGTGAGATGCCAGCTCCTTTCATTCAGTCAGTAGCTTCAATCATTTCTGGACGTTTTTCAATGGCAAAAATCAATGAATATTGTAAATGCACAAACAGTAATTTCTCCGCATTGCAAGGTGCAATTCTGAAATTTTTTGCTTTTTCCTGCTCCTCTTAGCATGATAAAGAAGATTCAAAGAGAGTGAGATGCCAGCTCCTTTCATTCAGTCAGTAGCTTCAATCATTTCTGGTATATGAATAACATGATGTTTTTCAATGGCAAAAATCAATGAATATTGTAAATGCACAAACAGTAATTTCTCCGCATTGCAAGGTGCAATTCTGAAATTTTTTGCTTTTTCCTGCTCCTCTTAGCATGATAAAGAAGATTCAAAGAGAGTGAGATGCCAGCTCCTTTCATTCAGTCAGTAGCTTCAATCATTTCTGGACGTTTTTCAATGGCAAAAATCAATGAATATTGTAAATGCACAAACAGTAATTTCTCCGCATTGCAAGGTGCAATTTTGAAATTTTTTGCTTTTTCCTGCTCCTCTTAGCATGATAAAGAAGATTCAAAGAGAGTGAGATGCCAGCTCCTTTCATTCAGTCAGTAGCTTCAGTCATTTCTGGACGTTTTTCAATGGCAAAAATCAATGAATATTGTAAATGCACAAACAGTAATTTCTCCGCATTGCAAGGTGCAATTCTGAAATTTTTTGCTTTTTCCTGCTCCTCTTAGCATGATAAAGAAGATTCAAAGAGAGTGAGATGCCAGCTCCTTTCATTCAGTCAGTAGCTTCAAACATTTCTGGTATAAACATTTCTGGACGTTTTTCAATGGCAAAAATCAATGAATATTGTAAATGCACAAACAGTAATATCTCCACATTGCAAGGTGCAATTCTGAAATTTTTTGCTTTTTCCTGCTAATCCTAGCATGATAAAGAAGATTCAAATAGAGTGAGATGCCAGCTCCTTTCATTCAGTCAGTAGCTTCAAACATTTCTGGACGTTTTTCAATGGCAAAATTCAATGAATATTGTAAATGCACAAACAGTAATATCTCCACATTGCCAGGTGCAAATCTGAAATTTTTTGCTTTTTCCTGCTAATCCTAGCATGATAAAAAAGATTCAAAGAGAGTGAGATGCCAGCTCCTTTCATTCAGTCAGTAGCTTCAATCATTTCTGGACGTTTTTCAATGGCAAAAATCAATGAATATTGTAAATGCACAAACAGTAATTTCTCCGCATTGCAAGGTGCAATTCTGAAATTTTTTGCTTTTTCCTGCTCCTCTTAGCATGATAAAGAAGATTCAAAGAGAGTGAGATGCCAGCTCCTTTCATTCAGTCAGTAGCTTCAATCATTTCTGGACGTTTTTCAATGGCAAAAATCAATGAATATTGTAAATGCACAAACAGTAATTTCTCCGCATTGCAAGGTGCAATTCTGAAATTTTTTGCTTTTTCCTGCTCCTCTTAGCATGATAAAGAAGATTCAAAGAGAGTGAGATGCCAGCTCCTTTCATTCAGTCAGTAGCTTCAATCATTTCTGGTATATGAATAACATGATGTTTTTCAATGGCAAAAATCAATGAATATTGTAAATGCACAAACAGTAATTTCTCCGCATTGCAAGGTGCAATTCTGAAATTTTTTGCTTTTTCCTGCTCCTCTTAGCATGATAAAGAAGATTCAAAGAGAGTGAGATGCCAGCTCCTTTCATTCAGTCAGTAGCTTCAATCATTTCTGGACGTTTTTCAATGGCAAAAATCAATGAATATTGTAAATGCACAAACAGTAATTTCTCCGCATTGCAAGATGCAATTCTGAAATTTTTTGCTTTTTCCTGCTCCTCTTAGCATGATAAAGAAGATTCAAAGAGAGTGAGATGCCAGCTCCTTTCATTCAGTCAGTAGCTTCAGTCATTTCTGGACGTTTTTCAATGCAAAAATCAATGAATATTGTAAATGCACAAACAGTAATTTCTCCGCATTGCAAGGTGCAATTCTGAAATTTTTTGCTTTTTCCTGCTCCTCTTAGCATGATAAAGAAGATTCAAAGAGAGTGAGATGCCAGCTCCTTTCATTCAGTCAGTAGCTTCAATCATTTCTGGTATATGAATAACATGATGTTTTTCAATGGCAAAAATCAATGAATATTGTAAATGCACAAACATTAATTTCTCCGCATTGCAAGGTGCAATTCTGAAATTTTTTGCTTTTTCCTGCTCCTCTTAGCATGATAAAGAAGATTCAAAGAGAGTGAGATGCCAGCTCCTTTCATTCAGTCAGTAGCTTCAATCATTTCTGGATGTTTTTCAATGGCAAAAATCAATGAATATTATAAATGCACAAACAGTAATTTCTCCGCATTGCAACGTGCAATTCTGAAATTTCTTGCATTTTCCTGCTCCTCTTAGCATGATAAAGAAGATTCAAAGAGAGTGAGATGCCAGCTCCTTTCATTCAGTCAGTAGCTTCAATCATTTCTGGACGTTTTTCAATGGCAAAAATCAATGAATATTGTAAATGCACAAACAGTAATTTCTCCGCATTGCAAGGTGCAATTCTGAAATTTTTTGCTTTTTCCTGCTCCTCTTAGCATGATAAAGAAGATTCAAAGAGAGTGAGATGCCAGCTCCTTTCATTCAGTCAGTAGCCTCAAACATTTCTGGTATATGAATAACATGATGTTTTTCAATGGCAAAAATCAATGAATATTGTAAATGCACAAACAGTAATTTCTCCGCATTGCAAGGTGCAATTCTGAAATTTTTTGCTTTTTCCTGCTCCTCTTAGCATGATAAAGAAGATTCAAAGAGAGTGAGATGCCAGCTCCTTTCATTCAGTCAGTAGCTTCAATCATTTCTGGACGTTTTTCAATGGCAAAAATCAATGAATATTGTAAATGCACAAAAAGTAATTTCTCCGCATTGCAAGGTGCAATTCTGAAATTTTTTGCTTTTTCCTGCTCCTATTAGCATGATAAAGAAGATTCAAAGAGAGTGAGATGCCAGCTTCTTTCATTGTCAGTAGCTTCAAACATTTCTGGGATATGAATAACATGATGTTTTTCAATGGCAAAAATTAATGAATATTGTAAATGCACAAACAGTAATTTCTCCGCATTGCAAGGTGCAATTCTGAAATTTTTTGCTTTTTCCTGCTCCTCTTAGCATGATAAAGAAGATTCAAAGAGAGTGAGATGCCAGCTCCTTTCATTCAGTCAGTAGCTTCAATCATTTCTGGACGTTTTTCAATGGCAAAAATCAATGAATATTGTAAATGCACAAACAGTAATTTCTCCGCATTGCAAGGTGCAATTCTGAAATTTTTTGCTTTTTCCTGCTCCTCTTAGCATGATAAAGAAGATTCAAAGAGAGTGAGATGCCAGCTCCTTTCATTCAGTCAGTAGCTTCAATCATTTCTGGACGTTTTTCAATGGCAAAAATCAATGAATATTGTAAATGCACAAACAGTAATTTCTCCACATTGCAAGGTGCAATTCTGAAATTTTTTGCTTTTTCCTGCTCCTCTTAGCATGATAAAGAAGATTCAAAGAGAGTGAGATGCCAGCTCCTTTCATTCAGTCAGTAGCTTCAATCATTTCTGGTATATGAATAACATGATGTTTTTCAATGGCAAAAATCAATGAATATTGTAAATGCACAAACAGTAATTTCTCCGCATTGCAAGTTGCAATTCTGAAATTTTTTGCTTTTTCCTGCTCCTCTTAGCATGATAAAGAAGATTCAAAGAGAGTGAGATTCCGGCTCCTTTCATTCAGTCAGTAGCTTCAATCATTTCTGGACGTTTTTCAATGGCAAAAATCAATGAATATTGTAAATGCACAAACAGTAATTTCTCCGCATTGCAAGGTGCAATTCTGAAATTTTTTGCTTTTTCCTGCTCCTCTTAGCATGATAAAGAAGATTCAAAGAGAGTGAGATGCCAGCTCCTTTCATTCAGTCAGTAGCTTCAATCATTTCTGGACGTTTTTCAATGGCAAAAATCAATGAATATTGTAAATGCACAAACAGTAATTTCTCCGCATTGCAAGATGAAATTCTGAAATTTTTTGCTTTTTCCTGCTCCTCTTAGCATGATAAAGAAGATTCAAAGAGAGTGAGATGCCAGCTCCTTTCATTCAGTCAGTAGCTTCAATCATTTCTGGTATATGAATAACATGATGTTTTTCAATGGCAAAAATCAATGAATATTGTAAATGCACAAACAGTAATTTCTCCGCATTGCAAGGTGCAATTCTGAAATTTTTTGCTTTTTCCTGCTCCTCTTAGCATGATAAAGAAGATTCAAAGAGAGTGAGATGCCAGCTCCTTTCATTCAGTCAGTAGCTTCAATCATTTCTGGACGTTTTTCAATGGCAAAAATCAATGAATATTGTAAATGCACAAACAGTAATTTCTCCGCATTGCAAGGTGCAATTCTGAAATTTTTTGCTTTTTCCTGCTCCTCGTAGCATGATAAAGAAGATTCAAAGAGAGTGAGATGCCAGCTCCTTTCATTCAGTCAGTAGCTTCAGTCATTTCTGGAAGTTTTTCAATGGCAAAAATCAATGAATATTGTAAATGCACAAACAGTAATTTCTCCGCATTGCAAGGTGCAATTCTGAAATTTTTTGCTTTTTCCTGCTCCTCTTAGCATGATAAAGAAGATTCAAAGAGAGTGAGATGCCAGCTCCTTTCATTCAGTCAGTAGCTTCAAACATTTCTGGTATAAACATTTCTGGACGTTTTTCAATGGCAAAAATCAATGAATATTGTAAATGCACAAACAGTAATATCTCCACATTGCAAGGTACAATGCTGAAATTTTTTTTGCTTTTTCCTGCTAATCCTAGCATGATAAAGAAGATTCAAATAGAGTGAGATGCCAGCTCCTTTCATTCAGTCAGTAGCTTCAAACATTTCTGGACGTTTTTCAATGGCAAAAATCAATGAATATTGTAAATGCACAAACAGTAATATCTCCACATTGCAAGGTGCAATTCTGAAATTTTTTGCTTTTTCCTGCTAATCCTAGCATGATAAAGAAGATTCAAAGAGAGTGAGATGTCAGCTCCTTTCATTCAGTCAGTAGCTTCAAACATTTCTGGTATATGAATAACATGATGTTTTTCAATGGCAAAAATCAATGAATATTGTAAATGCACAAACAGTAATATCTCCACATTGCAAGGTGCAATTCTGAAATTTTTTGCTTTTTCCTGCTAATCCTAGCATGATAAAGAAGATTCAAAGAGAGTGAGATGCCAGCTCCTTTCATTCAGTCAGTAGCTTCAAACATTTCTGGACGTTTTTCAATGGCAAAAATCAATGAATATTGTAAATGCACAAACAGTAATATCTCCTCATTGCAAGGTGCAATTCTGAAATTTTTTGCTTTTTCCTGCTACTCCTAGCATGATAAAGAAGATTCAAAGAGAGTGAGATGCCAGCTCCTTTCATTCAGTCAGTAGCTTCAATCATTTCTGGACGTTTTTCAATGGCAAAAATCAATGAATATTGTAAATGCACAAACAGTAATTTCTCCGCATTGCAAGGTGCAATTCTGAATTTTTTTGCTTTTTCCTGCTCCTCTTAGCATGGTAAAGAAGATTCAAAGAGAGTGAGATGCCAGCTCCTTTCATTCAGTCAGTAGCTTCAGTCATTTCTGGACGTTTTTCAATGGCAAAAATCAATGAATATTGTAAATGCACAAAAAGTAATTTCTCCGCATTGCAAGGTGCAATTCTGAAATTTTTTGCTTTTTCCTGCTCCTCTTAGCATGATAAAGAAGATTCAAAGAGAGTGAGATGCCAGCTCCTTTCATTCAGTCAGTAGCTTCAAACATTTCTGGTATAAACATTTCTGGACGTTTTTCAATGGCAAAAATCAATGAATATTGTAAATGCACAAACAGTAATATCTCCACATTGCAAGGTGCAATTCTGAAATTTTTTGCTTTTTCCTGCTAATCCTAGCATGATAAAGAAGATTCAAATAGAGTGAGATGCCAGCTCCTTTCATTCAGTCAGTAGCTTCAAACATTTCTGGACGTTTTTCAATGGCAAAATTCAATGAATATTGTAAATGCACAAACAGTAATATCTCCACATTGCAAGGTGCAATTCTGAAATTTTTTGCTTTTTCCTGCTAATCCTAGCATGATAAAGAAGATTCAAAGAGAGTGAGATACCAGCTCCTTTCATTCAGTCAGTAGCTTCAATCATTTCTGGACGTTTTTCAATGGCAAAAATCAATGAATATTGTAAATGCACAAACAGTAATTTCTCCGCATTGCAAGGTGCAATTCTGAAATTTTTTGCTTTTTCCTGCTCCTCTTAGCATGATAAAGAAGATTCAAAGAGAGTGAGATGCCAGCTCCTTTCATTCAGTCAGTAGCTTCAATCATTTCTGGATGTTTTTCAATGGCAAAAATCAATGAATATTGTAAATGCACAAACAGTAATTTCTCCGCATTGCAAGGTGCAATTCTGAAATTTTTTGCTTTTTCCTGCTCCTCTTAGCATGATAAAGAAGATTCAAAGAGAGTGAGATGCCAGCTCCTTTCATTCAGTCAGTAGCTATAATCATTTCTGGTATATGAATAACATGATGTTTTTCAATGGCAAAAATCAATGAATATTGTAAATGCACAAACAGTAATTTCTCCGCATTGCAAGGTGCAATTCTGAAATTTTTTGCTTTTTCCTGCTCCTCTTAGCATGATAAAGAAGATTTAAAGAGAGTGAGATGCCAGCTCCTTTCATTCAGTCAGTAGCTTCAATCATTTCTGGACGTTTTTCAATGGCAAAAATCAATGAATATTGTAAATGCACAAACAGTAATTTCTCCGCATTGCAAGATGCAATTCTGAAATTTTTTGCTTTTTCCTGCTCCTCTTAGCATGATAAAGAAGATTCAAAGAGAGTGAGATGCCAGCTCCTTTCATTCAGTCAGTAGCTTCAGTCATTTCTGGACGTTTTTCAATGGCAAAAATCAATGAATATTGTAAATGCACAAACAGTAATTTCTCCGCATTGCAAAGTGCAATTCTGAAATTTTTTGCTTTTTCCTGCTCCTCTTAGCATGATAAAGAAGATTCAAAGAGAGTGAGATGCCAGCTCCTTTCATTCAGTCAGTAGCTTCAAACATTTCTGGTATAAACATTTCTGGATGTTTTTCAATGGCAAAAATCAATGAATATTGTAAATGCACAAACAGTAATATCTCCACATTGCAAGGTGCAATGCTGAAATTTTTTGCTTTTTCCTGCTAATCCTATTATGATAAAGAAGATTCAAATAGAGTGAGATGCCAGCTCCTTTCATTCAGTCAGTAGCTTCAAACATTTCTGGACGTTTTTCAATGGCAAAAATCAATGAATATTGTAAATGCACAAACAGTAATATCTCCACATTGCAAGGTGCAATTCTGAAATTTTTTGCTTTTTCCTGCTAATCCTAGCATGATAAAGAAGATTCAAAGAGAGTGAGATGTCAGCTCCTTTCATTCAGTCAGTAGCTTCAAACATTTCTGGTATATGAATAACATGATGTTTTTCAATGGCAAAAATCAATGAATATTGTAAATGCACAAACAGTAATATCTCCACATTGCAAGGTGCAATTCTGAATTTTTTTGCTTTTTCCTGCTAATCCTAGCATGATAAAGAAGATTCAAAGAGAGTGAGATGCCAGCTCCTTTCATTCAGTCAGTAGCTTCAAACATTTCTGGACGTTTTTCAATGGCAAAAATCAATGAATATTGTAAATGCACAAACAGTAATATCTCCACATTGCAAGGTGCAATTCTGAAATTTTTTGCTTTTTCCTGCTACTCCTAGCATGATAAAGAAGATTCAAAGAGAGTGAGATGCCAGCTCCTTTCATTCAGTCAGTAGCTTCAAACATTTCTGGACGTTTTTCAATGGCAAAAATCAATGAATATTGTAAATGCACAAACAGTAATATCTCCACATTGCAAGGTGCAATTCTGAAATTTTTTGCTTTTTCCTGCTAATCCTAGCATGATAAAGAAGATTCAAAGAGAGTGAGATGCCAGCTCCTTTCATTCAGTCAGTAGCTTCAAACATTTCTGGACGTTTTTCAATGGCAAAAATCAATGAATATTGTAAATGCACAAACAGTAATTTCTCCGCATTGCAAGGTGCAATTCTGAAATTTTTTGCTTTTTCCTGCTCCTCTTAGCATGATAAAGAAGATTCAAAGAGAGTGAGATGCCAGCTCCTTTCATTCAGTCAGTAGCTTCAATCATTTCTGGACGTTTTTCAATGGCAAAAATCAATGAATATTGTAAATGCACAAACAGTAATTTCTCCGCATTGCAAGGTGCAATTCTGAAATTTTTTGCTTTTTCCTGCTCCTCTTAGCATGATAATGAAGATTCAAAGAGAGTGAGATGCCAGCTCCTTTCATTCAGTCAGTAGCTTCAATCATTTCTGGTATATGAATAACATGATGTTTTTCAATGGCAAAAATCAATGAATATTGTAAATGCACAAACAGTAATTTCTCCGCATTGCAAGTTGCAATTCTGAAATTTTTTGCTTTTTCCTGCTCCTCTTAGCATGATAAAGAAGATTCAAAGAGAGTGAGATGCCAGCTCCTTTCATTCAGTCAGTGGCTTCAATCATTTCTGGACGTTTTTCAATGGCAAAAATCAATGAATATTGTAAATGCACAAACAGTAATTTCTCCGCATTGCAAGGTGCAATTCTGACATTTTTTGCTTTTTCCTGCTCCTCTTAGCATGATAAAGAAGATTCAAAGAGAGTGAGATGCCAGCTCCTTTCATTCAGTCAGTAGCTTCAATCATTTCTGGACGTTTTTCAATGGCAAAAATCAATGAATATTGTAAATGCACAAACAGTAATTTCTCCGCATTGCAAGGTGCAATTCTGAAATTTTTTGCTTTTTCCTGCTCCTCTTAGCATGATAAAGAAGATTCAAAGAGAGTGAGATGCCAGCTCCTTTCATTCAGTCAGTAGCTTCAATCATTTCTGGACGTTTTTCAATGGCAAAAATCAATGAATATTGTAAATGCACAAACAGTAATTTCTCCGCATTGCAAGGTGCAATTCTGAAATTTTTTGCTTTTTCCTGCTCCTCTTAGCATGATAAAGAAGATTCAAAGAGAGTGAGATGCCAGCTCCTTTCATTCAGTCAGTAGCTTCAATCATTTCTGGTATATGAATAACATGATGTTTTTCAATGGCAAAAATCAATGAATATTGTAAATGCACAAACAGTAATTTCTCCGCATTGCAAGGTGCAATTCTGAAATTTTTTGCTTTTTCCTGCTCCTCTTAGCATGATAAAGAAGATTCAAAGAGCGTGAGATGCCAGCTCCTTTCATTCAGTCAGTAGCTTCAATCATTTCTGGATGTTTTTCAATGGCAAAAATCAATGAATATTGTAAATGCACAAACAGTAATTTCTCCGCATTGCAAGGTGCAATTCTGAAATTTTTTGCTTTTTCCTGCTCCTCTTAGCATGATAAAGAAGATTCAAAGAGAGTGAGATGCCAGCTCCTTTCATTCAGTCAGTAGCTTCAGTCATTTCTGGACGTTTTTCAATGGCAAAAATCAATGAATATTGTAAATGCACAAACAGTAAATTCTCCGCATTGCAACGTGCAATTCTGAAATTTTTTGCTTTTTCCTGCTCCTCTTAGCATGATAAAGAAGATTCAAAGAGAGTGAGATGCCAGCTCCTTTCATTCAGTCAGTAGCTTCAAACATTTCTGGTATAAACATTTCTGGACGTTTTTCAATGGCAAAAATCAATGAATATTGTAAATGCACAAACAGTAATATCTCCACATTGCAAGGTGCAATTCTGAAATTTTTTGCTTTTTCCTGCTAATCCTAGCATGATAAAGAAGATTCAAATAGAGTGAGATGCCAGCTCCTTTCATTCAGTCAGTAGCTTCAAACATTTCTGGACGTTTTTCAATGGCAAAATTCAATGAATATTGTAAATGCACAAACAGTAATATCTCCACATTGCAAGGTGCAATTCTGAAATTTTTTGCTTTTTCCTGCTAATCCTAGCATGATAAAGAAGATTCAAAGAGAGTGAGATGCCAGCTCCTTTCATTCAGTCAGTAGCTTCAATCATTTCTGGACGTTTTTCAATGGCAAAAATCAATGAATATTGTAAATGCACAAACAGTAATTTCTCCGCATTGCAAGGTGCAATTCTGAAATTTTTTGCTTTTTCCTGCTCCTCTTAGCATGATAAAGAAGATTCAAAGAGAGTGAGATGCCAGCTCCTTTCATTCAGTCAGTAGCTTCAATCATTTCTGGACGTTTTTCAATGGCAAAAATCAATGAATATTGTAAATGCACAAACAGTAATTTCTCCGCATTGCAAGGTGCAATTCTGAAATTTTTTGCTTTTTCCTGCTCCTCTTAGCATGATAAAGAAGATTCAAAGAGAGTGAGATGCCAGCTCCTTTCATTCAGTCAGTAGCTTCAATCATTTCTGGTATATGAATAACATGATGTTTTTCAATGGCAAAAATCAATGAATATTGTAAATGCACAAACAGTAATTTCTCCGCATTGCAAGGTGCAATTCTGAAATTTTTTGCTTTTTCCTGCTCCTCTTAGCATGATAAAGAAGATTCAAAGAGAGTGAGATGCCAGCTCCTTTCATTCAGTCAGTAGCTTCAATCATTTCTGGACGTTTTTCAATGGCAAAAATCAATGAATATTGTAAATGCACAAACAGTAATTTCTCCGCATTGCAAGGTGCAATTCTGAAATTTTTTGCTTTTTCCTGCTCCTCTTAGCATGATAAAGAAGATTCTAAGAGAGTGAGATGCCAGCTCCTTTCATTCAGTCAGTAGCTTCAATCATTTCTGGACGTTTTTCAATGGCAAAAATCAATGAATATTGTAAATGCACAAACAGTAATTTCTCCGCATTGCAAGGTGCAATTCTGAATTTTTTTGCTTTTTCCTGATCCTCTTAGCATGATAAAGAAGATTCAAAGAGAGTGAGATGCCAGTTCCTTTCATTCAGTCAGTAGCTTCAATCATTTCTGGTATATGAATAACATGATGTTTTTCAATGGCAAAAATCAATGAATATTGTAAATGCACAAACAGTAATTTCTCCGCATTGCAAGGTGCAATTCTGAATTTTTTTGCTTTTTCCTGCTCCTCTTAGCATGATAAAGAAGATTCAAAGAGAGTGAGATGCAAGCTCCTTTCATTCAGTCAGTAGCTTCAATCATTTCTGGATGTTTTTCAATGGCAAAAATCAATGAATATTGTAAATGCACAAACAGTAATTTCTCCGCATTGCAAGGTGCAATTCTGAAATTTTTTGCTTTTTCCTGCTCCTCTTAGCATGATAAAGAAGATTCAAAGAGAGTGAGATGCCAGCTCCTTTCATTCAGTCAGTAGCTTCAGTCATTTCTGGACGTTTTTCAATGGCAAAAATCAATGAATATTGTAAATGCACAAACAGTAATTTCTCCGCATTGCAAGGTGCAATTCTGAAATTTTTTGCTTTTTCCTGCTCCTCTTAGCATGATAAAGAAGATTCAAAGAGAGTGAGATGCCAGCTCCTTTCATTCAGTCAGTAGCTTCAAACATTTCTGGTATAAACATTTCTGGACGTTTTTCAATGGCAAAAATCAATGAATATTGTAAATGCACAAACAGTAATATCTCCACATTGCAAGGTGCAATTCTGAAATTTTTTGCTTTTTCCTGCTAATCCTAGCATGATAAAGAAGATTCAAATAGAGTGAGATGCCAGCTCCTTTCATTCAGTCAGTAGCTTCAAACATTTCTGGATGTTTTTCAATGGCAAAATTCAATGAATATTGTAAATGCACAAACAGTAATATCTCCACATTGCAAGGTGCAATTCTGAAATTTTTTGCTTTTTCCTGCTAATCCTAGCATGATAAAGAAGATTCAAAGAGAGTGAGATGCCAGCTCCTTTCATTCAGTCAGTAGCTTCAATCATTTCTGGACGTTTTTCAATGGCAAAAATCAATGAATATTGTAAATGCACAAACAGTAATTTCTCCGCATTGCAAGGTGCAATTCTGAAATTTTTTGCTTTTTCCTGCTCCTCTTAGCATGATAAAGAAGATTCAAAGAGAGTGAGATGCCAGCTCCTTTCATTCAGTCAGTAGCTTCAATCATTTCTGGACGTTTTTCAATGGCAAAAATCAATGAATATTGTAAATGCACAAACAGTCATTTCTCCGCATTGCAAGGTGAAATTCTGAAATTTTTTGCTTTTTCCTGCTCCTCTTAGCATGATAAAGAAGATTCAAAGAGAGTGAGATGCCAGCTCCTTTCATTCAGTCAGTAGCTTCAATCATTTCTGGACGTTTTTCAATGGCAAAAATCAATGAATATTGTAAATGCACAAACAGTCATTTCTCCGCATTGCAAGGTGAAATTCTGAAATTTTTTGCTTTTTCCTGCTAATCCTAGCATGATAAAGAAGATTCAAAGAGAGTGAGATGCCAGCTCCTTTCATTCAGTCAGTAGCTTCAAACATTTCTGGTATATGAAAAACATGTTTTTCAATGGCAAAAATCAATGAATATTGTAAATGCACAAACAGTAATATCTCCACATTGCACGGTGCAATTCTGAAATTTTTAGCTTTTTCCTGTTAATCCTAGCATGATAAAGAAGATTCAAAGAGAGTGAGATGCCAGCTCCTTTCATTCAGTCAGTAGCTTCAAACATTTCTGGTATATGAAAAACATGTTTTTCAATGGCAAAAATCAATGAATATTGTAAATGCACAAACAGTAATATCTCCACATTGCAAGGTGCAATTCTGAAATTTTTTGCTTTTTCCTGCTAATCCTAGCATGATAAAGAAGATTCAAAGAGAGTGAGATGCCAGCTCCTTTCATTCAGTCAGTAGCTTCAAACATTTCTGGTATATGAAAAACTTGTTTTTCAATGGCAAAAATCAATGAATATTGTAAATGCACAAACAGTAATATCTCCACATTGCACTGTGCAATTCTGAAATTTTTAGCTTTTTCCTGTTAATCCTAGCATGATAAAGAAGATTCAAAGAGAGTGAGATGCCAGCTCCTTTCATTCAGTCAGTAGCTTCAAACATTTCTGGTATATGAAAAACATGTTTTTCAATGGCAAAAATCAATGAATATTGTAAATGCACAAACAGTAATATCTCCACATTGCAAGGTGCAATTCTGAAATTTTTTGCTTTTTCCTGCTAATTCTAGCATGATAAAGAAGATTCAAAGAGAGTGAGATGCCAGCTCCTTTCATTCAGTCAGTAGCTTCAAACATTTCTGGTATATGAAAAACATGTTTTTCAATGGCAAAAATCAATGAATATTGTAAATGCACAAACAGTAATATCTCCACATTGCACGGTGCAATTCTGAAATTTTTAGCTTTTTCCTGTTAATCCTAGCATGATAAAGAAGATTCAAAGAGAGTGAGATGCCAGCTCCTTTCATTCAGTCAGTAGCTTCAAACATTTCTGGTATATGAAAAACATGTTTTTCAATGGCAAAAATCAATGAATATTGTAAATGCACAAACAGTAATATCTCCACATTGCAAGGTGCAATTCTGAAATTTTTTGCTTTTTCCTGTTAATCCTAGCATGATAAAGAAGATTCAAAGAGAGTGAGATGCCAGCTCCTTTCATTCAGTCAGTAGCTTCAAACATTTCTGGTATATGAAAAACATGTTTTTCAATGGCAAAAATCAATGAATATTGTAAATGCACAAACAGTAATATCTCCACATTGCAAGGTGCAATTCTGAAATTTTTTGCTTTTTCCTGCTAATCCTAGCATGATAAAGAAGATTCAAAGAGAGTGAGATGCCAGCTCCTTTCATTCAGTCAGTAGCTTCAAACATTTCTGGTATATGAAAAACATGTTTTTCAATGGCAAAAATCAATGAATATTGTAAATGCACAAACAGTAATATCTCCACATTGCACGGTGCAATTCTGAAATTTTTAGCTTTTTCCTGTTAATCCTAGCATGATAAAGAAGATTCAAAGAGAGTGAGATGCCAGCTCCTTTCATTCAGTCAGTAGCTTCAAACATTTCTGGTATATGAAAAACATGTTTTTCAATGGCAAAAATCAATGAATATTGTAAATGCACAAACAGTAATATCTCCACATTGCAAGGTGCAATTCTGAAATTTTTTGCTTTTTCCTGCTAATCCTAGCATGATAAAGAAGATTCAAAGAGAGTGAGATGCCAGCTCCTTTCATTCAGTCAGTAGCTTCAAACATTTCTGGTATATGAAAAACATGTTTTTCAATGGCAAAAATCAATGAATATTGTAAATGCACAAACAGTAATATCTCCACATTGCACGGTGCAATTCTGAAATTTTTAGCTTTTTCCTGTTAATCCTAGCATGATAAAGAAGATTCAAAGAGAGTGAGATGCCAGCTCCTTTCATTCAGTCAGTAGCTTCAAACATTTCTGGTATATGAAAAACATGTTTTTCAATGGCAAAAATCAATGAATATTGTAAATGCACAAACAGTAATATCTCCACATTGCACGGTGCAATTCTGAAATTTTTAGCTTTTTCCTGTTAATCCTAGCATGATAAAGAAGATTCAAAGAGAGTGAGATGCCAGCTCCTTTCATTCAGTCAGTAGCTTCAAACATTTCTGGTATATGAAAAACGTTTTTCAATGGCAAAAATCAATGAATATTGTAAATGCACAAACAGTAATATCTCCACATTGCAAGGTTCAATTCTGAAATTTTTTGCTTTTTCCTGCTAATCCTAGCATGATAAAGAAGATTCAAAGAGAGTGAGATGCCAGCTCCTTTCATTCAGTCAGTAGCTTCAAACATTTCTGGTATATGAAAAACATGTTTTTCAATGGCAAAAATCAATGAATATTGTAAATGCACAAACAGTAATATCTCCACATTGCACGGTGCAATTCTGAAATTTTTACTTTTTCCTGTTAATCCTAGCATGATAAAGAAGATTCAAAGAGAGTGAGATGCCAGCTCCTTTCATTCAGTCAGTAGCTTCAAACATTTCTGGTATATGAAAAACATGTTTTTCAATGGCAAAAATCAATGAATATTGTAAATGCACAAACAGTAATATCTCCACATTGCAAGGTGCAATTCTGAAATTTTTTGCTTTTTCCTGTTAATCCTAGCATGATAAAGAAGATTCAAAGAGAGTGAGATGCCAGCTCCTTTCATTCAGTCAGTAGCTTCAAACATTTCTGGTATATGAAAAACATGTTTTTCAATGGCAAAAATCAATGAATATTGTAAATGCACAAACAGTAATATCTCCACATTGCAAGGTGCAATTCTGAAATTTTTTGCTTTTTCCTGCTAATCCTAGCATGATAAAGAAGATTCAAAGAGAGTGAGATGCCAGCTCCTTTCATTCAGTCAGTAGCTTCAAACATTTCTGGTATATGAAAAACATGTTTTTCAATGGCAAAAATCAATGAATATTGTAAATGCACAAACAGTAATATCTCCACATTGCACGGTGCAATTCTGAAATTTTTAGCTTTTTCCTGTTAATCCTAGCATGATAAAGAAGATTCAAAGAGAGTGAGATGCCAGCTCCTTTCATTCAGTCAGTAGCTTCAAACATTTCTGGTATATGAAAAACATGTTTTTCAATGGCAAAAATCAATCAATATTGTAAATGCACAAACAGTAATATCTCCACATTGCAAGGTGCAATTCTGAAATTTTTTGCTTTTTCCTGCTAATCCTAGCATGATAAAGAAGATTCAAAGAGAGTGAGATGCCAGCTCCTTTCATTCAGTCAGTAGCTTCAAACATTTCTGGTATATGAAAAACATGTTTTTCAATGGCAAAAATCAATGAATATTGTAAATGCACAAACAGTAATATCTCCACATTGCAAGGTGCAATTCTGAAATTTTTTGCTTTTTCCTGTTAATCCTAGCATGATAAAGAAGATTCAAAGAGAGTGAGATGCCAGCTCCTTTCATTCAGTCAGTAGCTTCAAACATTTCTGGTATATGAAAAACATGTTTTTCAATGGCAAAAATCAATGAATATTGTAAATGCACAAACAGTAATATCTCCACATTGCAAGGTGCAATTCTGAAATTTTTTGCTTTTTCCTGCTAATCCTAGCATGATAAAGAAGATTCAAAGAGAGTGAGATGCCAGCTCCTTTCATTCAGTCAGTAGCTTCAAACATTTCTGGTATATGAAAAACATGTTTTTCAATGGCAAAAATCAATGAATATTGTAAATGCACAAACAGTAATATCTCCACATTGCACGGTGCAATTCTGAAATTTTTAGCTTTTTCCTGTTAATCCTAGCATGATAAAGAAGATTCAAAGAGAGTGAGATGCCAGCTCCTTTCATTCAGTCAGTAGCTTCAAACATTTCTGGTATATGAAAAACATGTTTTTCAATGGCAAAAATCAATGAATATTGTAAATGCACAAACAGTAATATCTCCACATTGCAAGGTGCAATTCTGAAATTTTTTGCTTTTTCCTGTTAATCCTAGCATGATAAAGAAGATTCAAAGAGAGTGAGATGCCAGCTCCTTTCATTCAGTCAGTAGCTTCAAACATTTCTGGTATATGAAAAACATGTTTTTCAATGGCAAAAATCAATGAATATTGTAAATGCACAAACAGTAATATCTCCACATTGCACGGTGCAATTCTGAAATTTTTAGCTTTTTCCTGTTAATCCTAGCATGATAAAGAAGATTCAAAGAGAGTGAGATGCCAGCTCCTTTCATTCAGTCAGTAGCTTCAAACATTTCTGGTATATGAAAAACATGTTTTTCAATGGCAAAAATCAATGAATATTGTAAATGCACAAACAGTAATATCTCCACATTGCAAGGTGCAATTCTGAAATTTTTTGCTTTTTCCTGCTAATCCTAGCATGATAAAGAAGATTCAAAGAGAGTGAGATGCCAGCTCCTTTCATTCAGTCAGTAGCTTCAAACATTTCTGGTATATGAAAAACATGTTTTTCAATGGCAAAAATCAATGAATATTGTAAATGCACAAACAGTAATATCTCCACATTGCAAGGTGCAATTCTGAAATTTTTTGCTTTTTCCTGTTAATCCTAGCATGATAAAGAAGATTCAAAGAGAGTGAGATGCCAGCTCCTTTCATTCAGTCAGTAGCTTCAAACATTTCTGGTATATGAAAAACATGTTTTTCAATGGCAAAAATCAATGAATATTGTAAATGCACAAACAGTAATATCTCCACATTGCACGGTGCAATTCTGAAATTTTTAGCTTTTTCCTGTTAATCCTAGCATGATAAAGAAGATTCAAAGAGAGTGAGATGCCAGCTCCTTTCATTCAGTCAGTAGCTTCAAACATTTCTGGTATATGAAAAACATGTTTTTCAATGGCAAAAATCAATGAATATTGTAAATGCACAAACAGTAATATCTCCACATTGCAAGGTGCAATTCTGAAATTTTTTGCTTTTTCCTGTTAATCCTAGCATGATAAAGAAGATTCAAAGAGAGTGAGATGCCAGCTCCTTTCATTCAGTCAGTAGCTTCAATCATTTCTGGACGTTTTTCAATGGCAAAAATCAATGAATATTGTAAATGCACAAACAGTAATTTCTCCGCATTGCAAGATGAAATTCTGAAATTTTTTGCTTTTTCCTGCTCCTCTTAGCATGATAAAGAAGATTCAAAGAGAGTGAGATGCCAGCTCCTTTCATTCAGTCAGTAGCTTCAATCATTTCTGGTATATGAATAACATGATGTTTTTCAATGGCAAAAATCAATGAATATTGTAAATGCACAAACAGTAATTTCTCCGCATTGCAAGGTGCAATTCTGAAATTTTTTGCTTTTTCCTCCTCCTCTTAGCATGATAAAGAAGATTCAAAGAGAGTGAGATGCCAGCTCCTTTCATTCAGTCAGTAGCTTCAATCATTTCTGGACGTTTTTCAATGGCAAAAATCAATGAATATTGTAAATGCACAAACAGTAATTTCTCCGCATTGCAAGGTGCAATTCTGAAATTTTTTGCTTTTTCCTGCTCCTCGTAGCATGATAAAGAAGATTCAAAGAGAGTGAGATGCCAGCTCCTTTCATTCAGTCAGTAGCTTCAGTCATTTCTGGAAGTTTTTCAATGGCAAAAATCAATGAATATTGTAAATGCACAAACAGTAATTTCTCCGCATTGCAAGGTGCAATTCTGAAATTTTTTGCTTTTTCCTGCTCCTCTTAGCATGATAAAGAAGATTCAAAGAGAGTGAGATGCCAGCTCCTTTCATTCAGTCAGTAGCTTCAAACATTTCTGGTATAAACATTTCTGGACGTTTTTCAATGGCAAAAATCAATGAATATTGTAAATGCACAAACAGTAATATCTCCACATTGCAAGGTGCAATGCTGAAATTTTTTTTGCTTTTTCCTGCTAATCCTAGCATGATAAAGAAGATTCAAATAGAGTGAGATGCCAGCTCCTTTCATTCAGTCAGTAGCTTCAAACATTTCTGGACGTTTTTCAATGGCAAAAATCAATGAATATTGTAAATGCACAAACAGTAATATCTCCACATTGCAAGGTGCAATTCTGAAATTTTTTGCTTTTTCCTGCTAATCCTAGCATGATAAAGAAGATTCAAAGAGAGTGAGATGTCAGCTCCTTTCATTCAGTCAGTAGCTTCAAACATTTCTGGTATATGAATAACATGATGTTTTTCAATGGCAAAAATCAATGAATATTGTAAATGCACAAACAGTAATATCTCCACATTGCAAGGTGCAATTCTGAAATTTTTTGCTTTTTCCTGCTAATCCTAGCATGATAAAGAAGATTCAAAGAGCGTGAGATGCCAGCTCCTTTCATTCAGTCAGTAGCTTCAAACATTTCTGGACGTTTTTCAATGGCAAAAATCAATGAATATTGTAAATGCACAAACAGTAATATCTCCACATTGCAAGGTGCAATTCTGAAATTTTTTGCTTTTTCCTGCTACTCCTAGCATGATAAAGAAGATTCAAAGAGAGTGAGATGCCAGCTCCTTTCATTCAGTCAGTAGCTTCAATCATTTCTGGACGTTTTTCAATGGCAAAAATCAATGAATATTGTAAATGCACAAACAGTAATTTCTCCGCATTGCAAGGTGCAATTCTGAATTTTTTTGCTTTTTCCTGCTCCTCTTAGCATGGTAAAGAAGATTCAAAGAGAGTGAGATGCCAGCTCCTTTCATTCAGTCAGTAGCTTCAGTCATTTCTGGACGTTTTTCAATGGCAAAAATCAATGAATATTGTAAATGCACAAAAAGTAATTTCTCCGCATTGCAAGGTGCAATTCTGAAATTTTTTGCTTTTTCCTGCTCCTCTTAGCATGATAAAGAAGATTCAAAGAGAGTGAGATGCCAGCTCCTTTCATTCAGTCAGTAGCTTCAAACATTTCTGGTATATGAAAAACATGTTTTTCAATGGCAAAAATCAATGAATATTGTAAATGCACAAACAGTAATATCTCCACATTGCAAGGTGCAATTCTGAAATTTTTTGCTTTTTCCTGTTAATCCTAGCATGATAAAGAAGATTCAAAGAGAGTGAGATGCCAGCTCCTTTCATTCAGTCAGTAGCTTCAAACATTTCTGGTATATGAAAAACATGTTTTTCAATGGCAAAAATCAATGAATATTGTAAATGCACAAACAGTAATATCTCCACATTGCAAGGTGCAATTCTGAAATTTTTTGCTTTTTCCTGCTAATCCTAGCATGATAAAGAAGATTCAAAGAGAGTGAGATGCCAGCTCCTTTCATTCAGTCAGTAGCTTCAAACATTTCTGGTATATGAAAAACATGTTTTTCAATGGCAAAAATCAATGAATATTGTAAATGCACAAACAGTAATATCTCCACATTGCACGGTGCAATTCTGAAATTTTTAGCTTTTTCCTGTTAATCCTAGCATGATAAAGAAGATTCAAAGAGAGTGAGATGCCAGCTCCTTTCATTCAGTCAGTAGCTTCAAACATTTCTGGTATATGAAAAACATGTTTTTCAATGGCAAAAATCAATGAATATTGTAAATGCACAAACAGTAATATCTCCACATTGCAAGGTGCAATTCTGAAATTTTTTGCTTTTTCCTGCTAATCCTAGCATGATAAAGAAGATTCAAAGAGAGTGAGATGCCAGCTCCTTTCATTCAGTCAGTAGCTTCAAACATTTCTGGTATATGAAAAACATGTTTTTCAATGGCAAAAATCAATGAATATTGTAAATGCACAAACAGTAATATCTCCACATTGCACGGTGCAATTCTGAAATTTTTAGCTTTTTCCTGTTAATCCTAGCATGATAAAGAAGATTCAAAGAGAGTGAGATGCCAGCTCCTTTCATTCAGTCAGTAGCTTCAAACATTTCTGGTATATGAAAAACATGTTTTTCAATGGCAAAAATCAATGAATATTGTAAATGCACAAACAGTAATATCTCCACATTGCACGGTGCAATTCTGAAATTTTTAGCTTTTTCCTGTTAATCCTAGCATGATAAAGAAGATTCAAAGAGAGTGAGATGCCAGCTCCTTTCATTCAGTCAGTAGCTTCAAACATTTCTGGTATATGAAAAACGTTTTTCAATGGCAAAAATCAATGAATATTGTAAATGCACAAACAGTAATATCTCCACATTGCAAGGTGCAATTCTGAAATTTTTTGCTTTTTCCTGCTAATCCTAGCATGATAAAGAAGATTCAAAGAGAGTGAGATGCCAGCTCCTTTCATTCAGTCAGTAGCTTCAAACATTTCTGGTATATGAAAAACATGTTTTTCAATTGCAAAAATCAATGAATATTGTAAATGCACAAACAGTAATATCTCCACATTGCACGGTGCAATTCTGAAATTTTTACTTTTTCCTGTTAATCCTAGCATGATAAAGAAGATTCAAAGAGAGTGAGATGCCAGCTCCTTTCATTCAGTCAGTAGCTTCAAACATTTCTGGTATATGAAAAACATGTTTTTCAATGGCAAAAATCAATGAATATTGTAAATGCACAAACAGTAATATCTCCACATTGCAAGGTGCAATTCTGAAATTTTTTGCTTTTTCCTGTTAATCCTAGCATGATAAAGAAGATTCAAAGAGAGTGAGATGCCAGCTCCTTTCATTCAGTCAGTAGCTTCAAACATTTCTGGTATATGAAAAACATGTTTTTCAATGGCAAAAATCAATGAATATTGTAAATGCACAAACAGTAATATCTCCACATTGCAAGGTGCAATTCTGAAATTTTTTGCTTTTTCCTGCTAATCCTAGCATGATAAAGAAGATTCAAAGAGAGTGAGATGCCAGCTCCTTTCATTCAGTCAGTAGCTTCAAACATTTCTGGTATATGAAAAACATGTTTTTCAATGGCAAAAATCAATGAATATTGTAAATGCACAAACAGTAATATCTCCACATTGCACGGTGCAATTCTGAAATTTTTAGCTTTTTCCTGTTAATCCTAGCATGATAAAGAAGATTCAAAGAGAGTGAGATGCCAGCTCCTTTCATTCAGTCAGTAGCTTCAAACATTTCTGGTATATGAAAAACATGTTTTTCAATGGCAAAAATCAATCAATATTGTAAATGCACAAACAGTAATATCTCCACATTGCAAGGTGCAATTCTGAAATTTTTTGCTTTTTCCTGCTAATCCTAGCATGATAAAGAAGATTCAAAGAGAGTGAGATGCCAGCTCCTTTCATTCAGTCAGTAGCTTCAAACATTTCTGGTATATGAAAAACATGTTTTTCAATGGCAAAAATCAATGAATATTGTAAATGCACAAACAGTAATATCTCCACATTGCAAGGTGCAATTCTGAAATTTTTTGCTTTTTCCTGTTAATCCTAGCATGATAAAGAAGATTCAAAGAGAGTGAGATGCCAGCTCCTTTCATTCAGTCAGTAGCTTCAAACATTTCTGGTATATGAAAAACATGTTTTTCAATGGCAAAAATCAATGAATATTGTAAATGCACAAACAGTAATATCTCCACATTGCAAGGTGCAATTCTGAAATTTTTTGCTTTTTCCTGCTAATCCTAGCATGATAAAGAAGATTCAAAGAGAGTGAGATGCCAGCTCCTTTCATTCAGTCAGTAGCTTCAAACATTTCTGGTATATGAAAAACATGTTTTTCAATGGCAAAAATCAATGAATATTGTAAATGCACAAACAGTAATATCTCCACATTGCACGGTGCAATTCTGAAATTTTTAGCTTTTTCCTGTTAATCCTAGCATGATAAAGAAGATTCAAAGAGAGTGAGATGCCAGCTCCTTTCATTCAGTCAGTAGCTTCAAACATTTCTGGTATATGAAAAACATGTTTTTCAATGGCAAAAATCAATGAATATTGTAAATGCACAAACAGTAATATCTCCACATTGCAAGGTGCAATTCTGAAATTTTTTGCTTTTTCCTGTTAATCCTAGCATGATAAAGAAGATTCAAAGAGAGTGAGATGCCAGCTCCTTTCATTCAGTCAGTAGCTTCAAACATTTCTGGTATATGAAAAACATGTTTTTCAATGGCAAAAATCAATGAATATTGTAAATGCACAAACAGTAATATCTCCACATTGCACGGTGCAATTCTGAAATTTTTAGCTTTTTCCTGTTAATCCTAGCATGATAAAGAAGATTCAAAGAGAGTGAGATGCCAGCTCCTTTCATTCAGTCAGTAGCTTCAAACATTTCTGGTATATGAAAAACATGTTTTTCAATGGCAAAAATCAATGAATATTGTAAATGCACAAACAGTAATATCTCCACATTGCAAGGTGCAATTCTGAAATTTTTTGCTTTTTCCTGCTAATCCTAGCATGATAAAGAAGATTCAAAGAGAGTGAGATGCCAGCTCCTTTCATTCAGTCAGTAGCTTCAAACATTTCTGGTATATGAAAAACATGTTTTTCAATGGCAAAAATCAATGAATATTGTAAATGCACAAACAGTAATATCTCCACATTGCAAGGTGCAATTCTGAAATTTTTTGCTTTTTCCTGTTAATCCTAGCATGATAAAGAAGATTCAAAGAGAGTGAGATGCCAGCTCCTTTCATTCAGTCAGTAGCTTCAAACATTTCTGGTATATGAAAAACATGTTTTTCAATGGCAAAAATCAATGAATATTGTAAATGCACAAACAGTAATATCTCCACATTGCACGGTGCAATTCTGAAATTTTTAGCTTTTTCCTGTTAATCCTAGCATGATAAAGAAGATTCAAAGAGAGTGAGATGCCAGCTCCTTTCATTCAGTCAGTAGCTTCAAACATTTCTGGTATATGAAAAACATGTTTTTCAATGGCAAAAATCAATGAATATTGTAAATGCACAAACAGTAATATCTCCACATTGCAAGGTGCAATTCTGAAATTTTTTGCTTTTTCCTGTTAATCCTAGCATGATAAAGAAGATTCAAAGAGAGTGAGATGCCAGCTCCTTTCATTCAGTCAGTAGCTTCAATCATTTCTGGACGTTTTTCAATGGCAAAAATCAATGAATATTGTAAATGCACAAACAGTAATTTCTCCGCATTGCAAGATGAAATTCTGAAATTTTTTGCTTTTTCCTGCTCCTCTTAGCATGATAAAGAAGATTCAAAGAGAGTGAGATGCCAGCTCCTTTCATTCAGTCAGTAGCTTCAATCATTTCTGGTATATGAATAACATGATGTTTTTCAATGGCAAAAATCAATGAATATTGTAAATGCACAAACAGTAATTTCTCCGCATTGCAAGGTGCAATTCTGAAATTTTTTGCTTTTTCCTGCTCCTCTTAGCATGATAAAGAAGATTCAAAGAGAGTGAGATGCCAGCTCCTTTCATTCAGTCAGTAGCTTCAATCATTTCTGGACGTTTTTCAATGGCAAAAATCAATGAATATTGTAAATGCACAAACAGTAATTTCTCCGCATTGCAAGGTGCAATTCTGAAATTTTTTGCTTTTTCCTGCTCCTCGTAGCATGATAAAGAAGATTCAAAGAGAGTGAGATGCCAGCTCCTTTCATTCAGTCAGTAGCTTCAGTCATTTCTGGAAGTTTTTCAATGGCAAAAATCAATGAATATTGTAAATGCACAAACAGTAATTTCTCCGCATTGCAAGGTGCAATTCTGAAATTTTTTGCTTTTTCCTGCTCCTCTTAGCATGATAAAGAAGATTCAAAGAGAGTGAGATGCCAGCTCCTTTCATTCAGTCAGTAGCTTCAAACATTTCTGGTATAAACATTTCTGGACGTTTTTCAATGGCAAAAATCAATGAATATTGTAAATGCACAAACAGTAATATCTCCACATTGCAAGGTGCAATGCTGAAATTTTTTTTGCTTTTTCCTGCTAATCCTAGCATGATAAAGAAGATTCAAATAGAGTGAGATGCCAGCTCCTTTCATTCAGTCAGTAGCTTCAAACATTTCTGGACGTTTTTCAATGGCAAAAATCAATGAATATTGTAAATGCACAAACAGTAATATCTCCACATTGCAAGGTGCAATTCTGAAATTTTTTGCTTTTTCCTGCTAATCCTAGCATGATAAAGAAGATTCAAAGAGAGTGAGATGTCAGCTCCTTTCATTCAGTCAGTAGCTTCAAACATTTCTGGTATATGAATAACATGATGTTTTTCAATGGCAAAAATCAATGAATATTGTAAATGCACAAACAGTAATATCTCCACATTGCAAGGTGCAATTCTGAAATTTTTTGCTTTTTCCTGCTAATCCTAGCATGATAAAGAAGATTCAAAGAGCGTGAGATGCCAGCTCCTTTCATTCAGTCAGTAGCTTCAAACATTTCTGGACGTTTTTCAATGGCAAAAATCAATGAATATTGTAAATGCACAAACAGTAATATCTCCACATTGCAAGGTGCAATTCTGAAATTTTTTGCTTTTTCCTGCTACTCCTAGCATGATAAAGAAGATTCAAAGAGAGTGAGATGCCAGCTCCTTTCATTCAGTCAGTAGCTTCAATCATTTCTGGACGTTTTTCAATGGCAAAAATCAATGAATATTGTAAATGCACAAACAGTAATTTCTCCGCATTGCAAGGTGCAATTCTGAATTTTTTTGCTTTTTCCTGCTCCTCTTAGCATGGTAAAGAAGATTCAAAGAGAGTGAGATGCCAGCTCCTTTCATTCAGTCAGTAGCTTCAGTCATTTCTGGACGTTTTTCAATGGCAAAAATCAATGAATATTGTAAATGCACAAAAAGTAATTTCTCCGCATTGCAAGGTGCAATTCTGAAATTTTTTGCTTTTTCCTGCTCCTCTTAGCATGATAAAGAAGATTCAAAGAGAGTGAGATGCCAGCTCCTTTCATTCAGTCAGTAGCTTCAAACATTTCTGGTATAAACATTTCTGGACGTTTTTCAATGGCAAAAATCAATGAATATTGTAAATGCACAAACAGTAATATCTCCACATTGCAAGGTGCAATTCTGAAATTTTTTGCTTTTTCCTGCTAATCCTAGCATGATAAAGAAGATTCAAATAGAGTGAGATGCCAGCTCCTTTCATTCAGTCAGTAGCTTCAAACATTTCTGGACGTTTTTCAATGGCAAAATTCAATGAATATTGTAAATGCACAAACAGTAATATCTCCACATTGCAAGGTGCAATTCTGAAATTTTTTGCTTTTTCCTGCTAATCCTAGCATGATAAAGAAGATTCAAAGAGAGTGAGATGCCAGCTCCTTTCATTCAGTCAGTAGCTTCAATCATTTCTGGACGTTTTTCAATGGCAAAAATCAATGAATATTGTAAATGCACAAACAGTAATTTCTCCGCATTGCAAGGTGCAATTCTGAAATTTTTTGCTTTTTCCTGCTCCTCTTAGCATGATAAAGAAGATTCAAAGAGAGTGAGATGCCAGCTCCTTTCATTCAGTCAGTAGCTTCAATCATTTCTGGATGTTTTTCAATGGCAAAAATCAATGAATATTGTAAATGCACAAACAGTAATTTCTCCGCATTGCAAGGTGCAATTCTGAAATTTTTTGCTTTTTCCTGCTCCTCTTAGCATGATAAAGAAGATTCAAAGAGAGTGAGATGCCAGCTCCTTTCATTCAGTCAGTAGCTATAATCATTTCTGGTATATGAATAACATGATGTTTTTCAATGGCAAAAATCAATGAATATTGTAAATGCACAAACAGTAATTTCTCCGCATTGCAAGGTGCAATTCTGAAATTTTTTGCTTTTTCCTGCTCCTCTTAGCATGATAAAGAAGATTTAAAGAGAGTGAGATGCCAGCTCCTTTCATTCAGTCAGTAGCTTCAATCATTTCTGGACGTTTTTCAATGGCAAAAATCAATGAATATTGTAAATGCACAAACAGTAATTTCTCCGCATTGCAAGATGCAATTCTGAAATTTTTTGCTTTTTCCTGCTCCTCTTAGCATGATAAAGAAGATTCAAAGAGAGTGAGATGCCAGCTCCTTTCATTCAGTCAGTAGCTTCAGTCATTTCTGGACGTTTTTCAATGGCAAAAATCAATGAATATTGTAAATGCACAAACAGTAATTTCTCCGCATTGCAAAGTGCAATTCTGAAATTTTTTGCTTTTTCCTGCTCCTCTTAGCATGATAAAGAAGATTCAAAGAGAGTGAGATGCCAGCTCCTTTCATTCAGTCAGTAGCTTCAAACATTTCTGGTATAAACATTTCTGGATGTTTTTCAATGGCAAAAATCAATGAATATTGTAAATGCACAAACAGTAATATCTCCACATTGCAAGGTGCAATGCTGAAATTTTTTGCTTTTTCCTGCTAATCCTATTATGATAAAGAAGATTCAAATAGAGTGAGATGCCAGCTCCTTTCATTCAGTCAGTAGCTTCAAACATTTCTGGACGTTTTTCAATGGCAAAAATCAATGAATATTGTAAATGCACAAACAGTAATATCTCCACATTGCAAGGTGCAATTCTGAAATTTTTTGCTTTTTCCTGCTAATCCTAGCATGATAAAGAAGATTCAAAGAGAGTGAGATGTCAGCTCCTTTCATTCAGTCAGTAGCTTCAAACATTTCTGGTATATGAATAACATGATGTTTTTCAATGGCAAAAATCAATGAATATTGTAAATGCACAAACAGTAATATCTCCACATTGCAAGGTGCAATTCTGAATTTTTTTGCTTTTTCCTGCTAATCCTAGCATGATAAAGAAGATTCAAAGAGAGTGAGATGCCAGCTCCTTTCATTCAGTCAGTAGCTTCAAACATTTCTGGACGTTTTTCAATGGCAAAAATCAATGAATATTGTAAATGCACAAACAGTAATATCTCCACATTGCAAGGTGCAATTCTGAAATTTTTTGCTTTTTCCTGCTACTCCTAGCATGATAAAGAAGATTCAAAGAGAGTGAGATGCCAGCTCCTTTCATTCAGTCAGTAGCTTCAAACATTTCTGGACGTTTTTCAATGGCAAAAATCAATGAATATTGTAAATGCACAAACAGTAATATCTCCACATTGCAAGGTGCAATTCTGAAATTTTTTGCTTTTTCCTGCTAATCCTAGCATGATAAAGAAGATTCAAAGAGAGTGAGATGCCAGCTCCTTTCATTCAGTCAGTAGCTTCAAACATTTCTGGACGTTTTTCAATGGCAAAAATCAATGAATATTGTAAATGCACAAACAGTAATTTCTCCGCATTGCAAGGTGCAATTCTGAAATTTTTTGCTTTTTCCTGCTCCTCTTAGCATGATAAAGAAGATTCAAAGAGAGTGAGATGCCAGCTCCTTTCATTCAGTCAGTAGCTTCAATCATTTCTGGACGTTTTTCAATGGCAAAAATCAATGAATATTGTAAATGCACAAACAGTAATTTCTCCGCATTGCAAGGTGCAATTCTGAAATTTTTTGCTT